>NW_020837945.1:104947214-104951965 GCF_003676395.1 Aethalodelphis obliquidens
TTTTTTTTTTTTTTTTTTTTTTTTTGCAGTACGCGGGTCTCTCACCGCTGCGGCCTCTCCCGTTGCGGAGCACAGGCTCCGGATGCGCAGGCTCAGCGGCCATGGCTCACGGGCTCAGCGGCCATGGCTCACGGGCCCAGCCGCTCCGCAGCATGTGGGATCTTCCCGGACCGGGACACGAACCCGTGTCCCCTGCATCAGCAGGCGGACTCCCAACCACCGCGCCACCAGGGAAGCCCTAAACAAGCTTTTATTGAGAAATATCTTCGACATTATTTTGGGAATTGTCCTCCTTCTCAAGAGTGTATCTGTCTTTGTCTCTCTCTCTCCCCCTTATCAATCTAAATGTTATTTCATCACTAAATAAAATATATTAATAAAAAATACAGAGAGGAATTGAACATATTTAATGAGCAGACTTTTAAAAGATGATTCATATTCAATAGATCTCTATGTTGTTCCATCACAAAATAAATATACTGTTAAAACATAAAGAGGGGGATTGCAAACAATTAATGAACAATTTTTAAATGACGGCTTGTATTCAGAAGATGAGTTCTAGATCTCACTGCAACATGCAAGGAGTGACCCCAACGTAAAAGGCAGAGATCTGAAGGGATTTGGAGGGTCCGTTTCCTTCCTTGGCAGTCAGGCCTCCCTGCTAAAACCTGCACTCCTTTGCTGTGTACAGTCATTCCCAGACCCTCCGGCAGTCCTGGCCCTTAAGAGTACTTTTGTCTTCAGTCTTAGGGTTGCGCTGAGAGCCCTTGTCGTGGTGCTTTCACTATTACTTTTGCTTTCACTAAATTTTCCAACTTAAGAAGGCTGCCTTTGATTGATCTTCAGAAAACTTGCCTTTCACCTCCCCAAAGTGACTTTTTATTAATAGCTGTGCAATCCTGATTGCTTTCACCCTTTTGATGCAGTTCTTTGATCCTCCAAGTCTAAAACTCAAAATTACCTCTTAACTGTGGCATTCATGAACCAGGGAATGCACTCTTCCTGACAGTTCCTCTAAGTTCCACCCCTCGACACATATGTTCTTTCCCCACAGGCCTCTAATTCCTTCCACGGATACTTTGCACTGCCACATACAGGTTTAGGCTTTCTTACCAGATTATTTCCTTTTTATGTTGTCCTGAGTGTGAGGGAACAATTGAGCCCCTTTCCTGCCCCATCCAACCCCAACCCGGTTTTCCACTACTGCAGGTACACTGTGGAGGTAGCCCACATCTGGGAACAGTTCTCACCTTGCCTTATCTTTTACGTTCAGAGATTGGCCTGCCAAGGTACATCCCACCTCAGGGCTTGCAGGGGCTGGACTGTCCAGAAAACCTTCACTGGAACCTACTGCTCTCTCCTCATTAGGGAGGGGACTGGAGAGTTTCCAGGAAAGCAGATGTTATGGTACAGTAACTCCTGCTTCTCCCTAACCCCCTTCTACTGGGGAAAGGTAGATGTCTAGCCAGCTGGATCCCACCCAGAGAAGACAGAAGACCCTAAGAGAAATCCTGTGGAGTTCGACAGTGACTCTGGAACATGGGACGAGACCCATCTTTCATAGCCAATGCTCTCCAGGTCTAAAGGTCCCTTGGGAAGAAGGAATGGGGGGTATGCCAAGATCCTCCCTGTTGAGGATGCCAAGGTCAGCCTGGGGGAGACAGCCAGCAAGGCAAGGGACACAACGAGGGGTGCAGCTCAGGGGAGACCCAGTGACCTTTCCACAGGGTCCCAACCCTTAGAGCTGTTTCTAAGGAAGGAACTGCCTGGGGGGTACAAGTGCTCACCATCCGAGGGAAACCTGGGGCAGCCTTGGTGTTTAGCACTCAGAGGGTGTGAGAGGTGACAGCAGAAGGGGTGGAGAAGAGAAAGAAAGGGAGACGATGGGGAGAGTGGAAAGAGGAGATGGGGAGAGGGAAGGGAGGGGAGCCGGCTGCACAGCTGTAGGGAAGGTCTAATGTGTGTGGAGGGGAGATGTTCAAACTGTCATGAGAGTTAAGAATTTAATAACCAGATTAGACAAGAGTCACTGAACTGGACTAAATTCTCCGATGGGACTCAAATTCCATTATTGGGCAAGATTAAGTCTTTTCTCCCTCATCCCTCTCCAGTGAGTGGAAATGGGGTTCGGAGTTATTACAAGAGATAAAACCATTCTGTTTGCACCTCACTGAGCTGAGACGCCTCCATTACACCAGCTACACATAAAATTCCCAGACTCTCTGAGCTGCAGGACTTCAGGCACAGAGATTTTTCTTCTTTGCTGGTTCCGCCTCCTGGCACCTGCCCCTCTGTCTCTACAGACTGGAGAAGACAGAAAACTAAAAAGACCAGGGAGGTTTCTTAACTTCATTTCAGCATTCAAATTAATCACTCTAATTTTTCACACAACCAACTTTCCTTTCCAGTGCTTTTTCAGTTAAGAGGATGTTATCTTAATGAGAACATTTCTAAGGAGAAGGCAACGTATGTTTGGAAACTAACATCTTGTGGAGTGAGGCTGACACACTGCTCACATAAAACGATTTGGTAGCCTGATTCGTTATTCATTTAGTAAGTGTGACACACAGCTACCTAGCAGGGGACCCAACTGGTTCAGAAGCCACGTTTGAACTTCACCTTGAGAGACAACCCTATGTGCTCGCTCAGAGGCAAGCATTTTACTGATAACCAATGTTAACGTAGATTTACAGGGGTGTGTATTAATATTCACTTTTATCCAGCAGGATATTGCATATCTGTGTCATTTCTGTTTCAATTCCTAAATCTAGAAATGGCTTACTTCTTCAAAGTTGTACACCTCAAGGCTCTTGTCTTCAAGGTGACTTCTTTTCTAAAAGATTCTTCTTTGGGCTTTTTGTAAATGATCAGTGATCCTGGCCAAGGTCAGATATGTTTAAATTCTCCAGAAACATGCTTCTCAGAGTGTTAAGCTCTGTGTGTGTGTGTGTGTGTGTGTGAGAGAGAGAGAGAGAGAGAGAGAGAGACAGAGAGAGACAGAGAGAGAGAGAGAAAGAGATTATATACACCCTCACTGGTTATGCTTATAATGCACCCCTGAAGGAAAATCTGAATGGGAAAGGATCACAGAGAGCAAACATGAATAGTTTAAAATTGCTTCTAAAGTGATTATGATGGGCCCCTTTTCTATTTACTAATGGTTTTAGAAGGTTGTTATTTTGTTCTAGAATACAGCCTGTCTCACTTTGGATCTCATTAGTTTTCTTTTTGTTAATACTGAGGTGTATTTAGCAGTATTTTTATGTGATAGTCATTTTTTGTGGGGGAAGGGGACTCTCATTTGGCCAAGAAAGAATAAGAAAGAAAAGGATAAGAAATCAGAAAGAAAGGGAAAAGATATTTTCCCAAAATAACTGGACAAGAGCTGGACTGGAAACAGAAAAAAGGAAGAGTGTTGAAAGGATGCATGTGTGTGTGTGTGTGTGTGTGTGTGTGTGTGTGTGTGTGTGTGTTTGTGTGTGTAAAAGACATGGGCTGAGGTAGAAATAACCAAGTTGTTCCAAGATGGAATAAACCAAGTTACCAAGAAGAAAAGCAGTGGAAAATGCTGGTGGAAGCCTGAAAGGGAAAAACCAAGAAATGAGGAAGTGATGCCAGTCAAATAATTCCCTACATTATCCAGTGGATGGTGCTGGGTGCCCAAAACAGCTTTGTTGCTACTTACAACAGGGAAGAAATAATATGTAACATATAAATGTGAATTCAATGTGTAATTCTTATACCCCCAAATTCCAGAATAGTTCAGAGATTAATAAAGCAAGAACTGTAAAACAAAAACTTTAATGTAAACTTTGAAATAACTTACATTTTCACCTTGGATTCCAAGAGCTGTAGATTGAGGTGATACTTTTCAATATTATTCTCCACATCCATGGCCAGTTGGTGACTACAAACAGAAATAATGCCTCAATATAGCTGAATCCATGAAGTTATCATTTATATCAATAAAGCTGCCAATTTAGATTTAATTGAAAAAGCAAATATACATGCAATTTTGTTCATTTTATTAATAGAGTCCTAAAAATTCCCATTGATGGATGGTGGATAAATAACCATACCATAGAAAGAAATTGTTGTTTTGCCTTTTAACATTGTTTTTCTTTTGATTTCTACCATTTAGCCCAACATTCATATCTAAGGCATGTAAATCATTTACTTTAAGCAAAGAGGGAAGCGGAATATTAGACCATTTCAGGGGAATAAAAACCGTAAGTAGAGTGTTACAAATCCCATTGTATTGTCCAACTAGTAAGTTGTAGAGAGAACCTCATTCATTCCCAATGGTGTCACTACCACTGAACCTTTCCTCCTTTCATTCTGGAAGTTTTTTCAGAGCTCCCGCTATGAGCAAAGCATCAGTCTGCCCTGGAGAAAGACGGAGGACTGTGAATGTATGGTCACTGCTCCTATGAGCCTGTAAGACAATCACTGGGTGCTACAATGGTCAAGGAAGACTTCATGGTGACTATGGCAGTTGTGCTCGGTTTTGAAGAATGGACAGAAATTAGTAAGTTGAGATATAAAAGGTAATACATATGAAGAAGATATTAAAACAAAGGAGTAGAATCCAAAGAAAACAAAAACACTAATTTGAAAAGATACATGCACCCCAATGTTCATAGCAGCATTATTTACCATAGCCAAGATACGGAAGCAACCTAAGCGTCCACCAACAGATGAATGGATAAAGCAGTTGTGGTATGTGTGTGTATATATATATATATATATAT
>NW_020837945.1:104952065-105077681 GCF_003676395.1 Aethalodelphis obliquidens
ACTCAGCCATAAAAAAGAATGAAATCTTGTCCTTTGCAACAACATGGATGGACCTTGATGGTATTATGCTTAGTGAAAAAGGCCAGACAGAAAAAGACAAATACTGTATGTTATTACTTAGGAGTGGAATCTAAAACCTAAACCAAATGAATGAATATATCAAAACAGAAACAGACTCACAGATATAGAGAACAAACTAGTGGTTACCAGTGGGAAGAGGGAAGAAGAGGGGGGCAAGATAGGGGTAGAGGATTAAGGGGTACACACTACTGTGTATAAAGTAAATAAGCTACAGGAATATATTGTACAGCACAAGGAATATAGCCAATATTTTCCAGTAACTTTAAATGAAATATAATCTATAAAAGTTTTAAATCACTATGTTGCACACCTGAAACTAATATAATATTGTAAATCAACTATACATCCATGTAAAAAAAAAAAAACAACTTAAGTCATTGATACCAGAAATGCAACCTAGGCAGGCCCAGGCAGGACTAAACCCCACTGAGGTCCCATTCTGAAGATGCAAGAAAAGGGAGAGGAGTGTAGAAAGCTATTTACCGGGTCTGCCCACTCAGGATAAGGGGACCTTGGACACAACTATCGGTTGGGTCCAGTTAAATCTGGTCTCTTTCTGCACCACCTAAAGGGTTTTGCTCACCTGTGACTTTACTGAGACAACAAAATGATTCACTGAAAGTGACTATACCCACGTTATTGGGGTCTCTGATGGCAATTTGTATCCATGACCGTGAGCATCAAACTAAACTAGTGACTGTATTCTTTTATCGCAATGATGGGTTGAAGTGCCATTGTTAAATGATTATAAAAGTGACCTGTGTTCTTCAGAAAAAAAAAAGAGTGGAGGTGAAATGTTCAGGTTATTTGGGGACAATAAAGAGAAATTTTGTGGAAGAGGAAGATACAAGGAGGAGCATAAAAGGAAATGGGTTTGTACAAGCAGAAAAGTCATAGTCATTGGCCACACAATGTGTACAAAACACTGTCGTGACATTTTACTTGTATTAGCTCATTTAATTCTCACAGTAGCCTTTATCAATCAAGAATTATTTGCCCCAGTGTACAGCTGAGAAATCTGACGCTCAAAGAGGTTATGTTCAACTCAGCAGAAACCGCATTAAAACCCAAGTCTCACCACTACAAAGTACCGCTTGGAGGATTTAACATCAGTCTTTTATTAAATTTCTACTGACTGTGGTTTTCATAGATAAAGTGTTTGACAACCCAATCCAATACACATGCATGTGGTAAGGGGGTGTGTGTGTGTGTGTTTAAAACTGGAACAAAAGTTTCAAGAAATATTATTTCTCCAACTACATGTAAGGCACTCTGATATTATTTAAATATATTTCAGATTTTTTAAAAGGCCAGGGGTGACCCATCAAATTGGTTTAACAAACAATCAGTGGATTGTGATCTACAGTTTGAAAAACGTTGCTGCAGGGAAACAAAGCATGTGAAGCAGGAAAATGTGGTGAATGGGATGTTTTAGAATGGTTTGTGGTGGGTGTGAGCAAGGAGAATGAAGGAAATTATTTAGGTGGGTATTCAAATTAGCCGGGTAATGAAGACCAGGATTATAATTATAGTAAAGAAAAGAAAAAGTTAAGAAAAAATTGTGCTAGAGACATCATTAAGATAATGAATGGGGCTTCCCTGGTGGCGCAGTGGTTGAGAGTCCGCCTGCCGATGGAGGGGACGTGCCCTGGTCCGGGAGGATCCCACATGCCGCAGAGCGGATGGGCCGCTGAGCCTGCGCGTCCGGAGCCTGTGCTCCGCAACAGAAGAGGCCACAACAGTGAGAGGCCCGCGTACCGCACAAAAAAAAAAAAAAAAGATAATGAATGTATCCTCTCTTGAGAAAGGAATAACAAGTGATGGGGAAAACATGGTAGATCAGATATATTCACACATGGCCACTAGGTGGTGCCATCAGCCCAAGACAGCTTTGTGGTTGCCCAGGTGGGACGCTGAGGGGCAAGGAAAAGAACACTCTTGCCTGGTCTGTGCTGTTGGTATTCAGGTTTACCATTATTAATTTAACCTTATTCACTCATTTACAGATATATTAAAGGTCTCCTCTATGCCAGGAGTGATGCAAAACATGGGGGACACAATGATGAAAACACTAGACATGTTTCCTGTTCTGATGTTCCTACAATCTAGGAGAAGATGTATATTGAATGAGTAACTAAAAATGTGATGGATGTTATTAAAGGGGAAACACGGAGAGACCTAATCCAGTGTCGGTAGGCTGGAAAGTCTCGTTTTTATAATTCTATGGTCTTGTGGGAACAACAGCCTTATAAAAAGGATATTTTAAAATACTGTAAGTTAAACCCCTTACAAACAAACTAGCAAATTGGGCAACAGAGATACATGTGAGGTGCTGTGGGGCCAGTTGATATATGCAGCAACCAAAGACAAGGCTCAAGTCTTCACAAAAAGAAATTTTTAAAATAGTATTAGCAATTTTGTTACTGTGGGGTTATAATTCATACATCCTCAACAAGCTATACGCTACAAATACCAGTAGGTTTAAATTAGATAGCTTTAGCTCATTCTGTCAATAATTGCTTGTGGGTCATAAAGCAATTATACATCAGAAGAATATGTGATTTGCAATCATGCATTTCCTACTCTGGTACCCGGCCTGATTCAACATTTACAAAAAATATTGATAGTTAGCCTAAGGTCTTACTTAAGTTAATAAATGATTCTCAAAAACAACAGAGTTATAAGCAGCCTCCTAATTAATGGTCTTGGTAATTGCTCTTCTCTGTTTATGGGTACATGCCAAGCTTCACTGAGAGAGAGACAGACAGACAGACAGACAGAGACAAATGCATCCAGCTGGCCCTGCAGATGGTGTCAGGTAGAATGGAGTTGCAGCTTCCCCTCCCTTCCCACCAACTGTCTACCACAAAACCCTGTTGAGCATTCAGAATAAATGTAACATTCCAAGGGGGAATAACCGATCAACTGCTATGACACCACTATCACTTAACTTATGGTCATTTCAAGTAGCTGAGATGATTTACATTAACACCTAAGTCAGCTACAGCTATAATCAAATGCCTAATCTGCTCACTCAGAGTACACCAATTTTTCAATCAAATTTGACAGCTTTCAAGGACACAGGCCTGCCCTGAAGCAGATCAGGAAAATCTTCAGAATTCCAGGCAAATGGGTAGAATTCTTAGGACTGGTAGCCACAGTTAGGATAAGCATGAAAGGGAAGCTTGCCCCAGAGGCCTGGGTGTTTTGAGGGAAGACTCTGAATCTCATCCCTGGAATTCCTCAATCATGACTGGGAAAATTAAGCATACAAAGCAGACTGGCCATTTCCAGAAGCTTTCAGCTTTCTCAGGCTTCTAGATAATGAGAGGGAAAGAACCGAGGAAGGGGAAGGGGACCATTAATCTTCACATATCTTCCTGAGAGCATAGAGCTGGGAAAGGTAATATGTTGGTGTTAGCGAGGGGTTTAATATAGAGTTGTGGTCAATTAGCAGGAAAAAAACTTCTGGAGTTCACTTCTCACATTAAAATCGATAATGAAAAAACAGCATAACCAGATTTAATAAATAAATGAGCTGAGCCGAACATCACAGAGAAAGTGTGTCCTCAGAGAATTAAGCTCAAAGAGATTATTGAATAACTAAAAAAAAAATCCAAAATGCATGTAGACCACTGGCCCTCAAGCCCAGATCCTCATTAGAATCACACAAAGGAAGCTTTTAAGAAATCCTGATTCTAGGATCTCACCCCCAGAGATTCATATTTGATTTGTCTGGGGTGGGGCTTATGCATTTTTATTAAACTTCCTGGTGATTCAAAGTGTAGCCAGAATGAAGAACCACTGATCTAACATCGTTACAACACTAATCTCCACAGAAGAAAAATCTTCTTCCTAGTTTCAGCCAAAAAATCTTCAGTTATTATTGTTTACAAATAACTAGTGATGGTGGTGATGAGGGGGCAGGATAATCAAACAATTTTATTCTTATTTATTCATATTAATGAATATGAATACCCTGGCATAACAAGAGTAAATTAAATCCATAGATAAGCCAGAAACTTCATTTGATCAAATGAACAGTTCTTCAGTAACATGGCCAATTCTTAGAATCATGGAGATGGGATGAACCTGAGAGGCCTTCTGGTTCAAACAGCCCCCAAGAGAAGGAGCCAGTATTGAAGGCACAATTCTATTGATAGAGAGCAGGACCCTGTGGGGCTCCTGTGCACAAAAGCCTTTCTGGGTCCCCCATTTCTTGATTACAGGAAATAGGCTTCATTCAGCCTCCAGGACCTTCCCCAAGTTCCAACCAGCAGGTTCCAACAGTTGCTAATTAGGGAAGGGAGGGGATGCGGAGACTAAGGAGGAAGAGTCAAGAAATGATGGTGCAGCCTTAGGGCAGGGTCCTCGTTCCCCATCAAGGGATACACATAACAATATCTCTCAGCTGTTCTGAAGATACTGAAACCCCACCTGCTGGGAGAAGCTAACAGTATGCTGCCCACAAGCCCATACGCAGACCCAAGACCTTCTGGTTGGAACCAGAAGGTTGATGATGCTGACTCCCACTTACCTCACCACCAACCAATCAGAAGGAAGTCCACAAGCTGATCACACCCTCTTTGAACCATCACTGTAAAACTTCTCACTACCAACTCCAGGTTGGGACACAGTTTTGAGGGCGTTAGCCCACTGTGGCCCCCTTTGCCTGGCAAAGCAATAAAGCTATTCTTTTCTACTTCACCCAAAACTTTGTCTCTGAGAACTAATTTGGTGTCAGGGTACAGAGCCAGATTTGGCATCACTATCATGTGTGTCACATTTCATGCACTCAGTAAGACTGTCAAGCCAGTATGGTTAGCTTCATTTTTAAAGATGGGGAAATGGGCTCAGGGTGGTTAAGTAATTTGTCCAGACTCACAAAGCCAGGCAAAAGCAGAAAGAGCAGTCAAATCCAGGCTTTTCCATTTTCAGGAATGTTTTCAACAGCATCTCAGATGGATGGTCACGTACACTCTTCCTAGGCACTTCCAGTGTCTATCAGCTCACTCCTTAACAAAGAAGTCCACCCTGTTGGGCAGGCTGAATCTTTACTAAATTCATTATTTTCTCTGAGTCATAAAGCTGTTTCTCCATAACAAGAGAAACATAGCAGAAACGTTCTGTTTCTCCGGAACACGAAGAGCAATGTAGCCCCTCTTTTACAGGAAAATTCCTTCAAATGTTTAAGAATAGCTGCATGTTCCCTCTAAGATTTCTTTTCTTCAAGCTACACATCCTCAGCTCCTTGTAGTAGTTTCACTACAGAACCCTCAGTTTTAACCCTCTTGTGCTCTTGGGGATGTCAATGTGATTTCTAAATGTGGTGCCCAGAGTCAAATGTGGTGACATTCACACGGACTTGACCATGGGACTTAGCGGTCACAAGCAGGGGCTCTGGTGGCCTTGAACCTGAGTTTCATTCTACTTCTCACCACTCCTGGCTGAGTGTACTTAGACAAGTGCTGAAAGCACTCTGAGCCTCTTTCCTCATCAGTAAAATGGAAATAATAATGCCTATATCAAAAGGCCATAAGCAGAATTCACTGATGAAACATCTGTAAACATTCACTAGTACAGAGTGATGATAGCTCATTTTTTAATGAGAGCTCATTTTTTCTTCTTTTAACTTGACAATGTATACCTATTAATCAAACTAATATCGTGGTAATATCTTTAGAAGCCATGTAAAATCACAGTCTCGTGTTAATGTCAGGAAAAGCCTCTAAGCATTCACCCACGTGGAAATCAGAATACGTCTTTCACATGCTCTAATTGTACAATTTTCCTACAAGCCTAAATGGAAGACTTGATCTCTGTTCAGTTTCATCTCTTTCTTGCTTGCTTTTAATTCCAGCTCAGTTTTGTTCCATTCTGCAGTATTATTTTGAATGTTCATTCTATTAGTCTTAGTGTTACCCTTGTGTTTTTACAAATTTTATGACTGCCTTCTATACACATCACTGATTAAAAGCCAAAGACAGGGCAGGGTTAAGTTTCAAGCCCTCAGACATGCCATCAGAGACATCTCCAGGCATCATATTACTCTGTTAATCAGTACAGCTTGTGTATTGTAGCTCAACTAGCCATAAATCTATTTAACTATATCTCAAATGTGCCACATTTCTAGGTCCTAACAAAATTCATATCCTAAGATTAGTTTACTTGCTTATTGTTGCCTTGTCAAATAGCTTTCTTTAATGCAAGCTTTTCAACTTCAACTTTAATTTCCTTTAGTATTTTTACTTACTTTTCAAGTAAATATTTTCCATCGTTAACTTGTTTTAAAGGATTCTGCAATCTTTTTAATTCTTCCTGTGAAAAAGAAAAGAAATGTCTTACAAATTGACTCCATGTACTTATAGGTAATAATATTTCAGGACAATTGTTAACAAAATTGAGATAATCACCATGAGGAGTTCTGGACCTTGCAATAGATGAGTGCTTAAACATACAATTTGATTCCTGATCAAATTAAAATACAAAACTCCTACTCAAATTTTGTGACTTTTTTTTTTTAACCACTAAAGATCATGCTTGCTGTTATTTTTCTGGAGTAGCAATATGTTTATACGGATCCACCCATACTCTTCCCAGATTTACTCGTCAACAGTATTATGTTTGCTGGTTGCTGGGTGAGGAGTTCTAAGGAACATGCGCTGGGTTTGTCCGTTTAGTGAACATTGTCTCTTGGTAACTCTTGGTAACCTCAGCCCCAGTGCTCAGACACACACATACACACAAACACGTGCACACACTCCTTCCCTGAATTTCAGGCATCCATAGTCTCTGTAATCCCATTCCCTCAGCCACAGTGATTGGTTCAGGAATGCGACGGAATCGGCCCAGGTTCCTGGTGAGACTGCCTGTCTCCAGTCTTGTTGCCAGTCACAGCAGGATTTAAGGAAGGCCCACAGAGGTCTGGATCTGGGAAGACCACCATTCCTTGAGATCACCCTGCTTTCCTTGTCGCCACCAACTGCTGAAGTGCCAAGAGGAAGCCCCGATTAGCACTAATTGCTCATTTGTCCCTAAAAGACCATCAAGACTAGTCTCAACATGTTTCTAACCCACCAGACATCCAAGTCTCCGAGGTTACCCATTTTCTTTAACTTCATACTACACCGTATAACCTCGAATTTGACCGGTCCCCCACCTCTCCCCGGTCCCTCCAATCTTTCCACTGGGCCCTTTGGAACTCAGGGTCTGTCATCAGCAAAATCCTCTATCTCCTCAGTTTCTTTGAACATTCCCTTAATTATCTTATTCTATCTGAACCCTTGCTCTTCCAGGGACAGCTAAGTTTTTGTTAGAGCAAGAATATCGAAGAACTGTTTAGAAAAGACTTTTAGGATACGGAGGAGTCTGCTGATGACAAACCAGGCTGATCCCTGAGCACCCTGTCTCCCCTGCAGTCATCTTTAGAGGTGGCCGTTTCTTCCCCACGTGCTACATGTGACACACTCTGGAGGAGGGGTGGGGCCCTTCTTGCCCCTCTCTGCTGCTCCCAGATCCTCTTCACTCCTATAAAACCTCAGCTCCTCTAGGAAACATGCCAGCAGCCTGTCCTAGGCCTCAGTCTTCTTCTCCTGCCGTCGATCCTCACTCCTCAGGAGGTCTTATCCAGTCCACAGCTTTCAATTTATATTGGCCCCTGACCTCTCCTCTAAACTCCGTTCTTACACATTCACCACTTGGGAGCTATGTGTGCATGTCTGACAGGCATCTCACATTCAAACCAAAGTCTTGATTGCCCTGTCTAGAGGCTCCCACTCCAACCTCCTGCTTCACCACTTCTTCCTCATTTTAACGAATGACCATTCACCTAGTCATTTAACAAAATTACTATTCACCTATATATACAGTTATATGAGTCCTGAAACCTAGAAGTCAGCCTCCACTCCTCCCTTCTCTCACAATCCACAGTCAATCAATCAGCTAATCATGTTGGTCCCAACTTCAAAATATACCTGGAAATGGACCACTACTTCTCAGTCTGGGCTAAGGCAACTGTGATAGTCTCCTGTCTCCCTGTTTTCCCTGTAGGTCCACTTCAGTCACTTCTCCTTACATCAGCCAGCATGATCACTGAGTACTTGAGTTTGCTTTTTCAAGTGAGTGAAATGCACACATCGTAAGTGTACAGTACAATGAGTTTTGACAAATGCACACACTGGTAGAATTACCACCCAAAACAAAATACAGAACATTTATTTCACTCCAGAAAGCTTCTCTGTGTCCCTCTCCCAAAGGCACTCCTGTTCTGATTTTTATCACCATAGATTAATGCTGCCTGTACTAGAATTTCACATAAATTTGTTTATTCTTTTGTACCTGGCTTAATTCCCTCAGCATTATATTTTGACAATAGTTACTCAACCAGTGTTAATTGCTTAAACTTCATTTCAGTATTTGGAAAAGAATTTTGTTTCCTTCCTCTGAATTTTAGAGCATGAGGATTCTGAAGTGTGAGGAACCCTGAAGCTGCAATAGAACTATTTGCTGCTCTGAGAGGTGTTAACTGGAGAGAAAGATAACACAGCAAAGAGGATGGAAGCAAAAAAACAGAGCAAAGGAGCCAGAGCCCTAGTGACACTGTGAACCTCTGGGTCAAACTAGAGCTTGAGACCAGCATACTGATGGACTTTTCAGTTTCATGAGCCAGCAGAGTCTCTCACTGGCTAGGCACTTTTGGTTGAGATTTCTGTTTCTTACAATTGAAAGAATCTAACTCAGAAGTGACACTGTGAGCCATAACCTAGGGCTACTAAATATAGACTCCTAACTAGATGAGCTATAGAACTACAGACGTTCAGAACTAGACAGGTGTTGTCATCGTTAGATTGGTTAGTTGGTTTGGTTTTGTTTGGGCAGTGTCTTTTTAAAAGATGTTTTACTGAGAAGACTAATGGATGAAGCAGGTCATGGTCTTCAGTTCCTTATTTTATTTATTTATTTATCTATTTATTTATTTATTTATGCCATACCCCGTGGCTTGCAGAATCTTAGTTCCCTGACCAGGGATTGAATCCGTGCCCCCTACAGTGGAAGCAAGGAGCGCTAACCACTGGACCACCAGGGAATTCCCAGTTCCTTTCTATTAAAGGCAGCTGCTTTTATACACAACACTGGGATAAAATAGACCTCGTATGAAGACCATTTCTGCACCTTCTGAAAAACTGCTATATAAGACACTGTACATTTTGCTGCAGGCTCTCTTACATAAAAAGAATGAAATTTTAGGATTTCATCCCAGAGGATATTTTCCCCTTTTGATAAAATAGTGCACTTCTTTTCATCAACAATAACAACTCATAAGTCTCATAGGGGTGGTTTATTTTGCCTTGGCTGCCAGAAGCTTAAGCTAAATTAAATATTCAGTTGCCAGAACTATTCTCTCCAGGCTGTTAGTATAATTATTTCCTCCTCTTTCAATACATGAGATTTAAACCTCTTTATTTAACTCTCTTACATGTGTGCTTTTCACAGTAAGTGGAAGCAAGTACTATATAGGCAGTTATATATGGTAATTGGGTATGAAGATAGAGATGATTAATAGGTGGATAGATAGAAAGAGACAGAGACAGAGAGACAGAACATCCCTTTCACTCTTACACATGGCATTTTATTTTCAAGGTAAAACTTACCCTTCAACCCTATAGACCCTGGTTCCTAAGAATAAGTCTCCACCTCTATCCTCTATTTTTCTCCCAACCCTCCATTCCTCCCACCTAATCCTTCAGCGTATCCCATCCCACCTCCAGTGACATAGCAATAAATCCAGGTCAGAGAAAAGGTCAGGCTTAAAGCCACTTTTATACAGAAAGGAAATAGGGTGGATAAGAATCCTTAGTCATTCTTGAAAACCAGAGGTGGATTTTTAGGTCGTGAACTTTTTCTTTTTACCCCCTGCATCATGACTAGGAAGGAGACAGAACGGTGGTAGTCCCGGCACCTTCTCTTGTGTGTGTGTGCCTGTGGTGTGTTTTTTTCTCTTCTTTTTCCCTGGGCACCTGGGGGCAGGAAGGAACAGGCTTTTGCACTTTGTGCCAGCCACTCTCTCTTCCTCGGTCCTTTCATTGCAGGGAGCTTTGGGGAGGAGGAGGGAGGGCTTCGATGCAGTACTTCATTCAATCTGACTATCCACGTTCTAGGAAATCATATTAACCATAAGGTCAATGACTAACAAGAGCTTTCTGAACAGCTGCTCTGCTGACAATTTAGAGGACTGATTTCATCATTTGCTTATTTAAGCTAACTATACAAAACACTTCAATTCAATTGGCCCATAGCTCCAAACTGTGTCCTTGTTTTCTGGGAGATGAATAAAGAAGTTGGCTTGCTCCACAGACCTTTGCTCAGAGCTTCACTCCTTGAGAAAGTTTTATTTTAATTTACCAGTAAAAACATATACACATTGGTCTTTCCCATCACTGGTTTCTCCCACTAGCCTTTGTTGCCTCTGATTTCATATCTAAACATGCTATTTCCCTACTAGAAACGAACGTGGCTCCCCAGTGCTTTCGGATGGATTCCAGGATCTCAGCCAAGGGCCCCTTGTCTCTCGGGGGCCCACCTTATGAGCCCCGCCCCGTACACTCCCTCTCCAAGTCTGCTCTTGTGAAACTTCACCCAACACTGAATTCACATGCTCTCTCACTGTACATTGGGTTCCCAGCTCTCCTACTGGCCCACTCTCATTCTTCCTTCAGGAATCCCCCCACCTTTCCCCTCCTCCATAGAGCCTTTACTAACTCCACAGGAGGGTCTGGTACCTCACCTTTTTCCTCAGCATCCTGCGGTGATTCCTATTTTAACATTGCCTCTTGACCTGTCCCACCCCACCACTGAGCTCTTCGAGATCAGGGATCAGTGATTTATTTACCTTGAGGTGTTTATTCCCCAAATGAGGCATTTAGGTGGTGCCTAATTAATATATGTTGAATAAATGAATGGAATTCATGGATCTGACTGAGACGAAAAGAAACCTTAGTGGCTTAACGGCCCCCCAGGTCCCAAGATGTTGTATGTCTTCTGGTGATTTTTCTCTGCCCCTCCAGATATACTCTCTCTTTTTTTATTTTATCATTCTGTAGCTTTCTTTTTTATTTAGCATTCTACTTTTCCCAGTTTTATTGAGGTATAACTGACAACTACAAATTGTATATATTTAAGGTATATATTTGAGATATGTATACATTGTGAAATCATCACCATGATCAAGCGAATTAACATATCTGTCACCTCACATACTTACCATTTTGTTTTTTGGGGGGACGGGGGTGGTGAGAACACCTAAGATCCACCCTCTTGGCACATTTCAGTTTCACACTGCAGTGTTGTTAACTACAGTACCTGTTGTATATTAGGTCTCTAGAAGCTACTCATCTTGCGTAACTGAAACTTGGTACCCCTTGACCAGCATCTCCCCATCTACACTCTTTACTCACCTCCACTCTCCCCTGTGCTCTGGGAGGGTCAAAATTAGACTTTATCAAGCAGGGCCCTTTGTTCTGTGGCTTAGGACAGGGTTTGAGCAGTGGGAGGCACTGGCACGCGATCACAGGGGAGCAAAAGAGAGAAGCTGGGGTATTTATTCCCTGTGCTCCCCTCTCTTACTGGAGTACAGGTTGGCGTCAATGAAGGTCACAGCTCCCATGGGGTGGTGGCCTCTCTCACATGGTCGTTCTCACCACGTTCCCATAACTACTCTGTTTTCTCACCCCCCCAAGGCATTTCTTTCCCTTTCTTCCCTTCCCTTCCTTCCCCTTCTCTTTTTTTAAGTTTTTCATTTTTGTTTTAAAGTCTTTATTGAATTTGTTACAATATTGCTTCTGTTTTACGTTTTGGTTTTTTGGCTCCGAGGCATGTGGGATCTTAGCTCCCCGACCAGGGATGGAACCTGCACCCCCTGCATTGGAAGGTGAAGTCTTAGCCACTGGACCACCAGGGAAGTCTGCTTTCCCTCCTCTTGCCCTTCCAGCTATTGATAGTCCCAGATGTTTCACCATCCCCTGTGGTTCTCCCTACACCCTGCCCACATCTATACAGTCACTTTATTCAACTCTTTCCATCACCCTTTTAAGTGGGTTGTCTGTCTTCTCCCTGGACTCTGGCTCAGATGCCTCAAGGACCTTACGTTTTCTCTGGTTCGCCCTATCTTTTCCATTCCTTTTCTATAATCCAACAAATTCAATTAATACTATTAATTAATCACATTAACTAACAGAAGAACATGTCTGTTTGATGGCTGACCCCTATCAGAGAAGTTGTCCCAACTCGAGGGCCTAACTCAATTTTCTGGCTCAGTTTGATTCACCAGATAAGGGTACACTTTCTACCATGCTCATTTTAATGTCTGTCTTTTTGACACGTGGGCTAAGCCCCTCTGCAAAGTGCAAGTTGAACTGTTCACGTACAACCCGGACATAGAGCATTCCATATTCTTTAATCTCATTTCTCCAAATGAAATCTGTGTTATGAGCGGCTGTGAAATGTAGGCTGTACTATTGTGGGAATAACTGATCGACTACTTGCCAAACAAAGCCCGTGCTTCCCACTGTCATCAGAGTCGTTCTGAAGTCATCACTTAGGTGTCAGCTGTTAGCCTGGATGGTGGATCCTGGATTTTGTTCTTTTGTGTCTGGCTTCCCCATCCCACCTTAATCCTGCAGGGCTTTCTCCTATCACGAACAGGAGAATACACCTAAGAGGCTAGACAAGCTCATCTCTGTGGCCACTTGGTCAGCCCCTTAACCTGACCAATAATAAAACACTCTTCTCTTTTTCTTCTGTCCCCACCACTTTTACTGTCTAAACAAGCAGGGTATATTCTTTGGACAAGTTTAAAATCAGAAATACACTCAAAATTGCTTTTTGTCTAAAGTGTACTTGTGTCTAAGTGGCAACCTTTTAACTTTTCTGATTTAACGCCCTGGCCATTTTATTCTCAGCATATCCTAGAGGATTTAAGGTAACTTAAAACATGTGGAGACAATCTACAATTTACTTCATTGTGTAGCTATGGGTGACAGAAACTGTACCACTTACACACATCATTTTTGAGTTGGGAATAATTTCATTATTAACCTAAGGGTAACTATTTAACAAAAGTTAAAAGCCAAAATTACTTTTGACTATTCAATCATTCAATTAAACAACATCAGGCTTCCTCAATCCCCTCCACCACCACCTCTTTGCCCTTTTTTAAATGGAAATATAATAAGGGCACTGAAAAAGGGGTTACTAATGTTTGCATAATTTGGAAAAGCAGAAGACATAAAATCTATACTAATTTTAGCCCTGCATCATTAAACATGAAATATTGATTATTGCTCTTTGCAACAGAATTTATGAAGCTAGCTAGGCTGCTGTGTCCACAGAAAGTGATTCTGATGCTTTGCCCTCGGACCTCAGTGGCTGCAAATGATGCTCTTGGTGACAGCTGGGAGGCTGGCATTCTGATCCACAGCGTTAAGAGATACATTTCCCAGATTAGACCAGGAATGACCCAGCTGCACAGCCCAACTTCAGAAAATTAAATTGGATGGAGTCCAAACCTCTGTTGAAATAACTGTGTGAATTACAATGCTTCCATGGGCCTTGTTATAATGTAAATGTGCTTTACAATTTACTGCACTTCCCTCCTTCCCCTGCTGTGAATATGGGCATTAATAGTCATCTCATATATTTAAAGGCAAAAAGACATCAAAAATAAAAATGCAAGGTTCATGCTTTCTCCCTTTAGAAAGAAGAGACTAAATTCCTTTCTTTTTTCTTTGCCATTTTTTTTTTTGCAAAAAGAGCATAGGTTTTGTTTATGTATTATGCATTAATGTTTTTTATGGCTGACAGACCTGTAAATTTCACACAGGGAAGTTACCTTGCATGAGGTAGAACATGAATTTCTTTGGGAGGAAAAAAATGGCTAATAGGACATCAACAGCTCATTTAAAGGATTCATTCAGGTAAGTTATGGGCACATGAGGCATATATGAGGTAGTAGACTTCAGAAGAGATTTGATTTGCCTGTTTCTAGCACTCTAAGAACATTCTGAATGTCCGATGAGATGCAGAGGGGCTATGGTTTTATGGTGACAATCACTTAGTGAGGTGATCCTGGCCTCACTGTGCAAGGCCTCAGTAGCATTATTCATTGCTTCACACATAGTGAAACTTACAAACATACAATATGATGATAGGAATCGTTGTGGTAGCTCATTCTCTATTCTTGTTTGACCAACCAGGCTACGTTCCTAGGCATTAGGACATAAAAGCCTTTGACTGCCAACTCTGAGCATGCCAATCACCTGAGCTCATTTGAACAGATGCCAAAAAGAAACATCTTAAGTAAAAACCCAGTTATGACGGTTTAAGTCATTGGTCACCTTGAATCTGAGATGCTTTCAGCCCCTAACATTCTCCTGGAATGATGGGTGGGAGGGTATCCACCTGGAAAGGTATTCCTACAACAAGATCACCCACGTCAGCCCTGTGTCCTAATCTGAATAAGCACCTACAACTCCATCCAGCTGCACAAGACAGCCCTAGTGGATCCAGGATTGTCAGACAGGGTGAGCCAGCCCAATGTTACGTTGGAAAGCATCCTTTAGGCTTAAATGTCCCCTCTCTCCTTTTCCTAAAGTTGTGCGTGATATTCTCAAGAGCTTTTGCTAGTTTTAGATCACAGACGTTGTGAAGTTACCGTTACAGAAGGAAGACCCAGCTCATTGCAAAAAGTCTAACCACTTCTACTAAATCTAGGATATGAGGAATTAAAACACTATTAGTAGTCATTTTAAATTGATTACTCAAAGTTAATTCAGCTTAGTTTCAGCAGGACAACCATGAAAACTTGACTGAGACAGAAATACTAACCAGTAGGATATAGATATTTTTGCAACTTATATATTTCTACATTTTGAAAAAAAAAATCTAGATACCATGCTTGAAGCAGAAAACTCAAATACATGTAAGCACACAAGCCAGCAAAGAAACACCTCTCAGAATGCGCACAGAATAGCAAAGGTGGATGAGTGAGTCCATACACCAAGTCCAGGTTTCCTGTGCCGAAGGACAAAAACAAAATGCAGGCAATCAGAACAACATGTAACTCCCAAATCATTTATACTTGATTCTGGAATGCATTTCACTGTAGTGTAGCAAATGCTGTCCAGATTAGATTTCTGGCTTAGTCCCATTGGAAAATGAGTTTGCGTTTCTTAGGTACTCACCAAGTGATATTGTGAAGAAGAAACCCAAATGCATGCTGGGAGGAGCTCTCCTAACATGCTCTGCAGCACCTCAGACCTGCCCATCCCTTCCTTTCTATTCCCTCCACTACCACCATGTTCAGGACCTTGTTGACTCTCACCAGTTAGTGGGTTGCACTGGGTTGCCTAATTGCTTTTCTTTAAGTACATTTCTAATCCTTTAACTCTCCTGATCATAAACCCTACTGCCAGCCTAAACAAAAGTCATCTTTAGGATTAAAAATACTGTTAATCTCTCAACCCCAGCATTGCTCCTTCGATACCTTCTGAAATCCTTTCAAGTTCATTGCAAATGCAATTCTGTATATTTTAATATTTCCTTCCACAGCTAATTGTGTATCAATTTCTTTAAACTACTGTTATTACTACTAACATTTATTGAATTTTATTAGGTGCCAGGCACTTTGCATAAATTATCCTTGTAAAATTATGACTTCAGCCCCATAAAAATAGCAAGAGATGCAATTATTATTCCCATTACCTGGATAAGAAAACAGACTCTCAGAGATTAAGTAACTCGACCAAGGTCTTAAAGGAGAGACGGCATGCAAACCGAAGCAGTCTGATTCCAGAATCTATCCTCTCCAATCTTTCCCCATGAATGACATGGAACAGCATGAGCAACAGTGGTATCTCACCGACGGTGCTTGTAAAGCAGAAGCCGTAGTGGTCTGCAAAGTACTCAGACCTCTTACCTGAACCAGACATGCCATCTACCCACCGTGTGACCTTAGACAACTGACTCACTTCGCATCTCGCTTTCATCATTTGTAAAATGATGACAAAGTCTACTACACAATGTTTTGTGAGGATCAACTAAAATAACATATTTTAAAGTGTTTTGCGTACGATAAAGTGCCAGCCACCCATAAAGAAATTGCTTAAGTGCCTGTCTTCCTAAGGACAGCAATTATTGTCTCTCTTGTCATTCCCGTGGTGCCCCTCTCTGCTCCATTCCAGTTGTGCGCTCTTGGGCCGGTGACACCCCTCCCTGAGCCTCAGTCTCATCATCTTTAAAATGGGAACTAATTGTACCAAATTCCAAGGATTGCTATGAGGATTGATGATTAAAATTCATGTAAATCATTTGGTCTTGCACTAGGCACAGAGTAGGTGCTCAATGTTTGTAATTTTCATGGTTTTTATTGGTGTATCTCTCTAGCCCCTCCGAACATGGGTCTGTACCTTGACACCTTCTCCTGGCCCACTCTAAACCCATTTCCCATTAGTCACCCAGTTCTGCCATTTTGACTTCCTAATTGTGTCCACGTCATACCCGCTCTGTTTCCACTGGCCTTGGTTGAGGATTTGTCACCTGCCGGAAGGAACAATCTAAAATGCTAACCCCGTCCTTAGGTCAGTCAACTGCTTGAAACCCTTCTTGCCTCCCCTCAACTATAGGTAGGGCCTAAGCCCCTGGGTCCAGCAGGACCTCATATCAGGTTCTGTGTGACCTGCCCCATCTGCCCCTCCAACCCCTTTCCCTGACTGTCCTACCCCCCACTCCACTTAATCCTCTTGGAACATCGAGAAGTCATTAAAACCCCAATTTAAGATCAGGGTCTCAAAAACTTGGAATGAGTCAGTCCATGCATGAGTTGAAATAAAACAATGATAAAGATAATCTTTAAAAACAGAAACAAAAGAGTAATAATGCATTATAGTGTGTATGTTATCATCAAATAATGCAACATCACCTCAATCATCTGGAGATTGGTCTCTCGGGAAACTCTATACTACATTGGAACATGTCTCCTGGATATTAGGTGCTCTGAGTTCCAAACACCCCTCATATAGTCCCTAAGCCCACCCATTTTACCTGTAAAGTCTTCATTTAGAGTTTTCTTTAGAAAACAATTCTCAAGCAAACATAATTTTATTGTTTCCTAACTTGCAGCAAACAAAAGAATTCAAAAGAATGAGATTATCAGAAGCTGGGAGGTGAGGTGTTCTCAGACTAGATGTGGGAGAAAGAAACAGAAAAACTAAAAAGCAGATCCTGATCCATATTTCACTGAACACATAAAGGAAGATTCTTACTGCCTGGAATGTTGCCTTTTCTTGAAAACTTCCTGCAAGTTCTCCCCTTTTGAAGTAAATCTTGCTTCTCTGAGATCTTGTATGTGTTTATGCTGGGTATAGCCCTTATGTCATCTATATAAGCTGTATTTTATTTTCCTTAATATAGCCTAAGTGTTTAAGGGTAGAATTTATTTTTTTCATTAAGTTTAAGTATGTTTCAAACTTGTAAACCCTACTTCTGAACCTGGCAAACTGGGATGTGCCAGCAGCAGGCCAGGGGTACATGGAGCCTAAGACTAGGGCACCATTTCCCAGGATATCACTTTTACTCCATGGATAGCAAATGCATGATTTTAAAACGAACTCCAAGGTTTGCATTAATTTTATTTTTTTTTAAGATTTTTATTTTTACTTATTTATATATTTTATTTTTTGGCTGCGCTGCACGGCATGCGGGATCTTCGTTCCCTGACCAGGGATCGAACCCGTGACCCCTGCAGTGGAAACATGGAGTCTTAACCACAGGACCGCCAGGGAAGTCCCCGCATTAATTTTAAAATTAAAACAGGAGGCCTAAAAAAAGGTTTAGGTTTCCATATGGCTACTTCTTCCCACACCCACTAACAATAACATGCATGTTCACTATTTTCTGCTTTCAGTAGTTCTGGGTGAGAATTTGATAAGCACTACCCTAGTCAGGAAGGAAAGGGAATATCATGTATTTTTAAAATTAAGATGGCTGGGAAGTGTGCAATAGTCTGATTTCTGTCAACACTGGATAAAATAAAAACATTCTGTACTTGTAAGGGTAACACTGCTCTTTTCGATGCCACAGGACTTTATTTCTAGTTCTCTTAATGGCATTCATTGGCTGTGGGGGGGGGGGAGTGGAATCCATGTATGTCTGTCCATTTGAGATGAAATGAAACAGACATCACTATACTTAGGGAAGGGAAAACTCACCCCTACACCTGACTGCCCACCAGATCCAGTGGATGCTGAGCCTTCTGAGCTGAGATCATGATCTCATGGGCACATCAATATGACAAACTTAGCACCCAGCACAATTCTGGGCACACAGCAATAACTTGAGTGTTAAGAGGAATATTCAGTAAATATTCATTAAAAGATGCAGACACAGAGAATTGACTTGAGGACACGGGGAGGGGGAAGGGTAAGCTGGGACGAAGTGAGAGAGTGGCATGGACATATATACACTACCAAATGTAAAATTGATAGCTAGGGGGAAGCAGCCGAATAGCACAGGGAGATCACCTCGGTGCTTTGTGACCACCTAGAGAGGTTGGGTAGGGAGGGTGGGAGGGAGACACAAGAGGGAGGGGATATGGGGATATATGTATATGTATAGCTGCTTCACTTTGTTATACAGCAGAAACTAACACACCATTGTAAAGCAATTATACTCCAATATAGATGTTAAAAGGAAAAAGAAGAAAGAGATACTTAGGGGTTAAATGGAGGCCACAACACTGAAAGCATATGAAAACAGAACTTGAGAACGAACCTGAAGAAGAGGCGCTCCAAGTCAGCTAGCTTTCCTTTCGTCATTTATTCATGGTTTCACTCATTATTTAATAAAAATATAATCATGAGTGTTAGGCACTATGCTAGGCATGAGGACACAATGGGGGCTGGGGAGAAAACAAGCAGATAAAGCCCCGTCCCCCTGCCCCTTGAAAGGCCCAAAATAACCAGGGGAGGAAAGATGAGTTTTAAGTAGTCAAGGAGTTGTCTAAGACTGTTTTTATTCAAAAACTGTTTTAAACATTTTGACATTCAGGACAGAATGCAGATCAGTCAAATAAGCCTGACCCTTGTGTGTGTGATGACAGAGCCTGAACGATGGTATCCTAAGAGGGCCAAGAAAAGGTGGTGAGTGGGTCGTCCATGTGCTCATGGTGGGGCACTTACCCTACTGGCCGACTAGAATGGTGTGCCTGCGTGCAGCATGTGCAAAGGGTGACGGACATGGCACCAAAGTGCTAAGGTACAGATGAGGGGCTTATTCCATAAGAATGACATTGATTGAGGGGGATAGAGACAAGGCAGGCAGACAGACAGGAGAACAGAAGACTGTGTCCAAATCTGCTTTGTCATGTGATGAGCCATCACACCATTACAAGTAAGAATGCCTAGTTACTCCTTGCATCTTATAACCTACTAACAATTGAGTCTAGTAACGCCAAAGGCAGATCATGCAGAAGAATAAAGCTTCCTTCTGTAGGTTATCCGTTCTAAATCAAGTGTTAATTTTCTTGAATAGAGAAACCCATGTGGAAGGGCAAATATCACAGAAGGACAAGTAAACAGAGCATCACTTTTCAAAACTAAAAGAAATTCCCAATGAGATGACTTTATTCTGTTTGTACATGAAAATTCCTCATTATACTTAAACCATTACATTTCATGATTTTAGTGATTGCCCAGACTGCTTCATAACAAGTAGGTGAACAACTTGATAAGGAGTAATTTATTCTAAACTGAGGTAGGTCATAATTGATATTTTTCCTTCAAACAGTTATAGCAGAATGTTCGGAAAGAACCCCAACATCCCAAAGAGGAAATTAAACTTCAGCTGAGCTGTCTGTTAGTAAAACTACTATTCCATCTTCTAGACATGTAATCTCTATGTACTCAAGACATAGTCACACTGTCATCTAAAAACCAAGAGGAAATACACAGGGGCAAAAATGAGTGGTTTTCTAAAGGTGAAAGATGAGGAAGAAGAGAGGAGAGAGAATAAGAACTTACTGGAACAAAAAAGAAAAAATAAATAAAAAGAAAAGAAAAAATACAAATAAATGATTGGAACACACATGGAATACGTCGGGCTTGCTAAACCTGTGAGTGGTATTAACTCCCCTGTGCAGCTCACTGAAGCTCCCATCCCCAGCCTGGTGACCAGACTGCTCATCTCTCTTCTCCCTCTTCACGTTAAATTGCCTTAACTGACTATCACTCAGCTCTCCCTATTCAACATGAAATCGTCACTCTCAATGTCTGTAAAATCTTCAAACTGAGGATTTCATCCTGAATTCTCCAATGACTGTGTTCCTGGACTTCATACACACCTGCTTTGTAACTTCCAAAGCTCTTCTGAAAATGCATTCCTTCTTTGATAAAACATTTACACCATACTCTTTGGGTAACTGTTTCTCCTTTGCCATGTGGAAGTCTGGCAGAATCTTCTCTGAGGAATGCTCCCAGCCAGAATCTTTGAGGAAAACCTGATGCACACAATAGGCTCCCTCCAGTTAGCATGGGTTTAGAGTCCGTTCTGGACTTGGTCATTCTCTGCAATCAAGCAGCTTTGAAGTGCTGAGGTGGGGAGACAGCCAAGGAGCCCACAATGTCACATTTAAAGGCCATTATCATACACCCTAGCATTTACCCAAAATGCACGGTGAGCTGGGCAAATGCATTCTGGGACATTCCCTTTAAGGAAAAGTGCTGCTTTTCCACCCCCAACCCCGATTCTGCACACAAAATAATAAAGATGCTCACTCTGTAAGAAGGTCTCAAAAATATCAGTGTAAGTGGTTATAACTTTAATAGGCCTTGGAATCCAATTAGCTACAATTTTGTGGTGGCTTAATAATTTATGATAATTGCAAATTCATTAGATTATAATGCACCACACCAAAATTATGGATTTCCTGATATCTTTAAAAACATGCATTCTCAAAGTGAAGCATCATATTGTCTATGTTCATTGCTACCAAAATAGTCTAATTTTAACAATTCAGAATGCATCCCATTACTTAAACCTAGATCATTTGGAGTTTTTCCCTGTTAATGCAAAGACATAAACCCAAGAACGTTATGCCAGTTCATTAAGACTTCCGATTTCAGTAGCTGTCTGGTATTAGCTGAAAGCAATCTACTGTGTGTGCTTAAATGGTCCCTGTTCACCTCCTCCCCTGCTCCACAAACAAAAGCACGTCCAGAGAATGTACACATACATGTACATGCACACCACACACACAACACTTTCACAAAAAATACAGAATTTGGTGAATTATTATTACGTAAATTACTATCACCATCTGCTAAGTCAAGAAATAGAACTTCTGCAGACGTGTCTGAAGCCCCTTCCCGTGCCCATCCTGATTACAACTCCCTCCAAAACTCCCTCCAGAACCACTTTTACCACAGCTTGTACAGGAACCACCTCCTTACATTTCGCTAGAGTTTTCTCACCCAATTGTGCATTCTCTTTTTTTTTTGTGGTACGCGGGCCTCTCACTGTTGCGGCCTCTCCCGCCGCGGAGCACAGGCTCCGGACGCACAGGCCCAGGGGCCATGGCTCACGGGCCCAGCTGCTCCGCAGCACGTGGGATCCTCCCGGACCGGGGCACAAACCCGCGTCCCCTGCATCGGCAGGCGGACTCCCAACCACTGCGCCACCAGAGAAGCCCCAACTGTGCATTCTTAACTACTATTTTCTAAGCTTGTCCATTTTTAAAACTTTTTTGAGAAATAATTATAGATTCTTAGGAAGTTGTAAAAAATGTCCAGGGTGGTTCCATGCGCCCTTCACTCTTTATTTATTTATTTATTTATTTATTTATTTATTTTTGGTTGTGTTGGGTCTTCGTTGCAGCACGCGATTTTCTCATTGCGGTGGCTTCTCTTGTTGCAGAGCACGGGCTCTAGGTACACAGGCTTCAGTAGTTGTGGCTCGCGGGCTCTAGAGCGCAGGCTCAGTAGTTGTGGTGCATGGGCTTAGCTGCTCCGTGGCATGTGGGATGTTCCCTGCCCAGGGCTCGAACCCGTGTCCCCTGCATTGGCAGGCGGATTCTTAACCACCACGCCACCAGGGAAGTCCCAAGCCCTTCACTCTTTTCCCTCCAATATTAGCATCTTGAATAACTATTGTACACTATGAGTACCATGAAATTGACATTGATACAATTCACAGAGCTTATTTGAATTTAATCAATTATACATTCACTCATTTGTGTGTGCATATGTTTATAGCGCTATGCAATATTTACCACGTATGTAGCTTTGTGCAACAAGCACCACAATCAAGATACAGAACTGCTATATCACCTCAAAGCTCTCTTATGCTATCCCTTTATAGCCACAACGACCTCTTCCTCTCCCAAAGCCTACCTCTGCCAACTAGTAATCTGTTTTCCATTTCCATAATTCGTTCCAAGAATCCTCCCAAATGGATCCAAAAATCATGTAACTTTTTGAGAGTATTTATCACATAATTTCCTTGAGGTCTACTCACGTTGCTGTGTGTATTAATAGTATCGTTCCTTCTTATTGCTGAGTAGTATTCCACAGTATGGATGTATCACAGTTTGTTTAAATAGTCACTCACTGAAGAACATGTAGGTTGTTTCCAATTTCTGGCTATTATGATGAATAAAGCTGCTATGTACATTCATGTTTATTTGTATAAACATAACTTTTTATTTCTCTGGGATAAATGTCAAAGAATGTAATTTCTGGGTCATATGGTTAGTGCATTTTTAATTTTAGAAGAAATTGTTGAACTGCTGTATAGAGTGACTGTACCGTTTTACATTCCCACCAGTGGTACAGGAGTTAGCCTATTTCTCTGTATCCTTGCCAATATTTTATTTTTCCCATTAAAAAAAAAACTGATATGTACTTGAATTTTTTCTTTTTTAATTTACAGATTCCCCCTCCATCTCTTTCTTTTTCTAAAAATGTTTGTTGAAAAACCCAGGCAAGTTGAACTGTAGAGTTTCCTAGTCTGGATTTTACTGAATTATATGTTCATGATGAATTTGTGCATGCAGCTGGATCCAGAGGCTTGATCATATTTTAGGTTGATCCCTTTGGCAAAGAGTTAGATGGTGGTGTGTCCTTTCATCAGGAGGCTCATAAGGGTCTGATGGTCTCTATATCTCCGACGAGAGCAACCACTGAAGCTCAGTGCTCAGCCTACATCCATTAATTTGGGGGAGTGAGTTGCAAAATGATTGTGTGTTAATTATATAATTTTATTGTATTTATTATATGAAATAATTTTATAAAGAAAATTTACTTTATTTACTATTTGCTTACCCACTAGTAAATTGATATAGAAGAGGCAGGATAAATCTTGATTATTTTCCTTTAGCAGTTTTCAAGATGAAGTGGTTCTCTGTCATCCTGCAAAGGTGGCCAATTATTTTTTTAACATCACTAGGAATTCATGAATGTAAACATATTTGATGGTTTTTTCCTTATTATTAAATACTAGGTATTTTAATTCTTATTGTTTTTATTATTATTAAAACTGAAATTGTTCCATTTTGGAGCAGTGGGAACCCCTTCAAATTGGCTCCTGAGTCTTTTTGATACAGCCCTTATAGTCTCTGATAGCTTCCTGGCTATTTGCTCTCACAAAATAATCCAGACTTATACATTTCCTGCCACAAACCAGGAATCAGCCAATTCTTCAAGAAGCCCTGGTTTCTTATAGTAGGAAATGGTATTTCAATATCATCATCTGGGCAGCAGGAATGCTCATTTTCACTGCACTGGTCATTATTTTAAGAACTTTTCAGTAGACAGAGCTAGGATATATAATAAAATACCTCATGCGCTCATACTGAGACCTCCAATTCAATTTCAGGACTGCAGAGTTTTAACTTAACCTCTTTTATAAATGTCTGTATCTCCATCTCCCACACCAAAGCCTGGTTCTCAAGGATACAGCAGGTTATAGAATTAGAATACTGCATAATTACTCATTCTATAATTATATTATACACATAAGAACTTAACACATGTAACATTACTAATACTGCTACCACCCATTATGATTATCAAAAACAGTTAAATTTTTTACATATGTTATCCTCATTTTTTTATCCATCTCTTTCTTTTAATAGTTTTATTATGTCTACATTGTTGCATACAGCCATTGTATACTATATTCTCTCTTTTTTCATCCTTATTTTTACCTTAATTTTTCAGTAAGTATATGTTTAATGCATACCACCTCTCCATCAGCTCATGTCTCTCTAATCAGTTTGGTTGTCTAAAGATTTTTCTCTAGTAAATTCCTCTTAGGAAAAAATTCCCTAAGTTCTTATATGTCTATAAGAGTTTGTACAGAAGAATTTCAGAACATGCCACCTCAAAATGTGCTGCTTTTCTATATTATTTTGAGATGAAGTCACTTGAAAAATACCAAAAGTAGGGAGAGGTTTTCTCTGAACTCCCCTTATCTGCCTAAAGACAAATACTCCAAAAGGAACCCAGTTGTCCCAAATCCCATCTCTGGGAATTTTATCAACCTGGGAAGACGGACTCATTACAGGAGAGACGACGAGATGTCCACACCGCATTCAAACTTTGTCACAAACTATCATCTCGCCCACCTGTTCTTCTAAGGGCCCATTCATCTTCCCTAAAACTCATTTGCTCTCCAGCAAGTTGCCTACATCTCCCCTCCCCTTCCCCTATTATGATGGTATATAAACTCTTAAAACTCACTGACTTTTTGAGTATTTGCTTATGTTTTCCTGTGATGCCCCTGTGCATGTAATATTAAAATTTAATAAATTCTTATTTATTGTATTAGCTACTTTTTTCCTGTTAATCTACCTGTTGTCAGTTTATTTCAAGCCCCAGCTATTAAACTTGGAGGGTAGAGGGAAGTCTTTCCTCCCCTACAGTGCTCTTTATATTTGGAAGATTTCTTTCAAGTATGTAAAATCTTGGGCATACATTTTCTTTACTTGAGTCTCTTAAATATGTTACTCCATTTTCTTTGGACCTAATGAAAAATATAATGATAACCTAACTTTTTTCCCTTGTAAATCATGTGTTCTTCTTGCCTAGATATCCAATGGCTATTTTTCTTTTTCCTTTTAGTTAAAAAAGTTTACTAGAATATGTCTTGGTATTTGTCATTATACAGTGCTAACTTCAGGTACACAGGGTCCTCTTTCAACATATAGTTTCAAATTATTTGTATTTCAGGGAAGTTTTCCTGATGAATTATAATTTTATTATTTGGTTCCCTTGCTTGATTTTCTTCTTTAGGGATTGAGTATGTTGGATCTTTCTTGAATGTCTTAAGTATTTGTCATATTCTCTCAAATCTTTCTTTCTCCTCCATTTCTTTTTGATTTTAAGCATTTCTCTCTTTTCCACTTTTTCTTTCTCTTAAGGCACTATCCGTGTGCTTATTCACTCGTGTGTCTTCTAGTTTCATATTCCATTCATGAAACAAAAATAAAGAAATTATTTCTTTATTTTTAATTCTTTCTTGGGCTCTGTCACCTCCCTGGCAGAGAGGCTGGCTCTAGTGGATGGGGTAGAAACTTCTATTAAAAGCTACTTTGTTCTGGCTTAAGGGACCGAGACAGCAGGGCTTTTGCCATTTGGAAGAATCTGGACCAAGTAGAAAGCTGACAGGCATTCTATGTTCATATCTCCATGAAGTCTGGGAGCAGAACATTATGTGTCTTTTAAAGCCCTAGTGTTTGTCTCTACTTAGAAAAAATTGCTGTAATTTATAATGACTTCACTCTCTGTAGAAAAACTCTCAGGTACAATCACCTTCAGGCTTTTTCCTTCAGAATTCTAGGGCTGCGACTCAGACCATTTTAAGAACAACTTTTCAGAAAAGCATTATGTAACCCTTGAAGGTCTCTTGTTAAGCATCTGTGGTACTGGAGAAAGGGGCCTGGAAATCATGGAGCATCTATTCCACATCAGGGACCTTACATTTATGATCTAACTAAATTTTCCCACAAAAGCCTATGAGACTATTTCAATCATCATCATTTTAAAGAGGAAGAAACTAATACTCTGAAAGGTTAAGTACTTGTCTAAGATTACACAGAAGAGTAGGCAGGCATTTGAATTCAGGCCTGTTCTAACTCCAAGACCATAAATAATGTTACTTTCTGTTTGAAATTTGAAAAAAACAAAAACCAGGTGGTGGTGTTGTTTCCGACTTCCTAATTTACCTGCTCTCTGCTGTCTTATTCTAAATTACCTTTCAAATGTTGGCAACCTGACTGTTATTCTCTCCGTAACAGATTTTTTCTTCATATCATTGGGTTTCTCAAATTCTGAAAGAACCTGAAGGGTAGCACAATATGCTACCCCAAAATATGCCACTTCGGCATTTTGATTATTGAGCTGAAAGTTGACAAGAAGCAGATACAAGAAAAGCTCTCTGATCTTTCCTGCTTGCCTTAAAGCAAGACATAAATTTGTAAAGGTACCTCCCCTCCCCTCTCCATCAGAAAGGACAGAAGTTAGTGCCCAGAGACAATTCAAGACCCTTATCAGCCCAGAGACAACCAGAGGAATCTACAGTACACATTTGCTGAAACTAACACTTATCTACCATTAGTTCCCTCGTATATCCACTACTTTCACACCGTTTGCTGCCCTAGAAACTCAAGGTTCTTTTCCTCCATCTTGTCTCTTCTCTAAAAATTTATTGTTCTTTTGTTAAGATGCTATGAAGCCCCAGTTTTAACCACCCCTGTGAGTTACTCATCACTGACTGCTCCCATGTGTATATGCAATGCACATGTTAATCAACTTGTTTGTTTTTCTCTTGTTAATCTGTCTTTTGTCAGTCTAATATACAAGGCCCAAGCCTGAGAATCTAAGATGCTCAGAGGGAAAATATTTTTTTTCCCTCCCCTACAAACCAAACATGTAAATGACAACTGGTGGGGAAGGAGTCTGGTACAGAAATGGAAGCTTTAGTTCAGGACACAGAACTTGGGCAAGTCATCAGAACTATCAGTTTCGTTTTCCAATGTTGAAGATGAAAATAACAACCACTATAGTCAGCAGCCAGGATATGCAGCCCCCAAATCTTAATGTTCTAAAACCACAAAGTTAGCGTTTTTGCCCATGTTCCATGCTCATCACAGATCTACTGTTGGGCCGCTGTGTCTTTGTTGTGCTGAGGTTGGGACCCAGGCCAATGGAGCAGCCACCATCCAACACCATCTGAAGTGTTTCCAGTCCCCATGACTAGAAAGAAGACAGTGTATTTGTTTTCTGGGGCAGCCAAGGCAAAATACTGTAGACTGGATGGTACAACCAACAGAAATTTATTTTCTCAAGTTCAAGATCAAGGTCCCAACAGGGTTGGTTTCTCCTGAGGCTTCTCCTCTTGCTGTGTCCTCACATGTACTTTTCTCTGTGTGTACACTTCCCTGGTGTTTCTTTCTCTTTTTATAAGGACACCAGTCCTATTGGAATTAGGGCTCCCACTCTAATGACCTCATTTAACCTTAATTACCTCTTTAAAGGTCCTAGCTCCAAACACAGTCACCTTGGGGGTTAGGACTTCAACATAGGAATTTTTTTTTTGGGGGGGGGGGGCGGTGGTGCAAACTTCAGACCAAAACAGAGACCATGGAGAGCTGTGCATTGACCTCAGTCCCATAACCTTACTCTCATTTTTAACCTGTTGCAGAGGCTGCCTTTTAAAGTCTGACAATGTGAGAGTGCAAAAGGAAATATCAGAGAGCACATGACATGGAAATCTGAGATATAGGAAGAATGGAAACAGATCTGTTGTAGACTCACTGCTTGTCCATTAGGTTTTGTTCATGCCTCAACAGAGAAAAAATTCAAAAAAACATAAAGGGCAAAGAGAAACCTGTCAAACTTCTCCAGGGACACTGCTGAGTGCAGAAGAAAGCATCCCATTTAACTAGGCTTTCTCTTTCACTCATCCAGGGCCTCATCCAGTGGGACTGACCCAGGAGAATATTTCAGACTTGGACGTGAAGTGGAAGTTATAAAGAAGTCTTTTTAGCTTAGACCAGAAGTCACTTCTCAAATATAGAAATGTAAGTCAGCTTACATGTATATCCTAATGAGACCAGCCCTCCCATATCATTACGACAGGGATACAAGTCAATACAGGTAGAAGAAAAATATTAAAGTCTCTAGCAAAGGAGAGAACCTTAATGCTGTATTGGAAAAACATTGTGATCCTTTTAAAAGATCTGGAATTGGCTCTTTTTCAAATAACCTTTAAAAAAAAATTATTTATTTATTTATTTATTTTGGCTGCACTGGGTCTTAGTTGTGGCACGTGGGATCTTCATTGTGGCAGGCGGGATCCTTAGTTGTGGCATGTGGACTTCTTAGTTGCGGCATGTGAACTCTTTAGTTGCAGCATGCATGCGGGATCTAGTTCCCCGACCAGGGATCGAACCCAGGCCCCCTGCATTGGGAGTGCATAGTCTTATCCACTGGACCACCAGGGAAGTCCTCAAATAACCTTTTTGGAGTCTGCTAATTGATGACTACAAATTTACCTTTACCTCCTCTGCTAAGCATCAGGTGGTCTTGTCTCTCTTGCATGTCAAGAGGTGGTCCTCTTTTCTGACCATGGGTCACTGCTCAGAGGGGGGTCCTAGTCTATTCTCATGTATAGGAGGCCAGTAAGTTTGATGTGTATGGAACTGAGATATGGTACGTCCAAGCTTCTGATTGAGGAAGACTTCCATCTGTCCTTCCTGTAACACAATTCTTATAAATAGCAGTTTCTTTTTAAATTCTAAGTTTGAAAAAAAATAATCTGAGTCTTTGGTTTTATTTTCTATAATGTCCTTAACCAGACACAACATATGAGGGTGTCCTTCGGCTACACATGTTTTTCTTAGAGATTACTAACAGTTGTAGTAGACAGAATGATGCCCCCCACCCCAAACGATGTTCCTGGTACCTGTGATTATGTTCCCTTACATGGCAAAAGGGACAGTACAGATGTGATTAAAAGGATCTTGAGATGGGGAGATTATCTTAGATTGTCCAGGTGGACTAATGTAATCACACGGGTCCTTACAGGAGGCAGGCGGGAGAGTCAGAGTAAGAGAGAGAGATGCTATGCTCCTGGCATTGAAGACAGAGGAAGGGGCCAGGAGCCAAGGGATGCAGGCGATTTCTAGAAGGTGGGGACACACTCTCCTCTAGAGTCTCCAGAAGGAAGGCAGGCTTCCATACACTTGATTTTAGCCCAGTGAAACCCACTTATTTCTTGAGACAGGAAGGGGGCAGGGCACGACCTTTCAAAGAATGACATAGCCATTGAGGACACGACATAAACTGGTTAGAACCAACTAGGTCCAAGATGGCAGACGATTCGACTTCCAGTGGACCTTAAGCCTCATTATGGGCTCATTGTTATCCATTAGCATATGCTAAATGACACAACCAAAGGTGCCAAGGCCAACCATAAAAGGCCAAAAAGTGGGCAGTGACCCAATTCCTAGAAATCTCCACCCCCTCCCCAAAATAGTTGGAATACTCCCCCCACTCGTTAGCCTAAGAAATTACCCAGCCCATAAAAACTAAATACCCCATATTTGGGGGCCACTCTCACTTTCTGAGATGCACCTCATTCTGTCTATGGAGTGTGCATCTCTCTAAATAAACCTGCTTTCACTTTACTATGGCTTGCTCTTGAATTCTTTCCTGCATGAAGCCAAGGACTCTCACTTGGCAGCCTGTCCCAGGGACTCACTCAAGACTTGGGACATGACCCTCCTCTCATGCCTCATTTTTCCTGAAACATTCTGACCATCAGGTCTGTAAGACAATAAATTTGTGTTGTTTTAAGCTACTAAGTTTATGATTATTCATTACAGCAGAAATAGAAAACTAATAAAAAGGTTCAATACATACAGCCCCTGAATAGGTTTCAAAATAGAGAATTATGTCTGCTTTTTATTTACCCCACTGACAATATAAACAAGTCTGAGACTTATGAACTCTCAAATTCTTTTCCCCATGCTAGGTCACCTAGGGAGTTTTAAATGGTCCGGTTAAGCTATAGGTAGATTCTGACACTACTTCTTGCCCTCTCTTCTTATACAAAAGACAAAGACGAGCTGATTCGAAAAGCTTTGTGACATGGTACTGCATATTTACGTTTCTGACTTGACTGCTGGGCCCATCCCAAACATGTCATTGACTGACTTGTCATAATCTTGCCTCTTTCTTGTGTATTTAAACTTCTGATAATACGTTATCTCTCTCTCCCTCTCACCTCCTGTTTCTCTCTCTCTCTCTCTCTCTCTCTCTCTCATACACACACACACACACACACACACACACACACACACACACACACACAATTTCTCTTTCAGGAAAATGAGGTTAGTACTATCTCAATAATTCAGCATAACCATTTGGAGCACACCTAAGTGGGAACCATATTCACCGTGCCCCTAGGCATCTATAACTCTACTTGTGCAGCTCTACTTGTTTATTCAGCATGTTCATTAAGAACTCAGAATCCAGAGGCAGATTACCTGGGTTCAAATCCTAGCCACTCTTCTTGCTAGCTGTGTAAACTTGAATATTCACAGTATTATCTTCACAGCAGTAGTCAAAAAAGTTATTTAACTTTTTGCTTCATCATGTTTAAAATGGGAATAATGTCAATAACTACCATATAGGGTTGTTTATGAGACTTATGTGGATAGATTACATAAAGTACTTAGAACAGCAACTACTACCAATGCTGCGATAGTAAAGAGAACACAGCCCTTGTCGTCAAGTTTTCTAGTAGGAGATTCAGGTAAGAAAAGAGGGCAATGTGACTCAGGGTGAATGCTTCAGTGGACAGGCTCTGGGAGCACATAGGGGGATGCAGAACCTAGGGTGAAAGGGCAGTTAAGAAAAGCTACTTAAGGAAAGTAATCCCTCAGCTGAGACCTGAAAAGCAGAAGGAGTTGGCCAGGTAAATGGAGGAATTAAGGGAAGAGGCTGTGATGTGGAAAAGGCATAAGAAACAAAAGGACAAGAGTGCTCTGGGCAGTGGGAATTAAGCAGAAGGGTGTTTCCTGCAGGGGAGACAGGATGTGTATGGGAAGGAGAGTATCTTGGATTAAAAGTACCTCTCGCTCGATTTACTGGGACGTCGCAAACTGAATCCTCCTTTTAGTATAATACGCAAATTCAAGATCATTGTTCCTACATAATAGAGATTGAGTGAGAATTCACGCTCCTGCTTCTTACATGACAGAAATTATACATCTCACAAAGTTTTAGGCCGCCAGGATGAAATCCAGCCAACCATGTCATAAATGCTCAGCAAACACAAAAGATATCATTTTATTTTTCTAAAGAAAAATGTCTTGACAGACCACCTTGAAATCTAGATGACAACTCAGTCATCCGATAATAAGAAAAGCACAATTCAGTGTTACTTATAAGAGTTCTACTGAGCAAAATTTCTAGAGGTTTTCAACACTGGTTGGACATTAGAATTACCTAGGGAGCTTTTGAAAATTACCTATCCCAGGCCTCATCTCAAACCAATTAAAACAATATCTATTGGAACCAGTTCACTGGCATGTTTTGAAGCCTTCCTAGGTGATGGTAATATGCAGCCAGGGATAAAAATCACTGGCTTAGCACTCTCTGTAAGATTTTAAAGAGTTTTGAAATATCCCAAACTTCTCTATTAGGTGATCTATTCCAGTTTAGATTACTATTTCAAACTAAATTTGTTGGGCAAAAAAGGGAGAGATAATCGAGTTCTTAAATTGGTAAAATGGGAACTATTATTTCAATGATTAAAATGATTTTGCTATTTGGATTGTCTATTTACCTTCACATATACTCACAGTCAAGTTAGTGACTTCTATTTTTTCCAGTCACTTTATTTTGTTTTTAAAGATAACTTCAGGGGTTGTTTTGATAACACCCCTCTGACATTTTATTGTATTGCCTAACTGAATGCACCATTAATGGGAAATGGACTGTGTACATTTATGCGCTCATTTATTTTGAAGAAAAAATATTCATGTATGTCAGTCAAGAAACAAGTCACAGGCTGCAGAAAAAATGTCCTGCTGAACAGAAAATTAGGCAATGGCAGGAAACAAAGGGCACCATAATGGAAATCTTTCAAGCTTGAATTAGGTTACTGACTAATGAGGATCCTGCAGGGACCAGTGACAAGGGGGCTGGATGTTTATTAAAGAACTAGTCATGCAAATTACCTGACTGATGGTGTTGCTGGCAAGGCCCCTAAGATCCCCCTGATAAGGCAGGACCTAAAGGGCAGCAGCCATTAAGCAATTCAGATGCAGAAGCATCTGAAAAGAAAGTAATTAAGAACTTTCTTTACATGTGTTCCAGGAGGAGAGCTAGCATTATTTATCAAAAGGAAGATACTCTGGCAAATATGCCTTAAGAAATTAGACCTGGTTGACAGACGACTTAAAAAAAAGGGTCTTTTATTTGATGTTCACCTGGAACAATGAAGGATCTTTTATTTGATGTTCACCTGGAACAATGTGATACACTGCTGATGCAGGACACCAAGCGATGAAGGTGCCCTGAATGCCTGGACTTACAGAGAGAGCAAGTGGGGTGGAGGACACAAGCTTCTCAGTTCCTCTTCTGAGTCATATATATTACAGAAATATAAATATTAATATATCTTTTCTTTCTTTCTTTCTCTCTCAAAATTTCTCCCTCTTTAAGGGAGGGGAGAAAATCCTTCAGTTTCTATATGAAACACATTTTTCATTCCATCTGTAGTTAGTCGTTTCCAAGTAACGTAAGATGTTCTAGGCCCTAGATGTGTAACAATAACTTGAACCCAACCCCTATTCCTGGGGAAACTAGAAACAAACACAAAACAAATAATTACAGCATACTGTAGGGAAAAATTGTGCTTCGTGGAAAACTACGCATTACCTAAATCCAGCACATCCTCTGGGTCACCCGTTCTAGCTGTTCGTTGCCTTTTAGCTATTTCACAACTCTGCAAAATTGTGGATAACAGATAACAATGCAAAATAATCCTTGCCTGCAGACAGGCAAACTCTCCTGTCCAGGAGAGTTTAATTGACCTCTCTCTGCACTATAGAAGAAGTTAGGTTTACCTCCATTTGCGTTAGCATTTTTCAAAATTCCTGATCTATAATGGGTCTGTGTTTCAACTTCTTGAGTCGGTGTAACATCTTTGCTGGTCTTGTCATTAATGAGTTAAATAAAATCTTTAACATGTTCATTTGTAGATTGGTATGAGGGTTATTTTAACTTGTGTTGAAATTATCTTTTAACAGTTGACTTCCTTTCAGTGTGACAAGCTGAGAAGGGGTAGCAATACCCCCTCCAACTCCAAACACATGGACTTGCTGGATAAACTTTCCAAAAAAATTGTACATTCATAGCCAAGCTCAAAACTAAGAAAGGAAAAGCTCCAGCTGCCAGAAACAGAGAAGGAAACAAAAGTCATAGCGATAAGCCAGAGTTTAAATCGTGCTGCTCACAGAGAAACTGGGTTAGTGCCTACCTCACAGGTAGGTTTTTATGTTTGTGAATGCCCAGCACCTGCTGATAAGGTGGAAAGGGTCTCTTCTATAGGGCTGGGAGCCAGAAAGAAGTTATGGTGTATGTGAATGAGTAAAGGGAGATCACTGCCAGCCCTTGGCCACGTGGAGAAATTGAGACATCATTGACAGATGGGGACCTAAAGCCCGTGCTATGCAGCTGAGAGGCCTGAATTTGAAACACGCATTTGGTTAGAAACATCAAGCCAAGACACTAAGCTAAGAATCATGCAGAACCAGTGAATCCTGTGAAGACCCTAAGATCTTGGAATAGCTCAAGCAAGATATGTTAGGGTTGAACTAGGTTAATGGTGGTGAGGATCTAGGGAAGGTGGGATGCAGCTAAGAGATTTCTAGGAGGCCAAACAGTTAGCACTAGCCCCGGAGCAAATCAAAGAAAGAGAGGGAGTTGCCTATAATAATTCCCAAGATTTTTACTCCATTAACAGGTGTCCATTAATAAGAACGAACAAAGAGAAAAAGTGAAAAAACAGGCTGGGGTGGGGACAGAGGTGATGATAGGTCCAGTTTTGTGTTTTGGTCACGCTGAGTTTAAGGTCTAGGTGGATATGCCCAGAAGGCAGGTCTGCAACTGAAGGAATGGTCAAGGATAAAGACAGACATTTGGGAATCTGCAGGTAGTAATAGGAAGGATGGGATTCCCCAGGAAAAGTGTGTCAAGTGAGAATTAAAGACCAAAGATGGCTCTCAGGAACATGAACATTTAAAGAATGAGTTGAAGAGACGCCCACAGAATACATGGAAGATCCCCAGCCAGTAAAACAGGAGGAGGAAATGGGGTCACAGAAGCCAAGTTAAGAGTTTCCAATAAAAGGCTAAAAAGGATCAAGAAGATTAGACAGGAAAACTGGTTTCCACAGGTGGGAGGCTTTTTGTGGCAACAACAAGGTTTATGTGTCTGGTCTAATGGTGTACTGTGGGCAAATGCCAGCTTTCAGTGGTTGAAGATTAAATTCTTTCCAGAGCCCTCTGCCACTAAAGTAGGCATAGTTTCTCCCTAAGAAACTTCTAACTCCCTAAGAAATCCCTTTCAAAGACTGAGATTTGGAGAGGTGAACTGCCGGCATTCATTTGATCCAGTCAATAAATATTTATTGAACAACTACTATTATGAAGAATTCTGCTAGGCAGTGGGATGTAAAAATGTATAAGACCTAATATTTGGTGGAAGGAGTTTACACTGAGTTGGAAAATAAAATAAATGCTTACAGCACAGGACTGGCTATACAGGGTCTTATGGGAGGTTCCCTGTGACAGCCTGGAAGTAGAGTTAGGAAGCACTTTCAAGAGGAACTGATTCCATGAGCTGAATTTTAAATAATAATAGCTAACATTCATGTAGTGCTTCTCAGGGGCCAGGTTCCAGGACTAAACATTTAAGTCATTTCATTGTCCCCAAAACCCCACAGGGTAAGTACTATCAATCCCCACATTTTACAGATGAGAAAGAGGTACAGAGGCGGACTTACCTAGGATCACACAGCTAGGAAGTGATAATGCTGGTTCTCTGCTTCCAAAGTTAATGCTTAAAACCACCATACTACACTGCCCGTTAAAGGACAGCTCAGAATTTGTTCAGTGGAAGAGATGGGAATGGTTGTTCTCAATCCAAGAGCGAGCATGCACTAAGACAAAGAAACATGGAGGAACAGGCACAGTTATGCTGGGTCCCACTCACAACGACCCTGGGGAGGACATTCTCTCCTGGCTTATATCATCCCAGTCTTACCTGCTAACTAATTCAGATTATGCTTTTTATTTTAAATCTAATTTATTCTCTCCACAGTCAGACACTCTTCTACTGAACCCCAGCTGCCTTTACCCACGTAGTCTACCATAAGAACTTCTCTGCTTACTTCAGCTCTCTCCACTGTCTTCCCTTCCATGCTGCCTGGTTTCACTCCAGCTCCGACAATTTTCAAATCACACTCTAAAACCTCTCTTCTGTCTAGATGGTGTGTCACCACTCTAGCATTCCTTCTAAAACTGTTTAGCAAAGAAATAGAAACTTGATGATCCACACCAGTGCTTTCCTTCTAAACTCATTTGCCTGCTCAACCAACGAAAAGAGTTGCGACTTATTGCCATTTAAATGGATTCGTAATCTCCCTTCACTATTCCCTGGCTATTCGACATTTATAACTCACAATTGACAGTAAAGTTGTTGATTGCCCCTCTTACCAATAGACGACCCTTAATGTCCATTTATTTCGAACTACCAACAATATTTTCGACTCTAAACTTTGTTCTGTGTGGGCACAACTTGCCCCTCACCTAAAGGATGACCAATGGGACACACTGGCGAGTGGGAGGGAGGAGCTCCATTAACTATGATGCTGGGCAACAGGCTTAAACTGGAGGGGTCCTAGGAAAACCAGGACAATGGTCACCCTAATTATCTACATAGCCTCCTTCTTTGCTTTAAAATTTTTCATAAATACTGTTCAAATTGGCCAGGGTAATTGTAAGCAAAGGATTTAAATTTGGAGGAGTGAACTTAAAAGCCACCATCCCTCAAATTCTACATCTGCCCTTTCTCATCCACACAATGGCGTAACTCATACATTTGACACCCAGGGTGGATTTTTTAATGCCTAACCCAATATAATAAAATTTGTTTTCAGAAAAAAAATTTCGCTAATCAGCAAAAATAATAGTTTCTTGCTCTGTTCTTTACTTTTTAAACAATTAACAATTTTAAAATAATTCAATATTAAAGATAAATTCAGTAAAATACTTCACGTACGAAACAAAATTTGTATTTACCCCACAAAAATGGTACATCTTGTAATATGCACTCCACTCTGTTTCACTGTTTTAAACTCAGTCACAAATAAAATTTCAAAGTATTTGCACAGAGTGACAATTAAAGTAACTCCAGTTATTTCTTGGTTTTTAGAATCCATGCGTCATCATTGCTTTTTATGAATCTACTACTTACACACAGGAATATGTAGCTCCAGGCGCTGAAGACATGAACTGTTCTAAAGTAACCTCAAGCAATTCCTAACCCTATACACTGACTCTCAAAACAAGCACGTGTTGTTGACTCTGCCCATCAGGGGTCAACTGCATAACCTAAATTAACTCTATGTAGATACAATGTTTATTAAAGGCCAACTAATAAAAATGTGCTCATGTGAAACTTAGGTATATAGTATTAAAACTCATCAGCATTTCAGCAATTGTTTAAAACATACTAATGAAAGATTTGTGGGGAGGAGCATTCTGTCACTGACAAAATCATTTCTAATTGTTGGCCTATGGTGATAATAAAAAGCAAACTGACTTCTAGTGGTTTTTATTACTTTTTTAAGTTCCCTGCAAACTATGCGCCCCTTACTGTCTGCACTGGGCAGACGGCACTCACAGGCCCACTCCTGGTCAGGCACAGCTTCCACAAGGCCATGGCCTCGCCAACTCACTCAACCACTCCTTCCTCTGAGCTCTGGCCTCCCTTCTCCTTGGCTTTGTCCGTTTATTTTGGTGTGCCTTGTGTCCGTCTTTGCAGGTGTCCGTCTTTACAGGTAAGATGACTCATGACGTAATAGCATAACCCCCTTTTTTTTTTAATGTTTAAGCATTGTGCTGACAACTAGAATATAAACTTCCCAGGGGGGAGGCAGATTTATTCTCTCATCATCAGAGTGGGAATTCACTAGTCTTCATTTGTGTGATCTGTTTTATCGTCACTGCCCAGACATCCCCACTCCAGCGTTTATAGTACAAATTGAGGTTAGCATGGAGCAGTTTCATCCAAGCCCATCCCTGGCTAAAGCAAAGGTAGTTCATTCGTTTCTGAGGGCTGCCATAATGAATTATCACACACTTGGTGGCTTAAACCAACACAAATTTATTCTTTCACAGTCCTGGAGACCAATGTCAAGGTATCGGCAGGATCACACTCCCTCCCAAGGCTCTAGAGGAGAATTCTTCCTTGCCTCTTCCAACTTCCTTGGTTTCTGTCTGCATAACTCTGTAACCGAGCAGGACCCTATGGGGCCTCCCCAGGACAGATCCCTCCCCTGTATCCTCTGCTTTGGCTCCTCTCTGAAATACCTAGATAATAGTATCTGACGCACATTTCCTGAGCTGTTTTACAGATACTAAAACCCCCACCAAATGGAAGAAATTAACTACTTGATGACCATGAGCACATAGCCCTGAGACCTACTGGTGTCTAAGGATTGAAAATGTTAATGCCTGTAACTCCACCCTGTTACCTTACCATCAACCAATCAGAGAATTGTGCAAAAGCTGATCACATACTGGGACTCCCCTCCCTCACCTTGCTGGCAGGGCAACTAAGCCCATGTGCCACAACTGCTGAGCCTGTGCTCTAGAGCCTGTGAGCCACAACTACTGAAGCCCGGGCTCCTAGAGCCCGTGCTCTGCAACAAAGAGAAGTCACCACAGCGAGAAGCCTGCACACCCCAACAAAGAGGAGCCCCTGCTTGCTGCAACTAGAGAAAGCCCACATGCAGCAATGAAGACCCAACGCAGCCAAAAATAAATAAAGAAAGAAAGTTAATCCAGTGGGCTTAATTTGTCTAAAACAAAAAAAAAGAAAGAAAAAAAAATGCTTTGCTGAAACCCATCGTAGAGTTCGGGCTTTTTGTGCACTAGCTGTCCCGGCCTCCGTGTCGGGCACCTACAAAAAATGCTGCACTTTCCTTCATCACAACCCCATGGAGGTAGATTGGCTTTACTGCGTGTGGACCCAAGTTTGGTCTGGTAACAACTCCAATCTTCCGGTCTTCATGAGACAGGAGATAGTTGGGCCCCAGGCTGGGAAGCTGGAATTTATCTCCTGTTACTTCGAGATAAAGATAATGGCAGGAGCAGAGCTCTGCTTGAGTAAAAGATAAGGAGGCCACATTTTTCTTGGGATTGAGGAGACCTCTCAGACCACACATGTGCAGAAAAAATCCTCAGGGGTCAGAGAAGGGCAGGGGCGCCAGCTCATAATATGTCCTGCCAACCTCCCAGGAGCCCTCATTCCGGAATTCATCCTGGCTAAACGGTGCACACACACGTTGGGAAGGTCCCTGAATCACACCAGATATGGACAATAAGCAAGATGATTGCCCAGAGGGAACCTAGAAAACCACCCCCATATAAGCAATTGAAGCCACCCCAATAGCTCAACTCTCTCTGAGCCCTCTCGCATGTCCTTTTCATACGTACTCTGCTGCTAACAAACACTTTATCCACTTCACTACCCTCCATCTCTTTGCTGAATTCTTTCCTCAGAGAAGACAAGGATCAAGGTCCTGTTCCAAGGCTGCTAGCCCTCATGGTCTAGTGGTTAGGATTCGGCACTCTCATGACCGTGGCCCAGGTTTGATTCCCTGCCAGGGAACTAAGATCCTGCTTCAAGCTGCCGTACCCCGCAGGCCCCTGAGATCATTCACACGGTCTCCTCTCAGTGTTCTTTCTCCTATCTACTTTATAAGGACCTCTGTCATTGGCTTTAGGAACCTCCCTGATCCAGAATAATCTCACGTCAAGAGATTCAGATTCTTAATTACATCCGTAAAGACTCTTTTTCCAAATAAGGTCACATTCTCAGGTTGCTAGGGTTAGGACATGAACATATCTTTTGTGGACCACTACACAGCCCACTACAGACAGTGACAGTGTTGGGTTAATCCAGGAAACTTCCACAAATAAGTTGGAGGAAAGAGAATTCCCTTTTGCAAAGTGAGGATTGTTAGGAATTGAGTAGTTTCCAGCCCATTGTTCAACAATTCTGCCCCGGGGACAAGTTCCTTGGAAGGAGGCTAAGGAATATCAGAGACCCAAGAGGCAGAGAAAAAGAGGCTTAGGTTTGCGCCAACCTCTCCACAGAGGAAAGCAGTGGGAGCCAAGAGTATCGCAAAGAATACAGAGGGTGGGAGAAAGGATGTGGGTGGTTCAGGTTGTGGCCCCTGAAGGCTCATGAGCTGGGGCAGCTGACTGCTGACGGGTCCCTTTTATGATGGAGAAAAGTGGAAAGTGTCAGTAGGACTAGCTGGGTGGGGTGAGGTGAGAGCAAAGGCCGGGCATGGCATAGTTGCTCTAGGGATAGCTTTTCCTGGAGGAATAGTCTGATAGTCTTTCTATCACCTGTGAGGGGTTCCTGGAAGCACTAATAAAGAGCCCTTTCACGCTAAAAGGTCTCTGGACCTGATGGTGCATGAAGACTTTCCTCCCTTCTAAGTTGCTGCACTCTCACACTAGCAAATGCACATTCATTATCTTGTCACAACTCTGCTAAAGGGTAAGTTTTAAAATAATGGTGCTCTGCACCACAGCCCTAATTGCCTCTGAACTATTGTATGTTTGCCTTCTTAGCATGTGTACAAATGAAGTCAGAAGATCTGGCTGCATTTGTTTTTCTGCTTGTTCAGCTAGGGATGCCTACTGGAAAAATCAGGGCAATTTCCAAGTGTCCCAAAGGTTCAGGATGAAGTTTGTTATTACCCCTCCCAACACCAACCAGATGGAGCTAGATTTCTGATAACAGCCACAAATTTTCCCAAAAAGATAGATCTTTTCAAAAACAACTTCCTAGCCTTGTTCGCTATATTCCCCAAATGCTAAACTTCCCTTCTTATCAGCTTTCGATGAATGATCAGAAATCTTATTTACAACTTCTGTGAGTGAGAACAGGACTCCTTTAGGCCTGCTTACCCCCATGACACCAGAGCAGCAAGAGCTCTGAAACCCAGCAGTGCAACTGTCAAGTGATTTTCAAAATCATCTCTTTATTTTGTTTTTTCAAAATAATATACTGGACATTTATTTTTCTCTTTGATCATTTTATGGTACCTTAAATTTCCCCATAGCTCTTCATTTTGAAATTGCCATCACTTTTAACTTTCATATTTTACTGATAAGAAAAAAATATTGATGGAAAATAAAACAATAAAGCCTTTATCAACAGTTTATCATGACTATACACAGTTGAATTCAGTAACCACTTGGATTTTGAAGTAAAGTTCTGAAACGTGAAGAAAATCATAGAATATTAGCTATTAAATTAACCGTTTAGGTCTATGGCATGAGAGCAAAAAGGAGTTGCCAAAGTAGGGCATGTAAATAGACGGAATGTATAAATGTCCTTTTCTAGTATTGCATGTGAAACAAAGGCTGCTGGGCTCAGAGGCTCTGTACGGTAATTCTAGAGTTTGGTAAAAGTCTATTATGATGTTGACCATTGACTAATATCTTGGGATCTTAGAAGAGAGCAAGATAGAGAAACCAAATTACTAGGGTTCAGGAACTAAAAGTGGAGTCAGCAAATATAGATGTCTCAAGAAATTTGCAAGTGATAAAACCCTATGGAACTTTGGACAAGGTGCATAACCTTTGTGTATTTAAACTACTTATAGCTAAACTAGAAAATTTATTCAGTAAATATTAATTTTCCTCCTTCCAGTACTTTACAAGATTAATGGAAGGTCAAATAAAAAGTTCCATTGGGGTTCTTTGGTTGCTAGCAACAGAAATTGACAGGCTAACTCAGGGGACAAGGAAAAATTTATCAAAAGAATATAGGGTAACTCACAGAATTATGAGAAAAGATGAAGAAGTAGGTCTCAGGAAAGGGCAGGAACGAAGGCAGAGTGAGAGGATGCAGGGAGCAGAATCTAATGGTCCACCTGTTCCACCATTCACAGGGATGAATTATGCTATCCACTTTCAGTCTCATATTACTCAGCTAAGATTCCTGTTCTAGGGAGGGAGCACCTGACTGACTGGCCGGGATCACACAACAACCCCTTGGCAAGAACAGGGTGGGCATCTTGACTGACAGTTCCAACAAGATTGTTAGTCCCAAATGGCGAAGATATTGTTCTTCAAAATTGGGGTATTGGGCTTCCCTGGTGGCGCAGTGGTGGCGCAGAGAGTCCGCCTGCCGATGCAGGGGACACGGGTTCGTGCCCCGGTCCGGGAGGATCCCGCATAACGCGGAGCGGCTGGGTCCGTGGGCCATGGCCGCTGGGCCTGCGCGTCCGGAGCCTGTGCTCTGCAACGGGAGAGGCCACAACAGTGAGAGGCCCGCGTACCGCAAAAAAAAACCCCAAAAAACAAAAAAACAAAATTGGGGTATTGTTACTTAAAGAAAGGGAAACAGCTATCAGGTACATGAAAACAAGGGATCCTACGATGGTATGCAATACTGTTTGGTAAACTACACAGCACCACATAAATGCCCATTGCAGTCATTATGACTCTTCAGTGGAGAAAATTAGAAAAAAAAAAGGAAATGTAAGAAATGGCTTAGTTTAAAAATGGAAGGTACCAAAACACAGAAAATGGTGGCTAGAGGGGAGCTGGTGGGTGTGCGCATGTTCCACTGAAGGAGGAGAAAGTGAAACTGAGAACAGGAGTGACTGAGGATCAAGAATCCAGAGTGGGTGGGAGGTGGCATTTCCAGGATGGAGGGACTGGCGCAGGCGAACACTCCCATTTCTGAGTTGGGAAGGAGGGAATATAGAAGATAAAGGAAACAAGGGAAATCTGTGACAGAGAGAAGCTGAGGCACTGCCCATCCCATTTATTTTCTCAATGCTTCTAACGAAGGGAAGGTGGTACCCAGGGTTCTGGGGGTGGGGGGCTACAGAGAACACTGCGGGAAGAAAAAGAAAAAGAAAAGCTGAAACATTTTACGATTTGGAAGCAGAACTATTAAAGTTGCCTGAATTCATATACTGGAAAGAACCACGTCAACCTAACTCTTGGATGCCACTGGGACTGTTCACATGAGGGAAACCTATCCACACTGCTAGCTGCCTTCTCTACGTGAGACCATGTAGTGAAGAATTTAACCTTACTGAAAGAGAGGTCTGGCCTGTGCCCTCGGCTCCTGTGAGATCATCTTTGTTCAGTTGTGGTCCTTGAGCTGGCCAAATTATTAACAATATGAATAAGGCTAGGGGCTGGCCACTTTGAAAAGACCATCAGTGTGATTGAGGGTGGAGGCTTTGAGTCACACAGCATTAGTCGGCCTGGAAACTGAGATCAACCACATGGGAAATTAATCAATCATGCCCATGTAATGGAGCCCCAATAAAAACTCTGACCATAACGGCTTGGACGAGCTTTCCTGGTTGGCAGTACTTTGTGTGTATTGTCACACATTGGTGCCAGGGACGTGCCATGGCCTGACTCCACAAGGAGAGAACTGTGGAAGCTCCGCAGTCGGCACTTCCTTGTCTCTGCCCTATGCACTTCATCCCTTGGCTGCTTTTAACCTGTATGTTTTCCCTGTAATAAACCAAAACCATGAGTATAAGAGCTTTCAGTGAGTTCTGTGAGTCCTTCTAGCAAAGTATCGAAGCTGAGGGTGGTCTGGGGAGCCCCTTGAACTTGTAGCTGGTGTCAGAGGTGAGGGCAGCCTTGAGGCCTGTTCCCTCTAACTTTACAGTTGGCCAAACTCCTCACAGAGACACAATGCATGGTGCAGAAATGTCTGCTACTTGTCAACCTGGAAACAAATGTGTGAGGCCAGGGGAGTTGGCCCAGAGTGGAAGCTAGGGAAGATCTGCCACTTGGAAATTCTCAGTCTGAGATCCACAGCAGGACCTGCCTGGCTTAGCACCCTTCAGAGCATCCGTTTGCCACCCAGTGATACCAGAGGTGACAGGTGCAGCCAGCAATGTACCAAGTGCAGAAGCACAGCATTCATTCAGTCCCACTCAGAAACCTCCCTGTTCCATTGGATTCTCCTACTGCCAGCACATACCCACAATGGTCACCTCTCTCTGGAGTCTACCCAACAGGGATCCCTTCCTCTCCACACACACAGATCCTGTCTTCTCAAATACCTGAGGACCCAGCCCTGTTAGGCACAGAGAGATTCATGCATCATTACCGCAGACTGAAGATGGCCACACATTTTCTGACATTCCTCCCATTGAAAGATGGGTTGTTCCCTCCCCTTGAATCTGAGCAGGCGCTATGACTGCTTTGGCCAACAGAATACGACAGAAGTGACACTGAGCCATTTTCTGTATGAGAAACACAGCTTCCATCTCCTGTCTCTTGGAGCACTGGCTCTGTGGGAAGCCAGCAGCCCCGTAAGAAGCTCAGTCTAGCCACTAGAAAAGATGACTGACCAGCTTCAGCTGTTCCAGCTATCTGAGCAAGGGGCCAAGCCTGAGCGTGAAGAAGCCCTTGTGCACATTCCAGCCTCAGCAAATGCGATCTAAAGGAGCAAGGAAGAGCCAGAATTGAGAGGGCCCCAGGCGAGCCATTCTCGCCATCTACAGTTATCTGGTCCATCCCAGCTGAGGCCACAGTCATGGTGGGGTGAGGGGGGCTGTGCAGAGAGGAGCCATGCAGCTCTGTCCTGTGCAGATTTCTGACTCACGGAGCTGGAGAGATAATAAAAGGGTCATAGTTTTATGATATTAAGTTTTAAGAAGTTTGGTATGCAACAGTAGATAACCATAGCACTCCCTCATAAACGGGGCCCAGTCTTTCATAATGGGGTCTCCGCCATCTCATGCCCAATGGGGCCTGGTTCTCTCTCTCACACAGAGCCATGACCCTCTGACAGCTGCAGAAACCAACCCTGCTACACACACAAGAATTCAATCCTCTCTCTCCTGGGGACCCTTTGTCCTCCTACCTCACGAGGACAAAGCCCTTTCACACGTGGGGACACAGCCCTCTTACACCCATGGAAAACTGCCCCTAACACACATGCAAGGACTGAATCCTCTCCCATCCGGGGACTGAGCTCTCACTTGCCTGGAATACCACCCTCTTATGCCCACCTGGAGATATTTTGATGGCCTGCCCTCCGATGCTCAGAGATGTCTCTCGCTCAAACAGGATTCAGCCTGTCTTCCTCACCGCCCCGCTCTCGTGTACACACTCACAAGAATGCAGCAGCCCCCTCATACACTGTCTTTCTCTCTTCAGCTACAACCTGCACTTAACAGTGGCCTCGTAAAGACCATGATGCAACCGTTAGGGTCCGATGTGTACGTCACTTCTAAAGGTCCACATTTCCAACCTCTCAGGAGGAAAGGGTGGTGATGGGGCAGACTGCTGGGCAAACGGGTGGGGCTGAGAGCGATACCTGGGGCCATGCTGTGACAAAAGGAACACACGCTACACCAGAAAACCCAAGACCCAGGACGTCCATCTCTTCTCGCCACTGTGAACTTGACAAGTGGCCTTACTTCACAGAGCTGCAGGTTCCTTGTCGCTAAAGTGGGCAGAGTCACTCCACAGACCACACCCTCCACAACTGTTGTTGACCTGCTCAAACCAGTGCCCTGAGTCCCTTGAGTACACAGTCCTATGTTAGATGACCACTGAAAAGGGAGCAGAGTCTCCTCTTTAACTCACTCAGTGGTGTTGGGAGTTCACATCTTGAACAAAGGAGGAAAAGTCTTCATAGGATATCAGAGGTTATTTAATTTCTGGGTAAGAATAAACAGGCAGCAGAAAGGGATTTAGTTAATGACACATTTCCTAGAATGCTGATCCTCTAACAGCTATCACATGTAGGTCAAAAAGCAGTCAGAAATGTAAGAGTCAATTAAAAGCCCATAGTACCTTATCAAAAAGAATCTGAGTTACTTGTCTGTGGGCTCAGCTGTAATCACCGAGCTAAAAAGAAAGCTGAGCGAGGCAGCTCCCTCCTTTTCCAAACGGCACATGCGGCAATCTGCACCATTGTGCTCCACTGCCGCTTACACAGCCCCAGAACATGCACGTGGCTGGCGTTTACGATTCAGTTAGCTTGCCGCCATAGGGCCTCCCTCTGCTTTGGCAGTTGGGGTTCCTATCAGGGAAGGCCAAGGGCGTCCAGAGGAGCCATTCAGGAACGGCCACCTCTTTATCCTTATCTGCTTCAGGAGAGAACCAAGTCTGACCCTTCCAGAAAGATTCTGAGGGAATCCCCAGAAGGCATCTGAAAAACAAAGACAAGAGTATGAAACTCCCTCAGGGAACAGAAACTGAGGAACCTGCTGTTAAATCACGTCTTCATATTTTGATTTGCTTCTGTTTTCATAAACCACCTGGCTCTTAGTTTTCATGTTTGGCAAAGGATGTTGATCTATCAAATGATTTCACCTTCCCTTCCAGCTCTCAGACTGAAAACTGTTCTTGTCTTGGAACATTCCAGAAGAGAATTGGGGTTTATAGATGAGAAAAACTTTTAACCACTAGGATCTTGAAGAGTCTTTCAAGTTGCAAATGAATCTTCAAGAGGCTAATGAAGCTATGGACACTGTCCTCTGGAAAATATGAACATGAACTTACACACAAAATTTACATACTTTTTCAGGGAACCTATGAGTCAATAGGATCTTGGAAGTGAAGTGACTTGCCCGAGGTCACACTAATTACAGAGGACTGGGAAAGAACCCACATCTCCCAGCTTCCAGTGTAGTGTATTTCATGATCTCACATTCTATGCATTGGAAAAACAGACTCACCAAGTGAATCAACTAAACCGTAAGCCCCATGACGGCAGGGATCAGAGGGATTCTGCTTTCTAACCTAGACCATAATTGACTCACTCATTCATGGAGAACACTGTCAACAGTTTTGCTTTTATTTTTATTTATTTATTTTTAACATCTTTACTGGAGTATAGTTGCTTTACAAGGGTGTGTTAGTTTCTACTGTATAACAAAGTGAATCAGCTATACATAAACGTATATCCCCATATCTCCTCCCTCTTGCATCTCCCTCCCTCCCACCCTCCCTATCCCACCCCTCTAGGCGGTCACAAAGCACCGAGCTGATCTCCCCGTGCTATGTGGTCGCTTTCCACTAGCTTTCTGTTTTACAGTTGGCAGTGTATATATGTCCATGCCACTCTCTCACTTCGTCCCAGATGTTCTCTTCCAGGACACTGAATCTTCAGCAAGGGACCAGGACAAAAGAATCAGATTCATTTAGGGGTCACACCCCAACCTGGCCCTTCCTGCTGGAGGGCCATGGTGGGGGCTCTTGCTTCCCTGGTCTTCAGCCTTCCCATCAATTGTGAGAGTCCCCCCTACCACCACCAATCCTGCCAATCGGCTCCCTTTCACTTAAATCAGCCCAAGCAGTTTCTGTGGTTGCAACCAAAGAACCCTGACTGATTCATGAAGAAACCCAGGGAGCAGGCTAACCCAGATCATTCCACTTCCTCCCCGATGCCACAGCCCCATCATACCGCTAGGTGGCTAACTGCTTCTCCTCTCCCAGCTATTCACAGGGTCACTCCATCTACTGGTAAAAAAAAAAATCCCTGAACCAGGAGACAAGACATCTGGATACCAGCCCTGGCTGTGCCAATAACCAGCTATGAGTCTCACTGCTATTCATTCACCCTCTAGGTAGCAAGTAGTAGCACCCCCTTACACTCCTTACCATGAGCCGGATACTGTTCTAAGTGCTTTACATGTCAGTGATTTATCTCTCACAATCGTTTTACAAAGATACTACAGTTATTCTTCTTTTTTCAGATGGAAAACTGAGGCATGGAGAGGTTAAGCATCCTCACAGTGACACAGCTTAGAAAGTAGCTTGAACCCAGAAAATCTGAAGGCTACGTGCTCTTAGCCACTACACGATGCTGCCCTTCTGGGTTTTGGACTTTTCTCTCCATTGTAATTGGACTGCTTTGAGGATCTTCGTCTCTGTCTGGAAGAGATTTATACTCTAATTGTAGAGCATTGTGACCGAGCATGAAGGGTCCAGGACTGCTGTGCCCTCTCCTAAAGGTCTTGGTCCCTCCCTTCAGCTCCTAGTGAATGTTCAGCTAACGCCCTCAGAGCCTATTTAATCAAGACAGTGAAAAGCTCTCTTCTTGCCACACCTATGATCTTCAACTTAACTATCTGTTCTTATTGCTGCCATAACAAATAGCCCCAAACGTAGTGGCTTAAACCAGCACACATTTATTATTTTCAGTTCTGGAGATCGTAAGTATGAAATGGGTCTCACCAGGCTAAAGTCAAGGTGTTGCAGAGCTGCGTTCCTTCCAGAGATACTAGGAATCAGTTTCCTTGCCTTTTCCAGCTTGTAGAGGCTGCTTGCATTCCTCGGCTCATGGCCCCTTCCTCCATCAATGCTGGCTTCCAACATCAAAGCCAACTCTGTAGCATCTTTTCAAATCTTTCTCTGACGCTCTTTGCTTTGGTCATAGCATCTTCTATGACTCTTTTAAGCATCCTTGTTATTATTGTTAAAGCCCACCTAGATAACCTCCAGATCTCAAGGTCCTTCACTTCACATGGGCAAGGTCCCTTTTGCCATGTAAGGTAACATATTCACAGGTTCCAGGGATTAAGATGCGGAAACAGTAAGGGCCACGATTCTGCCTACCACGCTGCCTGAATGCACAACAGTGAAATCTACCACAACAACGGAAAGTAACTTAGGCATCTAAGTCCAGAAACAATGATGGGAATTCCACATTTCTTGGACTATTCTAAATGAATATTTATTAAAGGATCTAATCCTCCCTCTGTGCCAGAGAAATGGGGGCAGACATCTAGAAGAAGGGAAGATCATAAGTTGGGACTCCCTCTGAATAACTGCAAAAACTGTGTGAGCTATTACTTTTCAATGCTTTTTTGAGTCTATCTTTATTGTTTAGATTCAGAAGCAGTTGGCTTTTCAAGCCCAGTGAAGCCCCAAATTTCTGGATTCTCTATATTACTTCCCATTTTAAATCTCAAACTAGCCAATTTTTGCTCGAATATCTTGTCTAATGAAGCAAGAAAAACCAACCAAATGTCCTGCCACTGAAGTTTCCAGCTTTCCAGGCTGAAATGTCTATTTCCTTGCTCCCTGACTGCAAATTTAGAACCACATATTTTAGGTTTGCATGTGGCAATACTCACTTCATGGTACTCATTTCTATACTAGAGTAAGATCACTTGTTGTAACCAATTGATCTCAAAGGGTCTCCTGCACAACTGAAGTTTATGTCTTATATAGGCCAATGTGAGTGTGCCAGGTTGGTGAGTGGCTTTCTTTCATGAGGTAATTCAGTGCCCTGGGTCCTTTGCACCCTGTGGCTCGGCCATCAGTTCCCATGTCCTAGTTGCCATCATTTATATCTAGCTCACATAAAGGGGAAAAGAACATGTAAGGACCACAGACACATCTTTTAAGTTTTGGGGCCCAGAAATGGTACACTTTTCTTCAGCTCAAATTCCATTGGTCAAAAATCATTGGTCAATCTGCAAGGGAGGCTAGAGTGTGGTCTACTTCTACTTCTGTTTCCAAAAAGTATACATTTTAGTTGGTTTACCAAAGTGAGAGTTCTGGGGTGACTGCCCCACTTGCTCTGTTTTAGAAGGTAGTAGATAGTATCTTGGAGTTACGCCTCTAAGATTCCATGATTTTCCATTTTTAATATTATTCAGATCACTGATTTCAGAACAGCATCACCCAACTTTCAACTCCTTTCATTAAATGGTGGAGTGGAGTGCAATGGAAAGGACACAGATTTTATCATTAAAATAGAACTGTGTTTGAATCCTGGTTTATACCTTCACTACCTATTTCATCTCTGATGAGTTACTTCATTTCTTTGAACTCTCATTTTTTTCCCAAGAAAAAAAGAAAACTTCACCCAAGATTACCTTTCCGATACATCTCATGGTCTAACCGCTCATATATCAATGACAAAGCTAATAGCTTCTCATCATTCTTTTAATATCATGTCATCCTATTACTTTTATGGAGAATGTGCCCAGGGGAAGTAACTGCTCACCCAGCTCCATTTCTAGGTTGTAGGAAGAGTTAATACCATATTTATTATACCTAACAGCATGCTTTGTATATACTAGATACTCAGTAACGTTAGGTCCCATTATTTTCTCCTTTCCCTTTTCCAGTTGTTGTTTAGAATCAGAGAAACTTGCCTCTGTGAGAACTTGTTGGTGCAGTGAAGTACACGTGCTTTTCTACTTGATTAAAGTTTCACAGTCCATCTAGTTACCCTATAACCATTGAGGAAATGTCTCCATTTCTGCCACACATTCAGTTTAATAGGATAAAGCTCATTTCAGAGATTGCTGGAGAGCACTTTTCATTAGGATTTACAGGACCTACTTTTTTTTTTAACATCTTTATTGGGGTATAATTGCTTTACAATTATATGTGGTGTTAGTTTCTGCTTTATAACAAAGTGAATTATATGTGGTGTTAGTTTCTGCTTTATAACAAAGTGAATCAGTTATACATATACATATGTTCCCATATCTCTTCCCTCTTGCGTCTCCCTCCCTCCCACCCTCCCTATCCCACCCCTCCAGGCGGTCACAAAGCACCGAGCTGATCTCCCTGTGCTATGCGGCTGCTTCCCACTAGCTATCTACCTTACGTTTGTAGTGTATATATGTCCATGTCTCTCTCTCGCTTTGTCACAGCTCACCCTTCCCCCTCCCCATATCCTCAATGCTCAACATCATTAATCATTAGAGAAATGCAAATCAAAACTACAATGAGATATCATCTCACACCAGTCAGAATGGCCATCATCAAAATATCTAGAAACAATAAATGCTGGAGAGGGTGTGGAGAAAAGGGAACACTCTTGCACTGCTGGTGGGAATGTGAATTGGTACAGCCACTACGGAGAACAGTAAGGAGGTTCCTTAAAAAACTACAAATAGAACTACCATATGACCCAGCAATCCCACTACTGGGCATATACCCTGAGAAAACCATAATTCAAAAAGAGTCATGTACCAAAATGTTCACTGCAGCTCTATTTGCAATAGCCAGGAGATGGAAACAACCTAAGTGTCCATCATCGGATGAATGGATAAAGAAGATGTGGCACATATATACAGTGGAATATTACTCAGCCACAAAAAGAAACGAAATTGAGCTATTTGTAATGAGGTGGATAGACCTAGAGTCTGTCATACAGAGTGAAGTAAGTCAGAAAGAGAAAGGACCTACTTTTTAATTCAAGGCCTTGTGGTATTTACAATTCAACCAGGGAGTCAGAGTACATAGAGCAGAAAACAACCTTCCCTAGACCAGTGGTTGCAAACTGGAGGCCGCAGAACACATCAGCCCATGGGCATGATTTGTTTGTAAGTACTATGCTAGTAAAAATTTTGATTTGGTTTCTAACATTTAAAAGCCAGGAGATATAATATTAAACTGGAAGTTCTGGCTTCTGGAGAAAAATGGGAAGAGCCGGCCACATAGGGGCCACAGTACCACAAGGTAACAGTGTGCTCAGTGGACAGCGACTACTCTTTGCACAGGGAGAAATGCTCCAGTTTGCTTCAGCTCCCCGGCTCCCTTACCCCCGGTACCTGCCTATATTCCCTGCCTGGCCCCTGTAGGCAACTGGGTTTGCGCCTCACGTTCTGGATCCTATGGCCTATAAGGTACAAATAGGATTGCTACTTGCATAGTTCCTATTCCTGCAGGAGAAAATCGGTTGGATCAAGTGACATGATTTTCTAAATTTTCTAATATTCTAGGAAAATCATTCTCACAGTTTGAGACTGTACTTCTCACCAGCTGATCCAAGGCAGGCTCAGATGCCATGATCAGACCTGTGTTTCAGCCAGGCTTTATCTGGATCTAAGGTGGATTGGAGGTGGGAGAAAACAGAAAACAAGGGCAAGAGTTTGGAAGAGAGGGAGGGAATGGTGGTTTGAATCAGGGCGATGGTAGCGGCAATGGAGAAATGCCAGACGTGGGAGATTTTAAGGAGGCAGAATCAACAGGAGCTAACAACTGATTGGATTCTAATATTAACCTACCCTTCACCAACTTCACAGATCTTACTGGACTTTCCACTCACACACTCCCCACTTCAGTCAGACTCTACTGCTCATTTTCCAATTTCTACCTAACATTCTAATAGGTCACTTATACACAAGTGCCAAAAGAAATGGAGGCATCAAAGATGAATCCAGTTTTAGGTGCCTTTAATGAAGACAGAGAATTCAGGAGAACAGAAAACATTTCTTTTCTTTTGCTGAAGGTGGGGCATGGGAGAAGGCTGGAGGTGGGGGAAGTTAAAAGGTTTACTGTGGCACATAAGAATCAAGAAATGGATGAAGATGTCTAGGAAGTAGTGACATAATATAAAAGCAAATCACACGGACTCTAGAACCAGAATGCCTCGGTTTGCATCCTAGCGCTGTGACTTCCTAGCTATGTGACATGGGGTGAGTAAGTTACTTAACTTCTCAGAGCCTTGATTTCCTCTGAAAAATGGGAATTAATAATTGTGCCCACTTCATAAGTGTAGTGCAGGAGTGAGTCTAGGACCTTAGAAAGAGACATGAGCCATCACAGTCGTGGACAATGAATGTGCTCCCTGGAGAAGACACTGCAGAGGGAAGAAAGCCAAGAGCAGAGCCCAGCTAGGAGGCAGAGACGCAGATGGAGCCCTAGGGCAGCAGTTCTAAAATGTGGCTGTATATTATAACCACCTGGAGAGCTTCCAAAAAGTACTGATGTCTGATCTCACCCCCAGAGATGCTGACTGAATTGTTTTGGCATGTGGCCTGAGTGTTAAGAGTTTTAAAAGTTACCCAGGTGATCCTAATATACAGACAATTTTGAGAACCATATTCCTAAGGAAAGGATTTCTCATTTTAAAATGGGCTCCATCCATCAAAATGTAGCTCTAAGTGTAAATTCCAACAAAGCCCTTTCTTATAACATTACTGTAGGTCAAGGACTTGTTAGAAGATATAATAAAAATAATAGCTACTAGCAATTAGAGTAGAATAATGTACTGATTATGAGCATGGGCTCTGAAATTAGGCCTGGGTTCAAATCACAGCTCTGCCACTTACTTAGCTATGTGAATCTGAGAAAGTTACTTACCTTTCTATGCCTTAGGATATCACTGTCTATCACAGAGGGTTGTTTGTGGGGAAAATGTATTAATATGTGAAAGGAACTTAGAACAGCGCCTGGCACAGAGTAAGCACTTAATAAAGGTTTGCTATTATTATCCTTATTGTCATTATTGAGCATTTATTGGTGCAGGAGTGACCCAACCAAGGAGGCTATAAGACGGGATTCTGGAGAGAGGTTATCTGCTAGCCAGCCGCAATGACGATTCCATCACTACTAGGACGGGAAGAATGGATAGTCCCTGGCACATTTTAGCAGTTCAATTGTTAAAATTTTAACCAACGGTGAACTGGAAAAGGATACCAGAGGAAGGGAGTGTACTGGCAGATGCAATATATCAGATGTTTGATAAATCCTGGGAAAATAATCAGTAATTGATAATAATTGAATACCACAGCAAGTGTATATAGTAATATTAACTCAGTCCTTCCCAAAAGGGATCTATGACCATTTACTCAGGTACCCATACACTGAAGAAAGAGAAATATTGAGACATTTTTTAGGACTCTGGACACTGATACCCCTTGGCCACTAAGTAGACAGAATGACTGAAGCACATGATGACAGCCAGCCTCTGTCATTGGGCCCTACCAGTTTTGGCCAATGGCCAGATGAACAAAGAAGGCCATGGGGATATGGATGGAGGGTACACAAGGGCCCAACAGCATGGAGCTCCTTGCACCAAGTCTTATCTAGCTTCCACTGCTGTCAAATGTCCTATCTGCCAGTAAAAAAAACCAGTGATCCTCCACGTGGCACCATCCCTTGAGAAGACCAACATCTACTTAGAGGCAAGTTGATTAGATTGAACCCCTTCTATTTAAAAGTGATAGTGATTGATCTTGACTGGAATTGACACATATTCTAGGTATAGATTTGCTTTCTCTACCCATAGGGTCTCAGCCTGCCCTACTACCCAAAGGCCTACAGAATGTTTGGCCTACCAGTACGGAATCACATATAGTATCGAGGAACTTGAACCAAGTTCCTTGAACCAAAGAATCCACTTTGGAGCAAAGAAGGTACAGCAGTGGGCATATGAGCGTGGAATCCAGTGTTCTTATCAGTTACTGCAGAAGCCATAAGCTGCTGTACTCAGCTGATCTTTGGAAGAAGTACTGAGGTATCAGTTTGGAGATGACACTTTTCAAGTACTGTCTGCCATGAATAGAATACATGGCTCTGGAACCAAGGGGTGGAAGTAGGAGTCCCAGTGGCGTACTTGGGGAGACCATGTCTCCCATTTTCACAACTCCAGGCTCATCAAGTCCACAGGTCCTGGCCAGCAGAGAGGGAGTATTTCCCTCTGACCAGGTGTCTACTGGGGTGTCTCTTGATAATCTCCTGCCCAATTTTGAAGGTCAAATGTAGCAGTCACAGACCAAGAAGAACATGGTAATCAGGAATTCACACCCCTCAGGGATGAGAGTCTGGGTTGCCTCACAAAATAAGCCACTTTGACCTGCAAAAGTGCTGAGGGCGAAGGGTGGGTAGTTGAGGAAAGAAATGACGAGTATCAACGTGGCCCTGAGACCAGCAGCAGTGAAGGGGCTGAGATTCATCTTCTAACCTTCCTCTTGTAAGCTTCCCCTGGAAAGAGGCTAACCAGAATTCTTGATGACCTATTCCCAAATGGGATGAACTTAATATTTGAAGACAGTGGATCTGAGCACGCAAGTGGTGAACTATAGTAGATGCTGGGGTGCACGGTCCAGGTTGCTCTTCAGGACTAAGACACCCATTCCCCCAGATGCCAGGCATGTTGGCCACTGGTGGCACACAGCAGCATCCCTCCCAGGAATTGCTTTTGGCTGAAGAAGGCTTCCTGGCTCAAAGGGGTTGCACCACCTCCCACAGGTGGTACATATCCAATGGCTGGTAATGCAGGGATATGAAGGCCAGGCCCACTTACCTCAACTCTGGACAACTCTGGTAGGCCATTCTAGTTCTAGGGTTCCCAGCTGGGGCCTCTGTTACAACTGCTTCACAGTTCAACTCCTGCCTCTGGCCAGTCCTACTTCCTTTGCTCCCTCATATAGGTGGTTAATAAGAGTACTCTCCCATAAGTATCTTGACACAAACATCCACCTCAGATTCTGAAGGAGTGAATCTACGACACCAGAATAAAGGTTTTGTACTTAATGGGTAAAAAGGAAACTTCCCTCCACCCTAAATTCACTCTGGATGACAGTGGCAATGCATGGATTGTAAAGGAAATTTGTTTGTCTCCAAAGCATGTAATTATTATTAATAAAAGTAAAAATGAGAGAGATGCCAGGGAGAGCATGCTTAAAGGAGCCAAAATTCTGATTTTTAAGACAAGATCATCTACCAAGATATCTTGGAAAGCAAACTCCCTCTAATGCCTTCAGCATAAATTCACGTGTGAGCTTAGTTAAGAGGGAAGATTTTACTCTCGCCCTCTGGATTTAACAGGACAATGTCATTACTCTGGGGAGAAAATGTTAGCTTCCTAAGGGAAATTATTTTCTGCAAAAACGTCTGAAACGGCTTCAATGGCCCCACTGGTCTCCTGTACAGAGAAATGTACCAGAGATACTGACAAGAAGGTCATCATAATGATAAAATATAGACCTCTATATAGGCCCCAATGGGGAGAACTGAAAACAGAGCTTGTGTCCAAATGCCTCTGTTTCCTGAGCAGAATTCTTAACCTTGGCCAGAGTGTTTTCAGAACGCTTTATACTAACCTGTAACAGAGATAAAGTCTCCCTGTTAAAATAGCTATAATGTTAGTCACCTCAGGGGGATGCTGTCAGGCTTTGCAAAGTGCTTTGTGGCTCTTCAGATAAAAGCAGAGATAAAGCTACAGTGTTATTATTTTTCAACTTGGAGGGCTATCTGGCTAACCCTCTGCATGAACTCACTCTAATCAACCAACTCAAAAGCCTTATATAAGCTAGAAATCCCACTTGCCACTTCATTTCAGCGATGACAGGGAAAACAACATGACCACTTGCTCCCTGGGTCTGAGGAAGTGTCAGACTCCCAGCCTGGGGAACAAGAGAGACTGAGCAATGAATTTCAGACAGTGCCTTCTTGGGGGGAGAGGGGGTAGCACTGCTGCTCCCCTCACAACAACCATTACATCCTCGGGCAAAATCTAGTTTCCCAATCTGGAACCAAGATGCTTATGATCAGTCCCCAGCCTCCTCCTCTTGCTCTTCCTCTCCATCCTCCTAACTAACAGAGGCAGGGGCAGCTAACTCTACACCGAAATCCATACTCCCCCTCCTGAGTATAAAGCTGTTCTGGGAAGCAGCTGACGGCCATGTAGGGCCATGGAACCTGTTCCCACCATGTGGTATGTGTCACTTTCAGGCCTGGGTTAAGGTTAAGAGGAGTTGTGTTTTTCCACATCCATCTGCTGACTAAATGCCAAGGGCTCTGACATGCTAAGGGATGGTGAAGTCACAGAATTGAAGAACTCCTGAGAACAGGAATATCACCATAGTACTGTTATATGAATGAAAAATAGACCTCTATTGTGTTAAGCACTGAAATTTGGAGGTTTATTTGGTACGATATCTAGTGGTACCCTAACCGTATGTACAAAAATACTTCTTGAGCCATTGCTATGCGTCACAAACTTTTCCAAGCACATATCCTGAATATCTCTTGCAATGCTGACATCAAGCCTACAAGGTAGCTACTACTGTTATCCCCATGTTATCGATGAGAAAATGAGGCACAGAAGAGTTAAGCAAAATGTCCGAGGTCACACTGCAGGTAAACAGTGCTGAGTTCAGTGCTGGATCCCTTCTACTGGCCCCAAGACGATGCCTCCAATAATCTCTCTTCCTTTCTCCTCTGTGCTCCTCAGGCTACAGCCTAACCAGACCATATACCTCATGAGTAGTCTTACCATGGGGAATGACTTTCCTTTCCTCCATCTTTTCTTGTCAAATCCAACAAGGAACTGCTGAACTTCCAGTTGCTTCTGAAGCAGTCCTTTCCAACAGGACTCACCCCTCTGCTCCAAAGCCTTACTCTGTCCTTCACTGGTCATCTGTCACCAGAGAAGAATGCACTCCCTAACGGGCCTCCTGGAAGAATGGCTGGTCCTTTTGTAGGGCTCGCAGATGAGACTTCCAGCCTGGGAATGCAGTGCTAACTTACCTAGCTCAGAGCTTCACACATTACCTGGCAGAAGTAGGCGCTCAGGAAATGTTTATTGGATTGAACACATGCACATAAAATGCAAAGCTGCCAACCAGTGGTTGTTAACTGCCAAGAGAATAACATGCCAAGAGAAACGCAAGGCTCCTGTATCAAACCCAGAAGAACCTGGCCTGGGAAACGAGAGGCTTTCTCCAATTCATTACAGCTGAGCAGGTGCTAATCCTGACTCCAGGGCCCAACTGCGGTCATACACAAGTGGGTGCCACGTACTTACAGCCACGTTTCAGGAGCACTGGCATGGGAGGGATTCTACCTAAAACTGGATCTACCCTACATGCCCTAGTCACAGCTGTCTAGCGCCTGAAATTTTACAATTAAAGGTCCATTCCTTGACAAAGGTTAAACATTTTCAGATATTCATATCCTGATACAAATGGATTTGTTAGGCCCTTTCCCAAGAGTGGGCTGTGAAAGGTAAACAAGGGAGTATGAAGACCTTAGCACAACAGCCCTGCAGCTTAAAAAGGGGGGAATCAGAATCAGCAATGAGGGGAGAGATGGGAAAAGAACAACTGGGACATGGAACACAAGGCTTGCCTGCTTTACAGGTGTGCTCACGGTTGGTCTGAGTCCGAGACAGAACCCCACAGGATTACGTGCCTTTTTGTGGAAGGAGGAAGCCATTGACCCAGTCTCCTATTTTTTTCAACCTGAGTCTCCTTGAAAGAGGACTCAGAAAAATCCTACCCTTGGCCAAGACTAACTGCTGACTGCCCTAGGGCAGCAAATATCACACAATTAGTTTCTAGAACTTCACTTACTGTCTCTGTCAGTTTCAGGAACTGCCTGTCACTAGAGCCCTCTAGTGCCAGAGGATGAAGCTATGTGCAGTATAAAACAATGAAAGAGCCAGAATTTGCTAGAATAATCCTCATCTTAGATGGTCCAGGGCTAAATGTTACAGCTGGCTGTTAGCAAACTGTGAAGGGCTAAACATTGATTTGTTAATTACAGATAGCTAAAGTAGGCTTAAATATATATATATAGCTCAACCCTTCTTCTCCCCACCCTCAGGGGCTATGAAAGTATAAAATATACAATAAAATAAAAATCCTATCTTCTACTGTAGCCCCAGCTTCCCTTTCCAAATTTCCTTTGACAAAAAGAAGAAGGTTAGCTGTAGTAGTTATTTCCTCGACTAGTAATTTTCCCTCCTAAACATCCCCACCACAGTTGCTATCTTCTGAATCCTATCCTCCATTATATCTAAGTTCTATTAATGACACAGGACCTGACATAAGCCTGCCTCTATTGTATGAATTCAGATGTGCTATGAAGTCCCCAATGGCCAAATTCCTTCTCCCCAATCCCATTACCACCACCTTCCCCAACTGAACCTGTAATTTCATCTTACAGCATCATCCTCTCTGGCTTAAATCAAATTCCAGTTTAAAAATATAAATCTTCCTAGAGGGAAAATTCCTAAAACCATTAAATGAACTGAGACTATAAAAGTCAGCTTTTATTAATTCAACTATCCAACAAGTAATTTCTTCAACTCCTACTATGAGCTGGACACACTGATTCAATACAGGTAACACGTGATTTTAAACCACAAGGTGAAGGAGGGGGATATCAAGGAAGGTCTGAGAAACTGCCACAACCAAGAGGAGCCTAAGAAGAAATGAAAACTAATTATAATATAGTACCCTTAATGGGATCCAGGAAGAGAAGAAGGATATTAGGTAAAAATAAGAGAATCTGAATAAAATATGGACCTTACTTAATAATAATTTATCCACATTAGTTCATCAATATGACAAATGTACCATATACTGTAAGGTGTTAATAATAGGGGAAAGTGGGTATGGAGTATGTGGGAACCCTCTGTATTATCTTACCAATATTTCTGTAAATCTAAAACTGTTCTAAAAAATTAAGTCTATTTTAAAAAAGAAAAGAAAGGAAGGCTGAGAACACTAAACATACCCCCTCCTTTTCCTAATAGTGCCCGAATTTCCTTTAAATCACCTCTCCCTTAACATCAGTGGGCAACGTCAGTGGGATTCATCCCTGTTCCAGCTCCAGTGAAGGGCTCTCATGGTCTAAGCCAATTAGAATATCCCGCTCACCTGGGCCACTGTGACTGGTTCAAAAATGGACCAATCAGAGCAGGAGCTGCTTGCTGAGGCCTTAGGAAAGAAAAGCTTTTACTCTTCCTCTGGACCAGGCTGTGAGAATCTGAGGCTTCCAAGGCTGCAGCAGATATCTTGTTACCATGAAGAGAATAAGACTGAGGAGTGCTATGAGACAACTCACATCCAATCGAAGCAAAGCTGAGAAGCAGGTCCTGCTGCCATTATTTGAGCTTCCTAGTCTACGACTGCTCCTAAGGACAGCAGTGCCTTTGGGCTTCTGCCACCTGCAGCATGAAAAATTGTTACTAATCTTATGGACGTGCACACTTCACAGCATTGCCCGTGGTGGCCACCTGACTGAGCAGGGAAGGGCACCCCCAGAGAGATGGTCCTGCCTTGCTGAAGTCACCAGGGCTTGTGGTAGAGCCATGCTCACTTAAAGAGGCACACACAGTCACAGTTTCATAGGGCTTGTTTATGAGTTTGAAAACAGCCGCAAAAAGAGTGAGATGTGTTAGACAATAGGCCCCTCTGTTTTCTTTCCAAAAGGTCTATCACAATCAATCAAGTCACCTTCCAGTTCTAGGCAAGGCTCAGTAGAGGTCAAAGGGTCATGCTTTACTTGAGTTCGACACTGAGTTTTCAGTCAGGAATAAAAAAGTTGGACTTCAACAGCCATGGAGGCAGGGACCACTTCTCTCTTGTTCACCCTGTATCCCCAGGGCTTAGCATACCAGTAAGTGTCTAATAAGAGCTCAAGAAATGTCTGCTGAAAAAAAATAAATTGCTAAAAGTTGTCTTTATTTAACTGTAGACTAAGTTTTCTAGATTGAAAGGAACATTCTGCTATAACAGCATGCCCAATCCAGTGTCTTCAAAACAGAAACCTTGAGGCAAGTCACAAAGATTGGACGCCCAAAACCAACATCTTAAAGGGGAGCTCAGTGGATTCCTCAAAACTCCTTGCCTGAGCAATGGGATGTTGTCACCCTGAGGCTTGTTTTTCACTCTTCAGAAAATTAGCCAAGTGATTCAAGAAAGCCTTTCAAAGATGACCAACCCGACATTCCATTTTATTTCTCCAACGGCATGTTCAAAAGTGCTGTGCTGGTATAGACCTGCTAGCTCAGACTGATGGGTGAGAAATTTGCTGCTCTGTCGTTAACTGCCTCTTGCTAGATGGGAAGCAACTTTTTAAAAATAGCTAGAGATTCAGGCTGGTGAAAAAAAGAAGGATAGAAGAGTAACAGTCACCTTTCCTCCCATCTGAATTTGCTGAGCCAGGAGGGTGAGCACATTTTCTCTGGCTTGAAAGCAATGGTTGTCTCCTTAATAATACCTACAGCATGTAGGGCTATTGACCCGCTCTTGACTGTAGCTTCTATTCGCTGATTACAGACCTGAACAACAAATACATCAGGGTTTCAATCTGGCTTTCCATGATGTTTGGGTTGTATGAACTGTTTTGAAATGAGCTGTCTTATTGTTAAAGAAGCAACTTAGAACCAAATGCAAGCAGACTGGACACTGAATCACTGTATTTGAAGGATTATTTTCATTATGGTTTGGGACCCTAAAAGTTGGGATTTGTTCATCCACCCATTATCTACCTATTCAATCAATCCAACTTTCCTTCCTTTATTCATTCAGCATTCATAGTGTCTACCATGTACTGTAGTACATGGTGCTATGCGTTGGGGATATACAATTGCTTATGCTGACCTACATCCATTATATTTATCCAAGACCCCAAAAGTTCAGCCCTTACTGGATCAACCTTTACTGTAGCATTATTTCCATCTAGACTATCCTACTACGCTGTCAACTCTTGATGGATAATGTAACTGTGGTCATTTTAATGATGTCCACAAATTCTGTGATACTCTTCTCCTTCAAAAGGTGGAACTAATTCCCCCCACCTTAAGAATGGGCTGGATATTGTGACTTGCTTCTAATAAATGGAATATGACATAACTAACAGTGTGTGTCTTCAACGACTAGGTCTTAAAATGTTTATGGTCTCCCCTAGTTTTCTCTCTTAGAACACTTACTCTAGGGGAAGCTATTTACCATTTTGTAAGGACAATCAAGCAGCTCTAGGGAGAAGCCCACATGGTGATGAACAAAGGCTTCCTGCTAAAAGTCAGCAAGGAACTGAGGCTCCTGTGAACAGCCATAGGAATGAGCCATCTTGGAAGTGTACTCTCCAGACCTGGACAAGCCTTTGGATGACTGCAGCCCCAACCAACATCTTGACAGCAACCTTGTCAGAGATGCTGAACCAGAACCATTTAACTAAGCCATTCCTGAATTCCTGAACCTGAGAAGCTATGAAATAATAAATATTTGTGGTTTTGAGCTGCTGGTTTGGGGGTAATTTGTTATGCAGCAATAGATTACTAATACAATGACTGTCCAACAACCACAGGTTTTGTGAATGACATTTAAGATCCTTTCCAAATTTCTTCTAGTGTTCTCTCCTTTACTATAGACATTGAAAAGCTGAAAACCTTACTTCTGAAATGTCCTTGTAGCTAGGGTTCCAAATGTGATTTAGATTCCACCAATCAGAATCAAAGCGACTTGCATTTGAGATGACTATGGACATTTCAGGTAGATTTCTCAGTGAGCCATGAGATCTGGAGACTGAAGTTCAAGTGAGAGTTCAGAGACAAAGAGGTAGATTCAGACATCAGAACATAGGTGGACGTTAACACCATGTGAGTCGGAAGAGACCTTCAAGATGGCAGAGGAGTGAGACATGGAGATCACCTTCCTCCCCACGAATACATCAGAAATACATCTACATGTGGAACCCCTACAGAACACCTACTGAACGTTGGCAGAAGACCTCAGACTTCCAAAGAGGCAAGAAACTCCCCACGTACCTAGGTAGAGCAAAAGAAAAAAGAAAAAACAGAGACAAAAGAATAGGGAAGGGACCTGTACCAGTGGGAGGGAGCTGTGAAGGAGGAAAAGTTTCCACCCACTAGGAAGCCCTTTCGCGGGCGGAGACTGCGGGGGGCGGAGGGAGGAGCTTCGGAGCCGCGGAGGAGAGCACAGCAACAGGGGTGCGGAGGGCAAAGCGGAGAGATTCCCGCACAGAGGATCGGTGCCGAACGGCACTCACCAGCCCGAGAGGCTCGTCTGCTCACCCGCCGGGGCGGGCAGGGCTGGGAGCTGAGGCTCGGGCTTCGGAGCTTAGATCCCAGAGAGAGGACTGGGGTTGGTTGTGTGAACACAGCCTGATGGGGGCTAGTGCACCATAGCTAGTCAAGAGGGAGTTGGGGAAAAAGTTGGGACCAGCCTAACAGGCAAGAGACCATTGTTTCGGGGTGCGCGAGGAGAGGGGATTCAGAACACTGCCTAAACGAGCTCCAGAGAAGGGCGCAAGCCATGGCTATCAGCATGGACACCAGGGACGGGCATGAAACACTAAGGCTGCTACTGCAGCCACCAAGAAGCCCGTGCGCAAGCACAGGTCACTGTCCACACCTCACCTTCCGGGAGCCTGTGCAGCCTGCCACTGCCAGGGTTCCGTGACCCAGGAACAACTTCCCCGGGGAGAACACACGGCATGCATCAGCCTGTTGCAACGTCATGCTGGTCTCTGCCACCGCAGGCTCGCCCCGCATTCCGTACCCCTCCCTCCACCCCCTGGCCTGAGTGAGCCAGAGCCCCCGAATCAGCTGCTCCTTTAACCCCATCCTGTCTGAGCAAAGAAGAGATGCCCTCAGGCAACCTACACGCAGAGGCGGGGCCAAATCCAAAGCTTAGCCCCAGAAGCAGTGCGAACAAATAAGAGAAAGCCGTGTGGCTGACAGGGTCTTGGTGCTCCAGCCGGGTGTCAGGCCTGAGCCTCTGAGGTGGAAAAGCCAAGTTCAAGACATTGGTCCACCACAGACCTCCGGCTCCATGTAATATTAAATGGCGAAAGCTCTCCCAGAGATCTACAGCTCAACACTAAGACCCAGCTCCACCCAATGAACAGCAAGCTACAGTGCTGGACACCCTATGCCATACAACTAGCAAGACAGGAATGCAACCCCACCTATTAGCAGAGAGGCTGCCTAAAATCATAATAAGGCCACAGACACTCCAAAACACAACACCGGACATGGTCCTGCCCACCAGAAAGACAATATCCAGCCTCATCCACCAGAACACAGGCACTAGTACCCTCCACCAGGAAGCCTACAAAACCCACTGAAACAACTTTAGCCACTGGGGGCAGACACTAAAAGCAATGGGAACTACAAAACTGCAGCCTGCAAAAAGGAGATCCCAAACACAGTAAGTTAAGCAAGATGAGAAGACAGAAAAACACACAGCAGATGAAGGAGCAAGGTAAAAACCCACCAGACCAAACAAATGAAGAGGAAATAGGCAGTCTACCTGAAAAGAATTCAGAGTAATGATAGTAAAGATGATCCAAAATCTTGGAAATACAATGTAAAAAATAAAAGAAACATTTAATAAGGGCCAAGAAGAACTAAAGAGCAAATAAACAATGATGAACAACACAATAAATGAAATTAAAAATTCTCTAGAAGGAATCAATAGCAGAATAACTGAGGCAGAAAAACGGATAAGTTACCTGGAGGAAAAAATAGTGGAAATAACTGCCACAGAGCAGAAAAAAGAATGAAAAGAATTGAGGACAGTCTCAGAGACCTCTGGGACAACATTAAATGCACCAACATTCGAATTATAGGGGTCTCAGAAGAAGAAGAGGAAAAGAAAGGGACTGAAAAAAATATTTGAAGAGAATATAGTTGAAAACTTCCCTAATATGGGAAAGGAAATAGTTAATCAAGTCCAGGAAGAACAGAGAGTCCCATACAGGAAAAATCCAAGGAGGAACATGCCAAGACACATATTAATCAAACTATCAAAAATTAAGTACAAAGAAAGCATATTAAAAGCAGCAAGGGGCTTCCCTAGTGGCGCAGTGGTTGAGAGTCCACCTGCCGATGCAGGGGACACGGGTTTGTGTCCCGGTCCGGAAGATCCCACATGCCGCGGAGTGGCTAGGCCCGTGAGCCATGGCTGCTGAGCCTGCGTGTCTGGAGCCTGTGCTCCGCAACAGGAGAGATCACAACAGTGAGAGGTCCACTTACCGCAAAAAAAAAAAAAAGCAGCAAAGGAAAAACAAAAAAATAACATACAAGGGAATCCCCATAAGATTAACAGCTGATCATTCAGCAGAAACTCTGCAAGCCAGAAGGGACTGGCAGGACATATTTAAAGTGTTGAAAGGGAAAAACCTACCACCAACATTACTCTACCCAGCAAGGATCTCATTCAGATTTGACAGAGAAATTAAAACCTTCACAGACAGGCAAAAGCTAAGAGAATTCAGCACCACCACACCATCTTTACAACAGATGCTAAAGGAAGTTCTCTAGGCATGAAACACAAGAGAAGGAAAAGACCTATAAAAACAAATGCAAACAATTAAGAAAATGGTAATAGGAACATAAATATCGATAACTACCTTAAATGTAAATGGATTAAATGCTCCAACCAAAAGACACAGACTGGCTGAATGTATACAAAAACAAGACCTGTATATATGCTGTCTACAAGAGACCCACTTCAGACCTAGGGACACATACAGACTGAAAGTGAGGGGTTGGAAAAAGATATTCCATGCAAACGGAAATCAAAAGAAAGCTGGAGTAGCAATTCTCATATCAGACAAAATAGAATATAAAGACTGTTACAAGAGACAAAGAAGGACACTACATAATTATCAAGAGATCAATCCAAGAAGAAGATATAACAATTATAAATATTTACGCACCCAACACAGGAGCACCTTAATACATAAGGCAAATGTTAACGGCCATAAAAGGGGAAAACAACAGTAACACAATCATGGTAGGGGACTTTAACACCCCACTTTCACTAATGGACAGATCATCCAAAATGAAAATAAATAAGGAAACACAAGCTTTAAATGATACATTAAACAAGATGGACTTAATTGATATTTATAGGACATTCCATCCAAAAACAACAGAATACACTTTCTTCTCAAGTGCTCATGAACATTCTCCTGGATAGATCATATCTTGGGTCACAAGTCAAGCCTTGGTAAATTTAAGAAAATTGAAATCGTATTAAGTGTCTTTTCCAACCACAATGCTGTGAGACTAGATATCAATTATAGGAAAAAATCTGTAAAAAATACAAACACACTGAGGCTAAACAATACACTACTTAATAACCAAGAGATCACTGAAGAAATCAAAGAGGAAATCAAAAAGTACCTAGAGACAAATGACAATTAAGTCACGATGACCCAAAACCTAGGGGATGTAGCAAAAGCAGTTCTAAGAGGGAAGTTTATGGCAATACAATGCTACCTTAAGAAACAAGAAACAACTCAAATAAACAAACTAACCTTACACCTAAAGCAATTAGAGGAAGAAGAATAAAAAAAACCCAAAGTTAGCAGAAGGAAATAAATGATAAAGATCAGATCAGAAATAAATGAAAAAGAAATGAAGGAAACAATAGCAAAGATTAATAAAATTAAAAGCTGGTTCTTTGAGAAGATAAACAAAATTGATAAACCATTAGCCACACTCATCAAGAAAAAAAGGGAGAAGACTCAAATCAATAGAATTAGAAATGAAAAAGGAGAAGTGACACTGCAGAAATACAAAGGATCATGAGAGATTGCTACAAGTCACTCTATGCCAATAAAATGGGCAATCTGGAAGAAATGGACAAATTCTTAGGAAGGTATAACCTTCCAAGACTGAACCAGGAAGAAACAGAAAACATAAACAGACCAATCACAAATAATGAAATTGAAACTGTGATTAAAAATCTTCCAACAAACAAAAGCCCAGGGCCCGATGGCTTCACAGGCAAATTCTATCAAACATTTAGAGAACAGCTAACACCTATCCTTCTCAACCTCTTCCAAAATATAGTAGAGGGAGGAACACTCCCAAACTCATTCTACGAGGCCACCATCACCCTGATACCAAAACCAGACAAGGATGTCACAAAGAAAGAAAACTACAGGCCAATATCACTGATGAACATAGATGCAATAATCCTCAACAAAATACTAGCAAACAGAATCCAACAGCACATTAAAAGGATCACAGACAATGATCAATTGGGGTTTATTCCAGGAATGCAAGGATTCTTCAATATACGCAAATCAATCAATGTGATAAACCACATTAACAAATTGAAGGACAAAAACCATGTGATTGTCTCAATAGATGCAGAAAAATTCGGCAAAATTCAACACCCGTTTATGATAAAAACCCTCCAGAAAGCAGGCATAGAGGGAACTTACTTCAACATAATAAAGGTCATATCAGCCAACATCGTTCTCAGTGGTGAAAAACTGAAACCATTTCCTCTAAAATCAGTAACAAGACAAGGCTGTCCACTCTCACCACTATTATTCAACATAGTTTTGGAAGTTTTAGCCACAGCATTCAGGGAAGAAAAGGAAATAAAAGGAATCCAAATCGGAAAGAAGAAGTAAAGCTGTCACTGTTTGCAGATGACATGATACTATACATAGAGAATCTAAAGATGCTGCCAGAAAACTGCTAGAAGTAATCAATGAATTTGGTAAAGTTGCAGGATACAAAATTAATGCACAGAAATCTCTTGCATTCCTATACAGTAATGATGAAAAATCTGAAAGATAAATTAAGGAAACACTCCCATTTACCACTGTAACAGAAAGAATAAAATATCTAGGAATAAACCTGCCTAAGGAGACATAAGACCTATATGCAGAAAACTATAAGACGTTGATGAAAGAAATTAAACATGATACAAACTAATGGAGAGATATACCAGGTTCTTGGATTGGAAGAACATTGTGAAAATGACTATACTACCCAAAGCAATCTACAGATTCAATGCAATCCCTATCAAACTACCAATGGCATTTATCACAGAACTAGAACAAAAAATTTCACAATTTGTATGGAAACACAAAAGACCCCAAATAGCCAAAGCAATCCTGAGAAAGAAAAATGGAGCTGGAGGAATCAGGCTCCCTAACTTCAGACTATACTACAAAGCTACAGTAATTACGACTGTATGGTACTGGCACAAAAAGAGAAATATAGATCAATGGAACAGGATAGAGAGCCCAGAGATAAACCCACGCACATATGGTCACCTTATCTTTGACAAAGGAGGCAAGAATATACAATGGGGAAAAAACAGCCTCTTCAATAACTGGTGCTGGGAAAACTGGACAGCTACATGCAGAAGAATGAAATTAGAACACTGCCTAATACCATACACAAAAATAAACTCAAAATGGATTAAAAACCTAAATGTAAGGCCAGACACTATCAAACTCTTCGAGGAAAACATAGGCAGAACACTCTATGACATAAATCACAGCAAGATCCTTTTTGACCCACCTCCTAGAGAAATGGAAATATAAAGAAAAGAAACAAATGGGACCTAATGAAACTTAAAAGCTTTTGCACAGCAAAGGAAACCATAAACAAGACAACCCTCAGTATGGGAGAAAATATTTGTAAATGAATCAAGTGACAAGGATTAATCTCCAAAATTTAGAAGCAGCTCATGCATCTCAATAACAAAAAGACAAACAACCGAATCCAAAAATGGGCAGAAGACCTAAATAGACATTTCAGGAAAGAAGATATACAGATTGCCAACAAACACATGAAAGGATGCTCAACATCACTAATCATTAGAGAAATGCAAATCAAAACTACAATGAGGTATCACCTCACACCAGTCAGAATGGCCATCACTAAAAAATCTACAAACAATAAATGCTGGAGAGGGTGCGGAGAAAAGGGAACACTCCTGCACTGCTGGTAGGAATGTGAATTGGTAGCGCCACTATGGAGAACAGTATGGAGGTTCCTTAAAAAACTACAAATAGAACTACCATATGACCCAGCAATCCCACTACTGGGCATATACCCTGAGAAAACCGTAATTCAAAAAGAGTCATGTACCACAATATTCATTGCAGCTGTATTTACGATAGCCAGGACATGGAAGCAACCTAAGTGTCCATCGACAGATGAATAGATAAAGAAGATGTGGCACATATATACAATGGAATATTACTCAGCCATAAAAAGAAACAAAATTGAGTTATTTGTAGTGAGGTGGATGGACCTAGAGCCTGTCATACACAGTGAAGTAAGTCAGAAAGAGAGAAACAAATACCATATGCTAACATATATATATGGAAACCAAAAAAGAAAAAAGTTCTGAAGAACCTAGGGGCAGGACAGTAATAAAGACGCAGGCGTAGAGAATGGACTTGAGGACACAGGGAAGGGCAAGGGTAAGCTGGGACGAATTGAGAGAGTGTCATGGACATATATACCTTACTAAATGTAAAACAGATAGTAGAAAGCAGCCACATAGCACAGGGAGATCAGCTTGGTGCTTTGTGACCACCTAGAGGGGTGGGGTACGGAGGGTCAGAGGGAGACGCAAGAGGGAGGAGATATGGGGATGTATGTATATGTATATCTGATTCACTTTGTTATACAGCAGAAACTAACACACCATTGTAAAGCAATTATACTCCAATAAAGATGTTAAAAAACAAACAAACAAACAAAAAACATGTGAGTCAGTAAGACCTCCTGCCCAGGGAGAATGTTAGAGGGAAGAGAACCACAGACCAAGGACAGGACACTGAGAAACACCAGTGTTTAAGGGACAGGGAGGCAGAGAGGCATGTGAAATTGCTGAGAAGGATCCAAATGAGGCAGGAAAGGCAGCAGGACAGAGTGGTGTCATGAAAGCCAAGGAGACAGGAAATCTCAAGAAGGAAAGGTGAGAAGACAGTAAGATGAGGACTGAAACGTGTCCACCGGACTTAGTCGTGGTTTCTGTTGCCTAAGAAGGTTCCATGGAGATGCTGGATTTAAGTGGGTGGAAAATTAAATGGAGGTTGAGGAATGAGAGACCACTCTTGAAGAAGCTTAGCTATGAAGGAAAGAGGAGAGGACAGTATTGATAGATATGTAGGTCTTGATGCAGGATAACTATCTTTTCATCGAGGCATTTCATTGATGTGAGAAAATGCTTGGGCCACAGTGCTAAGCGAAAAGCAGCAGGTTACAGAGCTGTACATACAACCTGATGAAGAAATCATGTAAATGAAAAACATAACTAGAAAAAAGACTGGAAGAAAATGCATCCAAATGTTATAATGTGTTAATGTGGCTATATCTGGTGGTGGGGGGGTTATGAGTGGTTTTTATTTACTCCTTTTGCCATTTTTTTATCTTCCACGTTTTCTCCTAACTTTTTACAGAAATTTTTAAACAAAGAAAAGTTAAAGGATAGGATAATGTATACCCACATACGCTTCATTTGGAACCTATATTTACTAATTGTTAACATGTTCCACAGTTTTCTTCTCTCTCTCTCTCCTTCCCTCTCTCCATCCATCCGTTTATCCATCTATCTGTCTAGCTAACCATTCATCCATCTACTCTACTTTACTTGTCTTTAATAGTGGTCTATATAATGTATAATATTACATATACAAATATATGTTGAAGTTTTTTGTTGAATTACTTTTCAGTGGCAGACATCATGCCACTTTGCTTTTAAGTTCTTCTAAGAAAAAGGACGATCTGAGGAAGATAATTTTTAAAATCATACTAATTATACTATGTGTGTATGTGTTCACACAATCACTAGGATTGTGTGTGTGTCTGTGTGTGAGAGAGTGAGAGAGAGAGAGAGAGAGGCTGACTCTAGGAGAGAGGAATAGCTCTGAGTTTTGACCCATGGGTCAAGAATGGATTTCAAATAAAACTCCAAGAGCCAGAATTTGCATGTGCTGTTCTCTGCTGATAATACAGAATCAGTGTTTCTATTTAAGCATATTTATAGACTACAGATAAACATCCTGTCTGCCACAATAGCCCTACCTTTCCTTCCAAACCCACCTCAGGTGCCACATCCTCCAGGAAGCCTCTTCTGCCTTTAGCCCCTTCAGCCAGCTAGAGTTTTGCTTCTTCTCACATCTCAAAACACATTTGTTCATCCTCCTCTTACAGCTCCCATCACATCTGCCAGGAGTTGCTATTTCTCTGCTTTCTTAAGTGTTTCTCAGGCTCCCTTGTACACTTTAACCTACTTGAGTATAAAAGCTCTGTCTTGCTCACAAAGTCACGGCTAAGGTAGATCTAGATCGGAATCCCGGCTCTTCCACTTTTTAATTGAACATGTTATTTAACCTCTAAGCCTCAGTCCCTCATTCAAAATTTTCTCATAAGGTTGTTGTAGAAGTAAAGAAAAGATTAAAGTTGATCTTTATTAAATACTTAATAAGTGGTAGCTAGTTTATAGCTATTATCACAGTCTCTCTTCATAGAGGTATACAATAAATACTTGCTTAATTATACTAACTCATTAGTAGCTGATACTGGTCAGATATCTCACAACTCCCCCTCCACCTCCCACACACCTATAGTCGATATTTCAATCCAAGCAGAAAAAATATGACAATTTTAAGAAAAGGCATGGATTCCAGTGAGAATCTATATGAGGGCTTTTCCATTTCCCCTTAAATAACTGCATCTGTTAAGTCTCGCTTACATTGGTAAGATCAGGATTGCTACAAGCCCACCAACCAGTTACCAGTTTGTTAGATTCCTTGAAAAGTCTTTGAAAGCAGGAAGAATCACGGTAAATGTAAAACTACCAGGATCACTACAGGTGGAAGCAGAGGCCTCTGTGGGAACATCTGACCATGTAAAAACAGTTCAGAACCAATGCTGCAGAACAACCTCTTAGATGCAGAAGACCAGGTAGCTACCTGCCTTCCATTTGAACTTAAATCAAGTGACACAAAGGCAATTGTTATAGAATATTTGGATTAAAGAAGGAAAGTAACACAATTCCTTCATTTAACACCAGTTTTGCATAACTTGTATTCATGGACATTGTGCTAGAGACAGTTGTGGGCACTGTGGGATCTGTCACCTGTCCTCCAGAATACTACTTAAAATAAAACAATGTTACTGCCTCTTAAACCCAAATCCAGCGCAATTAGTGATGAGGTGTCATGAGAGAGGGAAAAGTATGCTGGGCTAGGGATCAGAAAACTCAAACTTGAGAATTGATTCCATACCTTTCCTGTCGGGTGACTTGCATAACTTACAAGTTGGACTCTTGTTTCCTTCTACAACTGAGATAATAATAATGTCCTTTACTACTGCACAGAGCTGTTTGGAGGATTAAAGAGTTCAATAGCTATTAAGTGCTATGCAAATGTAGGGGTTATTCTCTACTTGAATGTCTTACAGGCCTGCTCCCTTCCATCTGGGCAGAATAAAGTGAAAAGGTGAGACAGTCTACAACATAGGGGTGCAACATGAGGGGCAGATTAAGAAAAATGGAATGGGTATAAAGCACACATGGTTATAACCTTCAGCCACATAGAGGGTGTTACACTCCGGAGTAATAATGCTTTTCTCGCTCTCTGAATATTCACTTGTGCCAGCACTCCTGCTGCGTTCCCACAAGGAATGATCCTTCTGGCTGATTGCAGGATTGCAATGACTTCAGTCGTCAGAGTGAGTGGTTTCATTACTAGGTAACAAGTCATTCACCCAAGATTAAGTGGTTGTCAGTCAAGTTGAGGCTTGGATGGAGCCATCAGTCCCAGAGATGTGTGATATACCTTAGCATGTCCTAGTCCGTGATGGGTCCTTTTCCGACTGTTCCCACTAACCAACAGGAAGACACTCGTTTACTTCACGTCACCCACCTCGCCATGAATTTACTCTCAGGGTACTGACACCCCCAATACGAGGAGATAGAAATGAAGAAATGCTTCAAAAGCTGCTGCTGCTGCCTGGTGTTTCTTGTGAACAGCTTCCTTGAATTTGCTCTAAAGCACCAAACATGATTAGAACTGAATTTGTTTCACTTTGGAGGAGAGCAAATTATAAAAGTGTTATATGCCTGCTTATATCTCACAAAAAACACTGCTTCTTGCAGTTAGCAGCTATGTCTTACTCACCATCTAACCCCGAACAAAGTACAGCGCCCAACACAGGCTAACCAGTCAATATGCACTTACCACATTGAATTAAATGGAAGCAATATTGGTTTCCAGGTCAAACTTCATTACTTGTATGAACTGGTACTGTATCATCTTTATATTCTCTTTCCTTTGCACCTCTTTTGGTTCTAGTATTTAATAATTACACAATACACGTTCTTCTTAGTAACATGGATAGTAAAAGTCCTTCTGTTTCTGTGTGTACAGCCCTATGAGTTTGGCAAATGCCTACAATTGTGCAACTACCTCAAAAAATTCTCCTGTGCTTCTTCATAGTCATTGCCTCCCCGCCACCTCTAGTTCCTGACAATCCCTGCCTTGTGCGAACTTGAGTTTTTGTTCATTTTGGTAAATACCTAGGAGTGGGATTGCTGAGTCATGTAGTAAATATGTGTTTAACTTTGTAAGGAGCTGCCACACTGTTTTCCAGAGTCACTGTGCCCGTTTCCATTTCCACCAGCAGTGTAGGAGAGCCCCAGTTGCTCCACATCCTTGCCACCACTTGGTATTGTCAGTGGTTGTTTTTCATCAGGCATTCTAATAGCATGTGGTGATGCAGTAAATTGCTATATGTGAATTATTGAACAGGCGGAGGAAAGAAGAGGATACATCCAGATTCCTCCATAGTGTAGGAATTTTGTGATAATTAAACCAATGAAGACCATTCAGAAGGAGCCCCACTGATATGGGTTATTGAACACTTACATTGCTAAACTATTAATTCCTCGGCCTGAAGGAAGAAACTTGGGTGTACAGTTTCTAACCAAAAGCTTCCCCACTGTTTTCTGTTTAACGGTAGAAGTGTTTCTGTCACTAACACGATTTTCAAGACCCACATCCACTTTCCAGGAAGTAACAAACAAACAGAGCTTTAATGAAATACCCAATGGTGTTTCCAGGAAATTTTCAAAGCTGAAATTGCTTTCTGATATTCTCCTGGCTACAAGCTTGAATCTTATATATTTTATCATCAACACTTTGTACAATGCTGTGCACACCACAGGAGATTATTCAGTTGAAATAAATTTTGCCTTTCCTCTAGAACTGCATTGGCCAACAAGGTACACCCCTAGCCACATGTGGCTACAGAGCACTTCAAATGTGTCTAGTGCCATATTTTAAAACTGTAAGCTAAAACAGCGTATGAAAGAAAAAATGTAAACTATCTCATTAATCTTATATATTTTTAGAAATTTATTTATCTATTTTTGGCTGCATTGGGTCTTCGCTGCTGCACGCGGGCTTTCTCTAGTTGTGGCGAGTGGCAGCTATTCTTGGTTGCAGTGTGCAGGCTTCTCATTGCGGTGGCTTCTCTTGTCACGGAGCATGGGCTCTAGGCACATGGGCTTCAGTAGTTGTGGCTCGCAGGCTCTAGAGTGCAGGCTCAGTAGTTGTGGCGCATGGGCTTAGTTGCTCCACAGCATATGGGATCTTCCTAGACCAGGGCTTGAACCCATGTCCCCTGCATTGGCAGGCAGATTCTTAACCACTGTGCCACCAGGGAAGTCCCTCATTAATCTTGTATTTATTTTATGTTGAAATGATAGCATTTTTGGACATATTTGGGTTAAATAAAATATATTACTAAAATTAATTTTGCCTATTTTAATTTTTTAATATAGTTATTAGGAAATTTTAAATTACATATGTAATTACATATACACTTTGCATTATATTTCTTTTAGCCAACACTACTCTAGAATGTAGGACTATTGCTAAAAAGAGTTAAATTTGAGTCACGTCTAAAAAAATCTATGGGGCATTTCAAAATCTAGTGTTACTTTTAAATAAAAAAATATATATACACCATTATTAAGTGTAGTAAGATAAGTTAGAGATTTACTAATTAAATGTTAGATATTTTTAAACTCATTCATTCTATATCAATATTCTAAAGTGGACATATCAATTGTTAAAGGAAAAGTATTTTTTAAAAATAGACAATAAAAATCAAAACAGTAAAAATAAAAATAATTAAAAATTTAAAATAGAAAAATTAAAGACAACTTCAGCTCTTTAAAAGATATACAAAGAAATAAAAAGGCAATTAAAAAACTGGGAGAAAATATTTGCAAAATACATATCTAAAACTGTTATTAAGAATATATAAAGAATTCCTACAATTAAATATTAAGAAGTCAAGTAATTTGATCAAAAATGGGCAAAAAATCTGAATAGAACTTTACCAAAGACATTACAAAAAGTGCAAACCAGTATGTGAAAAGATGCTCAACATCATTAGTCATTAGAGAAATGCACAACTACACTTAAAAGACTAAACTTAAGAAAATTGATGATTTCAATTGTTGATGAAGATGTAGAGCACCTGGAACTCATATGTTGATGCTGGAATGTAAAATGGTACAGCCACTTTGGAAAAACAGTTTGGCAGTTTCTTACACAGTTAAACATCTACTTACCATACAACTCAGAAATTCTAATCCTAGAATTAACAGAGTCCACACAAAGACTTGTAGGTGAACAGTAGCTCTATTTATAATAGCCCCAATCTGGAAACAACCCAAATTTCCAACAATGTGCCATCAATATGTAGAATATCCATAAGGAATATTATTCAGCAATAAAAGGAAACGCACTGCTGATGAAACTTAGCAGGACCCTGTGGGGCTCTCCTGGGTACAAAAGCCCTTCTTGTGTCCTCATTTGTTGTTTGTAGGGAAAAGGCTTCAGCCTCCTAGACCTTCCCTGAGTTCCAAAGGGCAGATTCAAGTAGTTACTAATTAGGGAAGTAAGGGAATGCAGAAACAAAGAAGGAGCAGTCAGGAAATAATAGTGCATCGATAAAGTAGAGTCCTAGTTCCTCCTCAAGGGATATACATAACAATATTTCTTTGAGTTCTTCTACAGGGACTAAGGCTCCCATCCAAGAGGAAGATGGTAACTTCAGGTGGAGCACAAGATTCCTGGAGCCCTGCCCTGCTACCTCACCATCAACTGATCAGAAGAAAGTCACACACCCTGCAGCCTTCATCCCAAATTTTGCCTTTAAAAACTCTTCCCTGAAAACCATGGGGGAGTTCGGGTCTTTTGAGCACAAACCACCTGTTCTCCTTGCTTGGCCCTTACAATAAACCCTTCTCTGCTCTGACTTTGGCCTCACTGTGCAGGCACATGAACTTGAATTATGCACTGATAACATGCAACAAATTAGATAAATCTCATATGCATTATGCTAAGCAAAATTCTAGAAAAAGAAAAATTAATGATTGAAAGCAGACCAGTGGTGGTTAGGGGCTGCTGTGGGAAAATGGATTTATCAAAAAGAGGCAGGAAGGAACTTCTGGGATGAGAGAAATGTTTTCTATCTTAATTGCAGTGGACTGTATACATTTGTCAAAACTCATTGAATTGTAAATTAAAATTAGCAAATTTTATTGTATACAAACTACACCTCAATAAAGTTGATTTAAAAAGTAAAATTAGCAATAAAATTAGCAATGGCAATGTGAATAAATGGAAATTTTCATACACTGCTGGTGGAGAGGCATATGAATTGGTGCCACAACTTGGTAGCAACTTAGCACTATCTAGAAAAGTTGGTGATGAACCCAGCTCAGGATACAGCTATTCTACTTTGAGAATCTTCTTTTGAGAGATTTCCAAACATGTACATCATGAGATATGTACAAAAATGTGTGCTCTTTATGCATCAACATACTTTTTAAAAAAGCATGGCTAAGATTTAAAAAAGGGACACTGCAAAACAGCACAACATACTATTTTTGTAATTTTTGAGAAATATCAAACAATATTAAATATTATCATGGATACATTATTGTGTAATTTATGTGCAAAAATATGGATTAAGTATGGATAAGTAATATAACCCACAACTTTAGGGTAGAGGTCAGCCTTTATAAGGCAGGAGAAACACAGGATAAATAAACCATGCACTTTAATCATATATTAAACATACATTTTAAGCATCTATAATAATTATTACTCTAAAAATGATCTGAAATATTTATAATAAAGTTTTAGTATGTTTTTCTGGGGTGGAAATAATAGGTGTTTGTTCTAATCTCTGTGCTTATGTGTACATTGGAAATATTTACTTTTTTTAGGTAAAGAATAATTTTTAAAGCTATCTTTAACCACAAAGCATCAGTAAAAACTATAACCAAATGTGACTTTCCACTCAAGAAAGATAAATATTTGAACAATCAGAAAATTATTTTGTTGTTAAAAATCTTTAAAGAGATTAAAGATAGCAACCATAAAACAAGACCTGGAGCTTATGAAATAACAATAAAAGAATATAAAACTAGAACTGGAAGATTTTTTTTAAAGGAAAAATTAGAAATTTTATAAATGAAAAATAAGGTCAATGAAATTTTAAAAACTCAGTAGACGAGTAAATTGAAAACGAAATGCAATGAAATAATGAATGAATTAGAAGTTAAGGAAGTTGAGGAAATTTCAGATAATACAGAAAAGAAATATAAAGAGATGAAAATTATGAAAAAATTAAGATATATGGAGGATTTATTGAAAAGTTTCAACATATATCTAATAGGACTTTCAGAAGAAGATAATTGCTAAGCAGTTTCCAGAATTAGAGAAAAACATGAGTCATTAGATTGAAAAGATTGAAAAGAAAACATCAGCAAAGAGAGGTACAAAAGATGACAGAGAATATCTCAAATGTTTGGTGGCAAAATCTAGAATTCTTTACCCTAATTAATTAGAGGGGGTGGAAATAACGATATTTGGGGGTTCACAGGAGAGAATTATTACCTACAGATTTCTGAAAGAAGAGATGTACTTCAGCAAGAAGAGAAATTATCCTGGAAGGTTAAGAGTGGAATAAAAGGAATGAAAGTGAACAAAAAATTGGTAAAATTTGTTTAAAAATCTAAATATGTTTCTATTATAAACAACAAAAATAGAAAATACACCCTCTAAAAATACAGAAAACACTTTGGTTAAGGATATAAAGATCGTCTTGGGTTCCAAGGACATCTCATTCCTGAACACTGTGTGAATGTCAAGAGCTTACAAAAGAAACTATAAAAAATGGCTAGTACAATTTTTTTTTAAGTTAGCATGAAGGAACACTTAAAGACCAAATGCAGAATATACTTTTTTTTGCCTATTTCAGTTCTGTGTGCCATCCTAAGGGCTGCCCACAGTCTGATCATAAGGATGGCATGGGTGTTTATGGTAGGTAATCTAGTTTTAATAAAGTCTGCAAAGCAACATTGCCCCTGGCCATCTAAGTCTTAGATCTTTTTTAATTATAGTGAGCAATCTCCTGAAATAATATTCTCAGTCATGGGATTTGGTCTGTTATATATCGTCTTACATGGTAACTTAGGAAAATAACTCTCAACATCTCTGATGAACCAGCACAGAACCAAGAGTATAATTGGAGTTTCTTACAGATCCTTTAGATATTGCAGGCATAGTGAATAGAGATGAGTTTCATTTGAATGCTTTATCATTCATCATGAAAAGGAAACATCAGCATGCCCCCTGCCTCTTTCTTCGGCTGCTCTCTACCTAATAGGAACCTTTAAGCTCTTCCTATGTCACCTCTGAGGTAATTAACATCACTCAGAAAATATCTGAACAGGAGCTATAGGAGAGAGAGCAAGTGCTGTCACTCGGGAAAAGTTACAATCAGGATCTGCAGGCAAATGTGGAATTCTTAGAAATTTTACTTCAAACCGAGATAAAACCCCATTGTCATGAAGAGAAGTGGTAATGAGTAATGAGTAATATATATATATATATATATATATATATATATATACACACACACACACATATATATACACATAAATATATAAAATATATAGTGTAGTTATAATTACAGTTATAAAACTGATAAACACAGTCATAGAAAATTTGGAAACAAAAGAAAGAAAAAAATCCCATCATCCTGACACATTTATTGTTTATTTATTTACTTATATTTTCTTCCTATGTGTACTTTTTCACAGTTGTAATCATAGCATTTATACATTTTTTATGAGGATTTAAATCACAACACTTTTCCATGTTGCCAACTTTCACGGCTATCATTTTTAATGACTTTTGCATTATGGGGACGTGCCATGATTTATTAAACCAATCACCTACTCTTGGACATTTTTAGTTGAATAATATTTGACAATTTTAAAAATCAGTTCTGTGAACATCAAGCTTATAGCTGTTTTCCATATCTAGTCTATTTTCTTAGGATAGATTCCTCAAAGTGGAATCACCAGATCAACAGGCATAAAGGTGTTTATGATTCTTAATATATCCTGCTACCATATTTTCCAAAAATGTTGCAGTTTGTAGTGAAGTGCAACCAGTGAAGTGTTACAATTCAGTCTGCCAGCACAAATTAGAATCTAATCTTGAAAGCAGGGTTTCTCAATGGATGGTCTCTGGGCCAACAGCATCAGCATAACCTGGGAACTCATTAGAAATGCAAGTTCTCTGACCAGCCACAGACCTACTGAATCAGAAACTCTGGGGGTGGGGCTGACAATCAGTGGTAACAAGCCCTCCGGGCAATTCTAATACACCCCCAAGACTGAGAACCACTGGACTAAAAGCAATGACTCTCAACTTTAGTTGCACGTAAGAATCCCTTATGGAGTTTCTAAAACCCGCTGAGCCCTGGGACACAGTCCCAGAAGTTCTGATTTGTCTGGAGTAGAACAAAGGCATCTGTATTTTTTAAAAGGTCCCTTCAAGTGATGTGCAGCCAGGGCCCAAAATTACCAGCCTCAAGCAATGCTGATTGACTCTGCGATTCTCAAATGTGCATCAGCATCACCTGGAAGCGTCTTAGACATACAATCTTCAGGCTCCACCCCAGAATCCTTGGGATGGGGTCCAGGAATCTGTATTTAACAAGCCCCCTAGATGAAGCTGACAGACATTAAAGTTTGAGAATCACTTGTCTAACAGTCTGTTTGGATAAGGACAGTGTCCAGTGTCTCTGGTGCACAAATGCCTATATAGCTATATATATATATATATATATATATATATATATATATAAAATAGACTGGAGATATACACACACACACATATACATATATACACACACACATATTATTTATACAGCCATTATATATATATGTGTGTATATAAATCCAGTCTTTAATATATATTATATATATTTATAGTTGGAATCATAGCATTTACACATATTTAATTTAGATTTAAATCACATACTTTTCCATGATGCCAACTTTCACAGCTATCATTTTTTTTTTTTTTTTTTTTTTTGCTGTACGTCGGCCTCTCACTTTTGTGGCCTCTCCCTGTGCGGAGCACAGGCTCTGGACGCGCAGGCTCAGCGGCCATGGCTCACGGGCCTAGCCGCTCCGCGGCATGTGGGATCTTCCCGGACTGGGGCACGAACCCGTGTCCCCTGCATCGGCAGGCGGACTCTCAACCACTGCACCACCAGGGAAGCCCTCACAGCTATCATTTTAAATAACTATTCCATTATGGGATGTACTATGACATATTAAATCAATCACTTACTCTTAGAAATACATATATACAAACACATTCATGTATGTAAACAAACTGAAAAGTACAAAGATAACATGGATATGGACAGATAGATATACTGTAGATTTAGATAGAGAGATAGAGATGTTGGTTAATTTCATGGTAGTGGGGGGCAGTGCTGAATGGTACCTCACTGCTGGTTTCATCATATTTCTTGAATTACTGGTGAGACTAGTCATGACCCATACTTGTTCACCTACTGATTTCCAAGAAAAATGACTTTAAACAGATAAAGTTTGGATGTTTTGATCTACAGAAAAAAATTTTAAAGAATTGGCTGATCACTAATGACTAATTTATAAAGAAGGAGGAAGGAAAACTTTCCACAAGCATAAGGAGAGACCAGAAAAGTTATTTAAATACAATCATGCCTAGCAGAGTGACTAAGGAAAACACTGCACCTTAATTAACTGGGAATGGAAAGCTAATATTAGATGATACTAAAATGACGATGACTTCACTTTCACTGCTTTTTTTTTTTTAAACTTGGGCTTTGAGAGAACGCTGATGAGGAATCCACAGCTGAGGCTTTTGGGACAGGCTGCCACCAGGCATAGGACGTCTGAGGAGCTGAGGTTCACAACCTGGCCTCACTTCCCAGGACGGCTGCGGCATTTCACCCTAACTGGGGCAATCTCTGACTCAGACCATCACAGTCAAGCTAAAACAGGAAAGAGAAGAGTGAGGATCTGCGAGAGGGGAAGAGCATTAGGCTGAGAGTCAGGAGGGATACGTGGCTTTTCATCTTCTGAAGACCTTCTTGCTACTTACCAAATTTTTGATTAATCCATTAAGAAGTATAAAGAAATTCTCATTAAGAGCTCATTGGCTGTGGTCTTATTTCAAAATAGCAAACTGGCTAAAACTGAATGTTTGTGTCCCTCCTAGTCATTAGAACTATCCCAATTAGACAGTCCTCAAAAGTTATTTTCATAAGTGACCATTCTAGCTGGAAAAAAGAAGAGGGATCATATTGCTTGATTTCTTTCTTTCTTTCTCTTTTCCCTTCCTTCCTTCCTTCCTTTCTTCCTCCCTCCCTTCTTTTCTTCTTTCCTTCCTTCTTTTTTTTTTTTCTAACTTACTATGTAATCTTGAAAAAAATACCAGACAAAAAATTCATCTATGACACTGAACATACTATGACTTCCTAACCTGGGCTCCTTGACCCTTCAGTGGAAGCTTGGATGGGCTGGAAGCGGTCTCCGACGGCTAATGTAGTAAATAATGAGTTGTGTGCAGGTGTGCTGTGCATCTTTTCCTGAGGAGGAAGATCACAGTGTATCGTAGATGATCAAAGGTATCTGGGCATCAGGAAAGGTTACTAACCACTTGCTGAGAGAAACTAACCTTCCTTCTAGGATTGAGTCTCCAGAGTATATCCAGGAGGTCAGTTCTAGAAATGGGTGGGAAACAATCTGCTTGTAATTATTGAACTGGAATAGAGAGTTGCTGAGATATAATGGCCTGACACTGGATGTTTGCAAACAGGCCAGGGTTTTCACACCTTGTCCTCCTATACCACCCAGGAAAGCTATCTGGAGATGACTAAACTCTTTGGGACTATTTTCTTCTGCTTTCAGTACTGCCTCTGCACACCCCCAGAATCTGACCCCCAAATAACCTTCAAGTTCAGGGAGTATAATTGGACCCAAGTGATCTAAGCTGGGGTCAGGGACCCTGAGGGGGGATGGGGCAAGACGCCAAAGCTCTCCAATGCCCCCACTTTATTCCTTACGTTTATTCTGGCAACTGGCTAGAGCTGTGGTATGATTAAGAGCATGGGCTTTGGCATCATTTAGGCTCACCTGCAACATTTATTTCCGAATTATATGCTCTTTGACAAGTTATTCAGCCATCTGAGCCTTGGTTTCCTCAACTATACGGAATACCAAAAGTACCTCCCTTGTAGAGTCAAAATGAGAACTCAATGAGATAATGCATGAAGAGAAATCAGTCCAGCGCCACAGCGTCCTTGAGACATGTGACAGGAGTATGTGCTAAAATAAATGGCAAGTATTATACCATAATCACCCTCATCAGGGTCACTGGGGGAGTTTGTTGGGTCTAGCAATGAGACCAATTCCCATGCAAGAGTAACTTCAGCTATTTGGATCCACTGGCTCTGTTAAACTAAGTTTTGGGGGTGTTTTTTGGTTTCCTTTGGTTTGTTTGCTTGTTTTTAACACATGACTTCAAATATTTTGTTTAAAAAGTAGTAACCAGTGGGCATAAGTGTTGTGGAGTATTCCATGAAGACAAATCAAACTACTAGCTACACCAGTACTCATCTTCAATGTTAGAAACAAACTGTTTCACGCAAGAAATGGGAAGTAGACAGGCAGAGTGCTCTATCACCAATCTCACGGGTGAAATAACAAAGACATGCAAAGGCAGTGAAAAAGTCAGTCATTTACATACCTGCTCAAAATACAGAGATTTTGTAAAACTGGTGTCTAATCAGCTATGACCAATGAAACCATTTCTAAGATCACTTCATGGAGGTGGTTTTAGGAGAGGGGGAACCACAATTCTATTTCACTGAGTTTTTAATATAAAAATGCACATGACAAGTATAACTGAGAACATGTACATGACAAGTATAACTGAGAAAATGGTTTTAAAACCATTGATCACTAGTAATTTTGCCCAGTATGTATACTATGGGAGGACTGTGCTATAGGAGTCTTTGCTCTCCGCAGGTTCCTATTTTAGGAACGTTAATCAAGTTTCTCTTCAAGAAACTTCCTCAACTTCATTCTCACTCTATTCCTTTTGTCTGGGGCCTCCCCACTCAAGCTCACAGTACACACTGAAAGGTAATAGGTAAAGCAGAGATCCAAAAGAGCAGGTCACGTCTACACATGGGCCTCAAAGCAGGACTGGTTTGTCACACAGCATCGACACCCTCTAGCTGTGCTCTGCATCCATCTGCCTTTCCGAGGCCATGTGCATTCCCAGAATGAAAAAACTAAAAGGCCAGTCCTCTGCCTGTGCCGAGGATTTTACCGCCAGCATCCATTCACCTTCCTTACCCTTGCTGCCCACTCCAGCCCTTCCAGGTGATGGGAAACTTCTCTGAAAAGAATAGCAAGCCAAAAATAGTTTGGAACTCTGTACAGTACAGTTTTATCCCTTGTCTTTCTCCTCTTCTTCCTTTGTCATGGCCAGGATCCAATAATCTTGCCTGGGCCTTCACATCAGAAGTAGTTTTAGATATAGACAAAATATATCTATTTTTTTAATACAAATGAGCTGCCTGGGATGTGAGACCCATGACAACAGGGATCATGTCTGTTTTGTTTCCTATTGTAACACCAGGGCCTGTCACATGGTAGAAACTCAATTAGTATTGACTTATGAATTAATTAATTCAAGAATTCTTCCTGGAGGACTTCCCTGGTGGCGCAGTGGTTAAGAATCCACCTGCCATTGCAGGGGACATGGGTTCGAGCCCTGGTCTGGGAAGATCCCACACGCCACGGAGAAACTAAGCCCGTGCACCACGACTACTGAGCCTGTGCTCTAGAGCCTGCGAGCCACAGCTACTGAGCCAGCGCGCCACAACTACTGACACCCGCGTGCCTAGAGCCCATGCTTCGCAACAAAAGAAGCCACCACAGTGAGAAGCCCGCGCACCACAACAAAGATCCAACACAGACAAAAAAATAAATAAATAAATAAATAAAAATTAATAAAAAAAAAAGAATTCTGGCTGGAAATACCAACTTACAAACAATTCATGACACCTGAAAATCTCACCTTATTGGCTTTTTTAAAGTATGGCATATTCCAGGATTGAGATTCAAATGTTACCTGCAGAGGACAACACTTTAAGCTAAGATGACCCAATGGGAAATTAACTCAATTTATTTTTATGTGTACGTTAATCAAGCACTTAGCAGAGCCCAGAAGAGACACAAATCAGAGAAACTGTGAATTACAACTTTGTGGCAAGAGCCCTAAAGTGAAAGTAGGAAGTTCTGGGTTCCAATTTCAGCTCTAAGTAGGTGGTTTTCCATACTGGAAAATATAAATAAAGTATTCTGCCTTGCTTTGTTGATACGGTTCGTGTGGGAAGCAAAGGAGACATGGAATGTGAAAACTCATGCAGAGCTATAGAAATACGAGAATTCCTCACTAGCTGAATCCAGCGGATTCATATGGTTCGAAGGCAAGAGATACCTGTGCTAGGATTTTAGGTAACTACAACGTCAGGTAAGGACACTTGAGAAGGGGACACAGCAGAGGAAATAAATAGGGGTCAAAGAAAAACTCTGCCACTTCCCAGTCTGATCAAAGGCAGCCTGTATGTGCAAGACCACCAGCCAGACTAGCAAATACTGAGGTGGCTTCCTATTGAGTTTATATGGTATGGTAGGCGTATGTTTCCATCACCCTTAGCACTTCAACATGTATTAGGCACATGCCCCTTACCCTCAGGATCTGCCCCAGCTGCCAGGGGTCACTCCCAATGACCTCTAGGAAGCCATGCCAGGGGAACACAATTCAGATGCCAAAATATTCTTCCATCTTTCCTCCAGGAAGAATTCTGAGTCTTGGTGGGTCTTGAGATCAACTAGACTAGTTAGATGGGGCCATTCAACTCTCTCTTTGCATAAAATACCCCTGTAACCCTACAAAACCATCCTCCAGCCTTCACACAGCAGCAGGTCTGATAAATGTATGTTAATGCCCCCAATGATGTCATTGTACTTGGTGCTGAGAAGGGTAGTATTTCCAAATTCCTGAAATAATTCTCCTATACTTATTTTGCGAAGTGAGGGAGCTAGTGCTGAAGTTTAATTACAGTCCAGTACCCACAAAGAATCCACTTTTCCAGAGCACCCAAGACTAGTGCTACCATAATTTTAATTCAAAGGACATCAAAAATGAATTACGAGAATCCTCATATCGATGGATGTCAGATTGGCAAAGCCATAATTGAGAGTGGAACAGGAATTCTAACTGTGTTTGCTACATTCCACTGTTAGCTTGACCCAGATCTAAAACTGCACGTTTGAAGACTGTGGCATTGTTGATGAAAGTGACAAGAGTAGGACACAGAAAAGGATGATGTAATTTTTGTAAGTTGTATGAGTTCATTTAAAGTTTGGTGGAGAGTTATCTAATTTTTCACATGCTGCAGACATTTAAAAGAAAGGTTTGTTTGGACTTTTTTTAACACACTGAAAATGGTTGCTTAGCAACTGCTTCCTACATGCATGATGCTGTTATGATTTCCACCTGCTGAAAAAAAACATCAATAAAATTATTTCTTTGCAAATCTGAAAAGTGGGAAAATGAGCCAGTGGCTCAAATGAATGCATGATGCATTTGCTAGATTCCAAAGACTTCCAAAGACACATATGCATTTCCTTTTGAAAAAAATATTGTATTTTACAAAATGTACTTTAATAAAATTTAACAATAGCCCAGTCTTACCAAAATAAGGCTAGTTTCAGTACAGCTTCTGTTGTAACTGAACATACAGAAACAGCTTTATGTTCAGACAGAATATGCAGTTGTCTATGTGATATAACCTGAAGGTTTACCCAAAGAGCCCTGCATCCCCCAAACCTCCCACTGACACACAGTAGCCAAAGCTACCACCCCTGGAGGTTGCTGCTGAGTTGAGAGTTTATATTCGGAAGACCCTGTTAGCATGATGTGTCATCTGAGAGGGCTAACACTTTAACACCTTGTGATATGTGCTATCATCATGCTATATATTTTGGCTTGCAGATATACTGTCCAGGAGATTTATTTGTCTCACAAGGTAACTGGGCTTAGGGTATACCGCCCTAGTGATGCTTTAATCAGAATGAAGGTGTCCAAATAGTATATGCAGCAAAGGCTTAAACTACATGCCTATATCCATCTTCTCCTTCTTCCATAGCCATCGAGACCCTAGTTTTTAGTTTGGTACATTTCTCAGTCTCCCTTACCTAGATATGACCTTGTGCCTAATTCTGCCCAATAATATATAAGCACAAGTTATTGTGTGACAACAGACTTCCTTGAAAAGTCAGCTGGCAGACACTTTGCTCTCTTCTTTCTCTTTTTCCAACCAGCTCCCTGGAATAAAGATGTTAGTGCTGGAGCTCTAACAGCCACATTAGACCATGAGGTATACCTTCTAAAACCTCTCTGAGATGACTAGAGAAAAATAAGACTCTCTTGTGTTTAACACACTGTTATTTTGGGTTTCAGTCTCATGCAGCTGAACCTAAGCCTAATTACAGTAGGCTTATACAATAAGGCAAAGTTTGACTGAGAGAGTATAGGCTTATTTTTCCCTTATATTGTTTCAAACAGTAATTCAAAGCAATATACATGAACTTCAGTAACAAAGAAGATATGGCCACTCCCTACTTTATGAGCACCTGATTTACACATATCCAGTACTGTAAAAGGCAAGTCAGTGGGGAAGAAAGAAGTCTAACCTGAGACCTAAGTTTATTTCTTATGGCAGCGAAAAAAAAAAAAATGCCAGTAGTGATCATGGCTCTGACAGAGCAACCAGGAGCAAGCTTTTGATATGACTCAGTTACTTTGGGATTTTTATGGCCCCTTATATAAAGTAAGTTTCAAAGAGGTTACCACTTGCAATTTAACCTGACAATTATTTTTTTGACATACATAGTTGAATCACATGTTGAATTCTAGATTTTTTTTCTAAATCACTTGAGTATTTGTCATAGACCTAGAGCCTTCTGGACCCAAGAATTAAGTACTCCCAGATTTGCACTCAGATTGGCTTCTAAGATGTTGTAGGTTCAGACAGTTAATCACTTGAAGTTTTGGTGAAAGAAAACGCACTCTTCTTGGTGCACATATTCGGAGTGCAGATCCCAATCACGTTCCTATCTCAAGCACACTGTATGGCAGCAGTGTTCAGGATGCGGCACCTGGAGCCACACTGCCCAACTTCAGCACAGCTCTGCCACCACTCTGTGACCTCGAGCAGGTTATAAGCCTCCCATGCCTCAGTCTCCTCACCTGTAAAATGAGGGTGATAACTGCCTCTACTTCACAGAATTGTTACGAGGAGTAAATGAGACGGTACATTAAAAATACACAGAATTGTGTCAGGCATGTGTAAGCACTCAATAAATCACAGCCATAATGAATATCTCCTCCATTCAACGCAAGGTCGGGTGAGGGAAGGTCAGGTGTAAGAACAGGTGAAGGGGACTTCCCTGGTGACGCAGTGGTTGAGAACCCGCCTGCCAATGCAGGGGACACGGGTTCAAGCCCTGGTCCGGGAAGATCCCACATGCCACGGAGCAACAAAGCCTGTGCGCCACAGCTACTGAGCCTGTGCTCTAGAGCCCGCGAGCCACAACTACGGAGCCCACGTGCCACAACTACTGAAGCCTGCGCACGTAGAGGCCATGCTCTGCAACAAGAGAAGCCACCACAATGAGAAGCCTGCGCACCGCAACGAACAGGAGCCTGCCCCCCCCCCCGCTACTAGAGAAAGCCCGCGCACAGTAATGAACCCAACGCAGCCAAAAATAAATAAATAAATGTGTGTGTGTATGTGTGTATGTGTATATATATATATATATATATATATATATAAAAGAACAGGTGAAGGTGTAGGTGTTAGAGCGTGGGGTCAGGGCAGCATCTCTTGCAGTGACTTGTTCTGGTCCTAAGTTTGGCCAAACATAGGTCCACAAGAAAGAAAGATGGAAAATGCAGGAGAGTTAGTAACGCAAGAAACTGAATCTCTCTTCAGAGCTTAACATCCTTGAGCCGTGGACCATTTGGTAGTCAGAACAATGTTCATAAATACAGAAAATAAAGTACACAAGGTTACAAAGGAATCTGATTAGAATGAAATATAATAATTAAAATATTTTTAAAAGCATAACTGTGATTACGTAGTACCTGTGTTTCATTATTAACACATTATATAATTATCTAGCTGTACTGAGTGTATTTAATTTCTGTATTTTTGATGCTCTGACATTTGGGGCCTTGATCTTGGAGGGACTGCCCCTCAGGGTTAGCTAATTCCTAGAGATAGCAAATGACTCCGCCGCAAGCACATCTTTGATATATTATACAAACCAACCAATCCAGAGCCACACCCCAACTCTCTGCTTTAACAAATTCTTATGCACCAAGCCAATACTCCCCCTATCCAAAATCACCCAAGGGCCAGGTATAGGATAACCAGGAACCGCCTGCAGAGCCCAGAGCCTAATGAAATTATTCAAACTATCAAATCCCAAACTTATTCGGCACACCTACCCTGCCTTGTAAGCAGCTTTCGGCAGGAAAGAGCTCTTCGTATAAGAGAGCTCTCTGCAGGAGACCCCTTTTGTCTTGTCACTAACTTTAAAACAGGCACCTCCATGCTCTACTCATCTCTGGTCCTAGCATACTTTTCCAGTCCTTTGATCACACAATGCCTTGCCTAATCTGTTGGTTCTTTTCATAGATAAAAGAAGTAGAAATGAAGAATAAGTAATTAACAGATGACCAGATCTCTTTCCCAGCTTCCCCTTCTGTAATCTCACTAACAAACTGTGTGAAAAAGATAGCAGCTAAAGAAAGATCACTGGAGTTGACAAGCCTGCACGAAGCCTGCACACAGTGGGGGATGGCGACGACTCCGACCCCCATCTCCATGATTAACTGAGATTATTTCCTTTTTTCCCTTAAAAACTTTCATGGCCATGCAGAATTTTGGTTTTTGGGGTATACTGAGTCCACCATCTCCCCAGATTGCCAGCATTCTGATTAAACGCAACTTTCCTTTCTACCAACATTTGCTTCTCTCTCTCTCTCTCTCTCTCTCTCTCTCTCTCCTCTCTCTCGGCCATGCTCTTCCCTCTTTCCGTTCTGCCCCCTAATTGACCCAGGTTTTTCCCCATGTGGCCCTACATGATATGGCATGCCTTCTATTTCTACAGATCTGTGAGTATAAACTTGGCTACAAATTTTAGAACACTAGTAGGGGGTCTAATCACTTCATTATCTCAACATAATGATAAGTGTAAAAGATGTTTTGGAATATTTACAATGGTTATAATGTGATATGTATATACCTGTGATTTCTTCAGTGACAAAGTCACAGGTACTGCCAATTCTGCTATAGTTTTGCCTATATTCATAATTAAAGAAAATGATTAATTTCAGACAGAGGATAGTAAAAATATGTAATTTTCCCATCCAAGTTCACAGGTCCCTGAATTCTATTATCTGTGCATCCTACAGCAAGAAACCCTGTAAACAGATATAACTTGTTTTGTACTGATTTTGAGGCCAGCAGCTCTCCAAAACTCAGGTCAGATTGGAGTTCTAAGAGTTTTTGAAACCTCCCTTCTAGACAACCAGCAAGGAAGGAAGACTGATGACATCACTAAGAAGCTCTCCTGCCGTGAACAAAAAGACTTGCTGTGAGTACTTGTTTAGAATCAGAAGGACCCACAAGAACCTAGTAACAGTGGTTATTTGTATGTGGGGCTATGGGGATCATATAGTGGTAGACAACAGGAAGAGGGAAATTCTTCCCTTTTACCTTTATACATACCTATATCTACACTGATACACATATACTTAAACTAAGATCATATAAAACACTTACTCAAAAAATCTTTCAGAGAATGCCTCCATGTTTTAACTCACACCCACTAATAGTCTAGAATGAGGTCATTACTCACACTGTATAAAGATAAATGTTTGCTCACAAGACAATATTGCCTAAGGCTTCCTCTGACCAGAAACATTATTAAATGCTTGTTTCTACTGAAGAAGAGAAAAACCACCACCAGAAATACGCATATGCAGGACAGAGGAAAGAGCTATAAACCTTATACTCGTGAAATTTAAAGGGAGTCACTTACAAACACATTATTTTGAGCAGACTACCACAATTTGTAAAACGACCCTGGTCAGCTGACCCTACCACAGTTGGCTGTAACAACCCTTCCCCCTTCATTTCTTATCCTCGATCTCCTCCCCTGCTCTCCAAAGGTCCAGCCATTGTGTGCTCAAGGAACGCAAATTAAGTTCAACAGGAGACTAAGCAAAACACAATTAGGAAGGTTAACCTGCCACCGAAATGATCAGGCAGCATAATACAAAACCAAGTATAACTGACTCTTGGATTATCAGCTACTTTGAAATACCAAGTCCATTGGTAAAAGTAGTCAAATGTAGGTTGTAAAGACTTAAGAGAATGGAAAACAGCCATCGGCCGGCCTCCTGGTAGCAGGGCTGGGAGGTGAGTCTTTGTATGTTACTAGTCTCTGGATGGGCTTAAAAATCTTTAATGTCTTTTCATTGACTGTGGCACTGGTTTTTGTACTGTTATTTTAGTACTAGAGCCCTTCACTGCCTTCTAAGCCCAGCCCATGACGCCCATCAACACCCACTTCCTTCAGGAAGTCTTGCTTCTTCACACCTCTGTTAGGGGAACAACTGACCGAAACTGCCCACCCTGGCCAGGCAAGATAGTAACCCCTTGCGTGAGTTATCTTACAATAGGAGGTCCTGGTAAGGAATGCGGAACTAACAAGCGACCACAACGAGAAGAATTCAGGAAAGGTAAAAAGAAGCGAGGAGATGCCAGTCCACATGTCCTACCAACCTCCCAGAATCCTTCTCGCTGGAATCCATCTTGGCTGAGCAATGCACATGCCACCAGGAAGGACCCTGAGTCAGAACGATTGGGCAGAGGCAACCCAGAAACTAACCCCATCACCGTAAAACCTGAGGCTGCGAGCCACGTGGCAGAGCGGTTCTCCTGGGCTCCCTCACCCTGCGGCTCTCTGCCCAGGCGCCCCTGCCCAATAACGTCTCTTGCTTCGTCAGCACACGTGTCTCCTCAGACAATTCATTTCTGATTGTTGGACAAGAGCCCGCTCTCGGGCCCTGGAAGGGCAACACCTCTGCGGCACTCACTTGAACTGGCCATTTTATTCATCTCTTATAAACACATTCTATCTTCCCGGTAAAATTAGAAGCTCTTCTAAAACAGAATCCAGTTTTATCTTAGATTTCTCTCATCTCCAAGATCTAGCACAGAGCAGGGCTTAAGAAATATTTGATGAAAATATGTAGGGAATTAGATAAAACCAGAGGCTGTTAAAATGCAGAAAGAGTGCTAAATATGTGTATATACTTAGAAATGAGATGGCATGTGTTCAGTGTCTCTGGCATTCCTTTCAGGTATGTTATGGCTAGAGTTCAATTTTCAAAATAGGTTGGGTAATTTTAACACTAGCCAGAAAAGCCAAATTTCACTCTCTCAGAGATGATCAACAATTACTTAGTAAATAAATGTTCACTGAGTGCCAGTCTGGTTCCCCTACTATTGGTTAAATGAGTAATAAATTACTTTAAAAAGCTACAAGTTAATGATTATTTTATTTTGCCTAAAATATTAGCTGTTTTGTAGAAGTTCAAGTGACTTGAATATTTTTTAAAGGTTTATGACATTCAGTTTCTATAATAATCTTTAAAAAGGGTTAATTAAAATTGATATATTAAAACTAGGCCTGAGTGCCTAGAAAGTCATCATCAGTATTTATTTCCTCACATCAAAAGTTGAAATAAAAACTCCCTTGTTTAAAAATTTCCTGTATTCAAATCTTTTTTTCTGTAATACTGTAAAAGACTACATGAAGACGGTGTTAATATTTCAGAAGCAGTGCATGTAGCCTTCTGTAAAGTTCTTAGGGTTGTACTGGTGGGTTGGATATTACTTAAGTGCAGCAAGAAGAAATGACGGATTGGTTGGCGCCCTTCAATGAAGACCAGCCAGAAACACCGTTTAGCTAAGATCTCCACAGACACTGCACCCTTGTACTCCATGAAGGGAATTTGCCTCATTTCTTACCAGGATCTCGGTCTCGTTGGCCTGGACGACGAAGTGCAGAAATGGAGAGGTGGAGGGCTGGAGAGGCTGAAAGAGGGAGGGGGTGGGGGGCGATATGAAGGAAAAAGTAAAATAGAAGAGGGAGAGAAAGGAGAGGAAAGAACCACAGAAAGACAAGATGTGAGGAAATAAGAAATCTATGTAAGTATTAGAGGGCAGTGAGTGTTGGCTGTGACCATGGCCATTGGCTACAGCTATGACACCAGATAGCTGTGGCTACAATGTGTAAGGACACCCCGACTACAGGTGCCCTGAATTCACAATAACTGCTGAGAAAGAGAAAAAGCCAGAGAGGCTTTGCTTGGAGCTACCAGACACATTTGACCTGAAAGGGCCTCTTTTGAGTTTAAAAGGGCCTTGCTCAAAGAGTTGGGTGAGCCAAGCCCCAAGAACTGTCTGGAAGGAGGAGGCCCAGAGAAGCCAATGAAGGGACGTGAAGAGGAGGCTCCTCCGTGGACAGCATTCCAAGCTCAGACGCCCCAAACAGTACAGAAGTCTCTGCAGCTGACAAAAGGCAGGGCTGATACAAGCTTGGCCAATCAAAGTGATTAAAGATGAAAATCATAAAAAATGACTTTAAATATTTTATTTTAAATAAAAACATATCAATGTGCATTCATCTTCCATCTCTTGATGATAAGCCAAGGCCTTTTTTTTTTTTTTTTTTTTTGCAGTATGCGGGCCTCTCACTGTTGTGGCCTCTCCCGTTGCAGAGCACAGGCTCCGGACGCGCAGGCTCAGCGGCCATGGCTCACGGGCCCAGCCACTCTGCGGCATGTGGGATCTTCCCAGATCGGGGCACGAACCCGTATCCCCTGCATCAGCAGGCGGACTCTCAACCACTGCGCCACCAGGGAAGCCCTAAGGCCTTTTTTTTGAGTCCCCTGACTGGAGTCCCATCACGCTATGTGTACCACCCCCATATACCACAGTGCTGGTTTCCACTTTAGTTTTCTTTAAAGTGGAGCCAAGACTAATAAGAAAAGATTGTGAAACAATCTGAGTGTGAAATCTTTCTCCTGCTTTTTAGTGTCCCTTCAGTATTGCAAAATGGTTTTGCCCACAGCCAACTTGACAATTTTTGTGTCTGTTTGTTTGTTTAGAAACTTCTTTTTTAAGTATTTCCAAAGGGTTTGTGATGGTTGGGGTTCAGAGTTGCAAGCAACAGGATTCATTACGGCTGATTCACTACGAAAAGGAATTTATTAAGAAATATTTGGAGACATACAGAATTGGGGGAGGGAGGAGATGAAGAAGTAGGCTCAAACTAAACTTTCTGGAATTCCATCATGGAACTGATCTCCTGAGGAAACTGCTACCGCAGCCAACCCTAGAACCACAACATAAATGGAGGCCCCTTACCCAGTCTCATGTCCTTCAATTACAGGGGCAGCTGACTGGTAGATCCTAGGTGACAAGGGAAATGGAAACTTCAGATGTAGAGAAGAAATTTTAAAGTTCTTGTGTACTCATAAAGGACAGATGCCCACTATAACTTTTAACTTAATTTTCATAAAAGTCAGCAATTCTCCTTTCACATTTATTTTTCATTAGTCAGTTGATGAAATATTTAACTAAATTACATAATTACAAAAATAAATACAACTAGAATGCAATAAATATTGGTCACTGCCATATCTCCAGATGATCAATAAATACATGTTGAATAAAAGAATAAACTAGAATAAACAGATGCAATAATCAGCACTCTTGACAAGCATACAAGTCAACTGAGTGCAGCAGATGTTCATAGGTATAGTGACCCTGAACTGTCACTGTGCTGTGGGCACCTATCAGAATATTTTACAGAGGGAATGGAGAGTGTTGATTATTTGGGGAGTTAAGTAAGGGAAAGCTGGTTAAGAGATCGTCTACAGAAAATTTTCTTAACCTGCTGTTAAGAGATACATGGTAAGATTATGGTAAAGGATGTATGATGACATTTCGATTTTATTTCTCTCTTAAAGTTTTACCTAATTCTACATAACTTTCATAACTCCATAAAAACATTGTTGTATCTAACCTACACAACAGTCCTGTGAAAAAGCAACAGACATCCCTTTTTACATCTGATTAAACCATGTGGTTCACTGCAAGTAAATGACTTGCAGTATTTATATAGCTAAAAACTGGCAGACCCAAAACTAGCTCCCAGACCTGTGCACTCCTAGTTTGGTATTCTTTCTACCTCACTGTCTAGTAGATTACCCAAACTTACCTTTTCAACTGTCTACCCTGAAGCCTTCATTCATTCTTTGTTTCATTCCCTCATCCAACTAACATTTTCTAAGCACCTGTCTTGTGCCCAGAACTGTGCTAGCCCTAGGGATACAGAACTAAAAAAGAAGTTCACATTCTCAAACTGAGGGTAGATGAAGGGAGATATCCCAAACATTCTCTAAAAACTAAAATATAAAAAAATATATTTTTAATGTTTTGAAGTAGAAAACTTTCTAAAATATACTCTATACTTCCCTGACTCTTACACGCTATTTAACCTTTTAATAATCACTCAAGGATATTATTATTATTTTTTTTTTTGCGGTATGCGGGTCTCTCACTGTTGTGGCCTCTCCCATTGCGGAGCACAGGCTCCAGACGTGCAGGCTCAGCGGCCATGGCCCACGGGCCTAGCTGCTCCGCGGCATGTGGGATCTTCCCGGACCGGGGCACAAACCCGTGTCCCCTGCATCGGCAGGCGGACTCCCAACCACTGCGCCACCAGGGAAGCCTCACTCAAGGTTATTAATATGACTTATCATTACAGTATTCAAAATAATTCCTTCAGGTATAAGGTGTGAGTTCCACTGGCCTTTGCACAAAATGGCCCTGACAGCTCTCCAGAGGAGGGTATAACCTGCGGCAAATCACCTTATCTCACCTCTTTGTAGCAGATTCTTTTCTACTTAGGAGGAGAAAAATAAATCTTGCTGAAACTTCCAAGCAAACTATTAATTCACTCTATCCATTGTTGCATTTAGCAGACCATGGTGTAATAGTTTGTTCATATTTCTACGATACCTTTCTTACTAGAATGTGAATTGGGGATGGGGGCAAAGACTGTCTCTAATTTTCCTTTGCACTCCTCCCCTCAAGCCTGATGTGGTAACCTGGGCCGTAGTAAGTACTCAATAATCGTGTGTGGTATTCGTTCTCATATAATACTGAAAAGCAGGTATTATTCCCACGTTACAGGTGAGGAAACTGAAGATCAAAGAGGTGAAAATCACACAGTTAGTGAGTGGCTGAGCTAGTATTTAACCCCAGGTCTTCAGTCTGCCTTTAATTACCAGTGGTCGCCCCTAGTCCAGACACATGGTAACTGGTTTTAGAGGGTCTTAAAGAGTCACCTACAACCTCCCTTACAACACAGCAGGTCCCCAAGAGAACCTGATTGTAGAGGTTGGTATCTTCACAGAAGAGAGACCACGGCCTCGAGGAGTAAGAATTAGCAGCCTTTCTTAGCATTTACTTCCCAGCACAACAAAATCCCCCCGTAAAGTCAATGTGCCGTGATTTCACAGACATCATGACTTAACAGCCTCTAGGAATAGTTCTTCACTCTCTTCTACCAGTTGGACCAGTTGATAACCATTTTTCTAATCAGACACGGGTCCTGGAGGCAGGAACCATTGATTCCCCCCCACTCCCCCAGTGCACTGGAGGACTTTGTACCCTTCGGAGTTCACCAAAGTGAGCTCCGATCACAGACCTAGAAATTATGCATCCGTGGCTGGGAGGCGTGGGGGAATGACCTCAGGTCACAGAATTTGAATCTGAGATTTGGAAGGAATCTTAAAAATCATCCAGTCTGAGTCCCTCTGTTTTGGGGGCTTTTGTAAGTGACTTGACTTAGTTCGCTCGGGACCATGGCCCCAGGAGAGGCAGCTCCACAGAGGACAACTAGGGAGAGAGAAGGAAAGTAAAAAAGCAGCCACGCGGCAGGTAGACGGTGGGGAGACAAGAACAGGCTGGACGTCATGGGGGGACATGCTCAAGAGAAAACGAGCAGGCGGCTGCAGCAATCCTAGGAAGAGCCGAGCCAGTCAGACCCAAGTAGAAGGCACAGGCCCAGTAGGCTGGATCTAAGGCCCCCTGGCCCCAAAGCACAGGACAGGCTGGCATTCCGGGAGGGCACAGAGGATGGGCGTGGGCTCCCCACACCACCAGGCTAGGATGATTGTTTCCCCTGCCTGCTGCTTTGGTGGAAGAGAGGTCGTGCTCCTTTCAAAGAGCAGGGCTCTGAGGCATCGGCCATCCAATGGCGGTGTGTTTGAGGAGGAAGGCAGAAGGTGACACAGGGACTGAAACCACTTCCCACTTCCACCACCTCTCCACAAAGCTCCCCCAGCATGTGCTGCCTCACTTGAAAAGGTCTGACAGAGGGGGCACACTGGAGAGGGGGGGCTGGTACTGGCTGCAACATTCCTCTAAAAGTAGAAATACAAAAGCACCAGGGTAGTCGCTGGGACAATGCACGTGACTCTCTGACCCATGAGAGCCAAGCAGGGAGAAGGAGGGGAAGGCGCCTTGCTGATCAGCAGAGTGTGCTCGTGAGGCGGCATCAGAAATCAAGACTCGAGGTGGGTTGCCTGAGAGAGTCACTCCATCATTCCACGCTCGCTGCCTCAGCACCTGTTCACCGCATAGGTACTGTGGACTGGGCGCTGTGCTAGGATACGGAGGGCACAGAGTCAAGTAAGCAGCAGTTTCCTACCCTCAGTATACAGAAGCTCAAACCGTGTGTGTGTGTGTGTGTGTGTGTGTGTGTGTGTGTGTGTGTGTGTGTACATGGCAGGAACAATGCGACATATGTTCTGGACCGAATGCATCTGCAATCCTCCACTTTCTTTCCCCAGCCTGCACAGTCCAGAACTGACAGGGGTTTATCGCCTCCAGGAGCTGCCCTCAGCCAGTGATGGATGGGAATCGAAGGATGCACTTCAGCTTGCTTCTCTCCGTGTGGCCCAACTCTGCACTGGCTCCGAGTTCCCCAGCAGGTCCCAGCCTCGGTTGCCCACAGAAAACTGCTTATAACACACCTTGCACTGGCTTCTTTCACCTCCCTCCCTCACCCACTTTCCTACCAGTCCTTCGTGGAATCACTTCCCCAAAACTACTAGCACTCAAATCCCTGGCTCAGGGTTTGTTTCTGGGGAAACTCTCCAACCCAGGCAATCAACAACCAGTTCTGAGGCGGAGGAGGTGAGCACTGACCCAAGTGAAAAGGATGAGGAAGGAGGTAACGGCAGGGAGAATGGTGTGTCAGGGGGTGGGACATGCTGGTATCCTAGGCAAATGTGACAAGTACCAAAAAAAAAACATAAAGAATCTTCCCGGTGGATGGAGAACTTAAAGGACTGGAAGGGCTGCAGTATAAAGGGAGTGGAGGGGGTGGGGAGAGAGATACGGATCAGCTGTATCTCCCGGCTCCCAGAGGCCTCCCTAGAGAGCCTTGTTTTTCTCTTGGAGGCGGCAAACACAGACTCAAAGCTTGGTGTCAAATGGTGCATAAGAACAACAGGATGAGCAGAGTAAACCCCTTCAGTCCCATTCACTTGAGTTAAGATTGCCATGAATGAGGAGAAAAATTAACTCTAGTCTCCTGAACAACACTTACACCAGGAAACTGTGGTGAGACTTTCAAAAGCTGAGTCCAAAAGAAGGACAATTTCTCAGGAATATTACACTCCCATTTTAGTTCTCCCTTCCCTTCTCTTTTGCCTGGAGAAGTCTTAGAATTAGCCCCCATACAGCCTCTTAATGTTTAACGTTTTGCTAATACAACCCCACCCAGAAGCACCCAAGAGCAATCTGGAATAGAAAAAAAAAAATGTTCTATTTTTAAAACGCCAGCCAAAAAAGACGCTGCCTATGAAACTGTATGATAGAAGCCATTCACATCCAATATCTGAAAGAGCTACCGTTGGTATGAATAATTTAAAAACAGCTCCAGACAAATGATCCCCGGATTATATGGAAACAGAAAAAACCTCCGGAGTCTGCCGCTCCTTTTATTAAAGTCTGGTTCACATTGAACACCGTTTTCTCTGGGGTTATTTCTGCTACAAATGAACGGTCAATAAGGCAGAATCTCTGTGATCGCGCCGATGTGGGAGCTGGAAGTGAAGTCATTTTGATCTTCTGTTCATTTTCACCTTCTAAATTATTAACTAATGTGGACTGGGTAAAAATTAAAAGTAAGCACATTAGTCTTCATTTGTTTATTTTAATTACTTAGTGGGCTCACATATTTGCGTTTGCTGAACGGATCTGACACAATTAAGAACCGTTAGATGTGTCATCCATAACTTAAATAAAACAAGGCCTTGGTGGCCCAGGTTACATGGCTGCCATCAGGCTCCATCCTGACTTTGTTAATTACGGCATTGCTGCCAAAATGTGTCAAGCCATCTGAAGGAGTGGGTGCTGTGTGTTTGAATTTCCCTGAAAGTTGAAATTTTACAAAACCTTTGGCACCCTCCATCTTAAATAAAGGCACTTGTAAGAAAAATCCCTCTTTTACAATCACATTTGGCTCTCAATGTGTTAATAAAGCCATTAGGTAGAGGTGATTTTGCAATGTCAAAAGAATGACTTTGATGGCAAGGGAATCCTTGATGAAAAATGTCACTACCATTAGGAAAAGACAGTACCTGTAAGAGGTAAATTGGGCTTCTCAGTTTCAATGTATCCAAGTTAATGGATCACTTTGCACAAGAAAGATGTCAGTATGTGGGAGCTATCAGATAAAATGAGCCTGCATATTTAAGCACATGTTTTACAGATTCTCTCAAGAATATCCCAAATGAAGTTTTCACTTTGTGCATAAAATGAACAAACTGAGAACCAACACCAGGCAATGGTATCAGGGATATTCAGGTATTACTCATGCCAAGGAACAAGTTTCCTTATTTAATACCACATCTTTCAGAATATTCAAAATGATAACATAACTGTGTGGGGAAATTGGGGCAAAAGGAAAGTAAGGGTGGAAAGTAAAAGGAGGACTAGGAAAGAGACCGTGAGATCTTGTACAAGGCCTCAAATTTGGCTGTGAGATTCCCAGCACCTAAAAATAAAGAGAAAACATTAGTTTTAAGATTAATTAGTTATAAGACTCACAGAACGACGGGAAACAAGAATAGGAAGTGAAGAATAAAGTAAATACAACAATATAGCCAGCTAATCTAACTTTCCTATAGTCGATGCTATTTAATTTTAGTTCAACAAGCGAACATACCAGAATGTATGCAGAACACTATAAATGAGTGGTTCTCAAGCAGTACCTTGTGCGTATCTGAATCACCTAGAAGGCTTGGCAGGCACAAAGCTTCTGACTCAGTAGGTCTGGACTGGGGCCCAGGAATTTGCATTTTGAGCAAGTTCCCAAGTTCCGTGGATGCTGCCAGTTCAGGGGCCACATTCTGAAAACCACTGGTATAAATGAATTTTGCAATTCTGCACCTCTCTCACCGCAGTCAGCATCCTTAGAAACTTTATGTCATGCCCTCTTTAGTAAGTTTCAGAGAGAGATTCAGATGTAAAAATTAAGTAGACAAGACAACAAGCAGAATCCTTATATTGGTTATTTTGGAATAAACTGAGACAGTTGATAAAATCCAACCATAGTAATTATTTCATAACACTAATTATTATGCTACAACCCTCCCTAATCGCCTACACCCACTCTAACCTTCACCAAAATGAAAGAAAAGTTACTGAAGGTTGGACTGAGATTTGTCTAAGGTCACAAAGTCAGTTTTAGGATGTTTCAAGATCGAGCTCAAGCTCAGTCCCCTGACAAGAGTATCAAGTTCTGAGAAAGAGGACAGATATGTCAACGAAATTGGTACTTGCTCTTTGGAGATCTTGTATTTTCTGCCTTAATGTGAGAACATAACCTATTATTCTGTCTCTAGATACCATGAGGAAGGAGAGGAACAAAGGTAGCAACTGAAAAGTAAAGCGCTCGGCTTCAGCTGATCACATGCTTTACAACCTTCTGGAAATGATAGTCTTTATGCCTTAATGAATATTTTAAACTCAGTCCAAATTCCAGGAGCAAATAAATAAATCATGCCCCTTTCAGTGAAACAAGAGTTTCTGCCCACCCCCCCAACCTTAAATTAAAGGAGCTCAAATGGAAACTCATTTTGCTATGAATGTTGGACTCCAGTAAAAATTAGCATAAATTCTACATTGACATATTAAACGGAAATTATACAAACATGAAAAATGAATAGAATTTTCTCAAGGCTACATCGTGGCACTGAATGAGGAATGTTACTTAATTCATAGATGCTGAAAAATCCTATGTGAAAAACAGGGATACAGCCTTTATTTATTTTAATAGCTAACATTAATTTTAATTATTTACAATTCTTCAAAGTGTATTTTTAATAGTAATGAAATCTTAGGAAGCTAAGGCCACCTGACAGCCCTTGACTGTTTAATCTCCGTTGAAAAATGTGACGAAATCACAGAGTTCTTAGTGAGAATTATATACCTTGTGAATTAATGAAGTGAATTAACATATTCCCTCTATGTCTGAGGCTTTTATTTATGCACCTGAAAATATATTTTTAAGCCATTACAGTCCTTTCTGATTCTAATATCATGCTTTAATGGAATGTTTTGGCTGAGAGGTTGTATTGTCCTAACAAATGAGAAACCTAAAGTCCTGAGAAGTTGAAAGACTTGTCCAAGGTTAAACACAGAGTAAGTGTCAGAGCCAGGCTCAAAACATGAATGCACTCTGGATTTTTGCCCCTCACTGTCGATGGCACCAACACTGTGCGGGGCAGGTTAAGGGAAGGCCGTCTTCTGAAGTGAAGGAGTGGAACTATCCTCTCTCAGTTCTTTCATAAGGCTGAAATCTAAAGCCTCAAGGGCCACAGTAGGGGAGAAAGGCTGGAAAATATGCCTGGGGATGTGAAGGGAGTGCTTGTATCCTGTGTGGTATTCTATTCTATTGCATTTGTCTGCCTTCTCCTTTTTCCCCCCCCCCCACACTCTGATTTTGAGCTGCTCCAAATGTTTATTTCCGAAGCTTTCCCAACCTCACCTCCACCCAAACCAATGGCATCAATTTGCCATATCGTCAAGGTAGAGCTAGTATCTAGTTCTTTTTTTATTTTCCACCCTTGTTTTCCCTTTGTCCCAATTTTCCCACATTTCAGGTTGAGGTCCTACCTCCCAAAGGCCAGTACCGCAATATAAGTGAAGGTGGTTTCTACAAGCATCATCAACCTCCAAGGCTAAAGGAGGCCATTGTAACTGACCCTTTCCAATCACAACTGTGTATTTCCCTCACATTCTTCTTCCGTCCATCCCATCTCCACACACCTATCAAGACCCTACTTGCCCTTACTTTTCTCCCAAATATCTCCTTCATGTAGCCTTCCTGGAGGCAAAAATAGCTACTCAATTGCCCTGATGATTATACTGTGCATTATGGTGGTTGCGGGTCTAATCTTTCACCCTATCCCAGGTTTTAATCACTTTGGGCACACTTCGCATCCCACATCAATCTGTATGCCACCTTGCATGTAGTTAATAAATATTAACTACAATATTTATTGTAGTTAATAAATAAATATCTGGTAAATTTATTAATGTTTATTGAATTTATCAATATACACCTGGAGCCTGGTATAAAGGATCAATAAATATTTGTTAAATGAAAGAGTAGATGGAAAGTTGGAGAAATGAGTAAAAAATAAACTCATAAAAATGGATTTATTCATCCACTTTTCCCCAGATAAGTCTTTCTCCTATGATTTCAAAAAAAACACATATTTAATAAAGTATAACCTTGAGAGTTATTTCAAGAATCAAAATGCTTCCTGTCACAAAAATTTCTTTTATAATTCATATTCATTATTCCTGTTCGGAGAGGAAAAAATCTTTGGAACTTTTAAGGCTGCTTATAGGTATACTTTGCTACCCATGTAACAAAAATGCCTCACAGTTTCTTCTCAAAAGCAAATGGGTTGTTTGTTGTTTTGATATTGAGCTCCATGAGCTGTTTGTATATTTTGGAGATTAATCCTTTGTCTGTTGTTTCATTTGCAAATATTTTCTCCCATTCTGAGGGTTGGTTTTTTGTCTTTTTGTTTATGGTTTATGGTTTGTTTATGGTTTATGTTTATGGTTTCCTTTGCTGTGCAAAAGCTTTTAAGTTTAATTAAATCCCATTGTTTATTTTTGTTCTTATTTCCATTACTCTAGGAGGTGGGTCAAAAAAGATCTTGCTGTGGTTTATGTCAAAGAGTGTTTTTCCTATGTTTTCCTCTAAGAGTTTTATAGTGTCTGGTCTTACATTTAGGTCTTTAATCCATCTGGAGTTTATTTTTGTGTATGGTGTTAGGGAGTGTTCTAATTTCATTCTTTTACATGTAGCTGTCCAGTTTTCCCAGCACCACTTACTGAAGAGGCTGTCCTTTCTCCCTCGTATGTTCTTGCCTCCCTTGTCGTAAATTAGGTGACCATATGTGCGTGGGTTTATCTCTCAGCATTCTATCCTGCACCATTGATCTATATTTCTGTTTTTGTGCCAGTACTATACTGTCTTGATTACTGTAGCTTTGTGGTATAGTTTGAAGTTGAGGAGCCTGATTCCTCCAACTCCATTTTTCTTTCTCAAGATTGCTTTGGCTACTCGGGGTCTTTTGTGTTTCCATACGAATTGTAAAATTTTTTGGTCTAATTCTGTGAAGAATGCCATTGGTAGTTTGATAGAGATTGCATTGAATCTGTAGATTGCTCTGGGTAGTATAGTCATTTTTACAATATTGATTCTTCCAATCCAAGAACATGGTATATTTCTCCATCTGTTTATGTCATCTTTGATTTCTTTCATCAGTGTTTTATAGTTTTCTGAGTACAAGTCTTTCGCCTCCTTAGGCAGGTTTATTCCTACGTATTTTATTCTTTTTGTTGCAATGGTAAATGGGATTGTTTCCTTAATTTCTCTTTCTGATTTTTCGTTGTTGGTATGTAGGAATGCCAGAGACTTCTGTGCACTAATATTGTATCCTGCAACCTTACCAAATTCATTGATTAGTTCTAGTAGTTTTCTGGTGGCATCTTTAGGATTTTCTATGTATAGTATAATGTCATCCACAAACAGTGACAGCTTTACTTCTTCTTTTCCAATTTGTATTCCTTTTATTTCTTTTTCTTCTCTGATTGCCGTGGCTAGGACTTCCAAAGCTATGTTGAATAAGAGTGGCAAGACTGGACATCCTTGTCTTGTTCCTGATCTTAGTGGAAATGCTTTCAGTTTTTCACCATTGAGTATGATGCTTGCTGTGGGTTTGTCATATATGGCCTTTATTAGGTTGAGATAGGTTCCCTCAATGCCCATTTTCTGGAGTGTTTTTATCACAAATGGGTGTTGAATTTTGTCAAAAGCTTTTTCTGCATCTATTGAGATGATCATATGGTTTTTATTCCTTAATTTGTTAATGTGGTGTTTCACCAAGGAAGACATACAGATGGCCAAGAGGCACATGAAAAGATGCTCAACATCACCAATTATTAGAGAAATGCAAATCAAAACTACAATGAGGTATCACCTGCCACCAGTCAGAATGGCTATTATCAAAAAATCTAGAAACAATGAATGCTGGAAAGGGTGTGGTGAAAAGGGAACCCTCTTGCACTATTGGTGGGAATGTAAATTAATACAACCACTATGGAAAACAGTATGGAGGTTCCTCAAAAAACTAAAAATAGAACTGCCATATGACCCAGCAATCCCACTACTGGGCATATACCCTGAGAAAACCATAATTCAAAAAGACACATGTACCCCAATATTCATTGCAGCACTATTTACAATAGCCAGGTCATGGAAGCAACCTAACTGCCCACTGACAGACGGAAAAAGAAGATGTGGTACATATATACAATGGAATATTACTCATCCACAAAAAGAAACGAAATTGAGTTATTTGTAGTGAGGTGGATGGACCTAAAGTCTGTCATACAGAGTGAAGTAAGTCAAAAAGAGAAAAACAAATACTGTATGCTAAGGCATATATATGGAATCTAAAAAAAAAATGGTACTGATGAACATAGTTTCAGGGCAGGAATAAAGATGTAGACATAGAGAATGGACTTGAGGACACAGGGTGGGAGGGGGAAGCTGGGGCGAACTGAGAGTAGCACTGACGTATACACACTACCAAATGTAAAAAAGTTAGCTAGTGGGAAGCAGCCGCATAGCACAGGGAGATCACCTCCGTGCTTTGAGAGGACCTAGAGGGGTGGGATAGGGAGGATGGGAGGGAGGCTCAAGAGGGAGGGGATATGGGGATATATGTATGCATATGTCTGATTCACTTTGGTGTACCACAGAAACTAACACAGTATTGTGAAGCAATTATACTCCAATAAAGATCTATTAAAAATAAAATAAAATAAGAAAAGCAAATGGGTTGTGTGTGTGTGTGATCACTACGGATGAATTAATAGTAAACTAAGGATACATATGACTCTGCCCATGAATAGATGGGCCATAAATGCCCTCCACAGCCCTGCATGCCTTCTCCTCAGCTGACCAGCTTCTCCACCGTTCTCTTCAACACACTCTTTTCCTTTCTTCATTTTCTGTCTATGTTGGTAGGGAATCACCATAGCAACAATCTGAAATAAATCAATTCAGCTACTATTTTCTGGATGTTACAGTCTTGTTCAGAGGTCAGATTTCAAATAAAGCAAAAGACTGAAGCTCCTGACAGATAAAGGAGGCAGAAATTTCTGCTAACTTGAATAACACCAATGAAAGGAACCAGAAGGTGATCTCATCACTTCAAGCTCAGAACGAGACAGCTGCAAAAAGGGAAAAAAAGGGAAAGAAGAAGAATATGATCACACAGATTTCCTTCTGCAGAGACTTTTAACCATCTGTGAGCAGTGCTGGAAGAAAAGGTAGAAAAATGGAAGCAAATTCAAAGAGGATGAACATTTTCCTTATTTGAAATGAGGCCATTCATTCTTCATATGCAGTTATTTAAAGAAAAAGAAATGTCCTTTAACGACAAGAGTCACCGATTTATTTCCTCCTATAGGCAGTAAGGTTTTCTTTTCTACCCGAAGAAGACAGCAAGATCCTGCAAAGTTCTACCCACTGCACACTATGATACTAGATACAATAGGAAGTGTATATGTATGTATGTATGTGTGTGTGTGTGTGTGTGTGTGTGTGTGTGTGTGTGTCTATAGATAGAACATAGCAGAAAGGCTGAAAATAGACCAGAAACCAAGAGATCTGGAAGTTAGTTGTGGCTCAGTCACCTACCCAGCAATGGGACCAGGAGCAGGTCACATAGCATCTCTAATCCTCAATATCTCATCAGTGAAATGAGGCTAATATTATCTGTTAGTTTACCTAAGAGGGATATTGTGAGGACTCATGAGATAATATGCATGAAAGGATTTGTCCACCATAACTTTGTTCTGCCTGGGGTCAGTATCAGAGGGCTTTATGATTCCCAAATCATGCCAAAGGTTTGCGAGCTATTCTGTACTTGCATACACACAACCGTCAAGTCTAACGTGCTTGCACATAACTAAAAACTCTTCAGATAACTATTTTGCATAATTATAGTAAGAGTGAAGGGTCAAGAGGCTTGGGTTCTAGTCCAGGATTTGCAAGTGAATAAATGTGCAAGCCCTCATGGGTCACTTCACCTATGAGAGCATCAGTTTCCTCCTTCATGTCTGTTGTACCTTCTAGCTCCGATGTTCCTATAGAACACACTAGGAATGGACTGGTTAGAATTATGCAGTAAACACTTGTTCCTACTTATTTTGGAGATAATCATTTACATGCGGAGTTTCACAGCCTTCTTCTCTTCCCTCAGCCTGTAAAGATCACTCAGGTGTCTACTGTTTAGCTTCCCCTCCCCAACCTTCACCCCGCTTCTCTGAGAAGAACAATGACAAATGTCCGTGGAGTGTTTGTGGTTAGGAGGGTATACAATACGATATGAGGTATCACACAGGAAAGCGCAATGTAAGGAAGAGGAACTGAATGATGAAGATAAAAGTCAGCACAGATGAGGAAGGAGATTCTTCTGGGATGGAGAGGGGTGGGAGGGAGGTCAGAAGCTATCAGAAGGTTCAGGCTACTGAAGAATAGAAAGAACCCTAAGAATCTGTGTGGACAAGTACCTGGATTTCTTTAAATGGGAGAAATACCAATAAAGATGTTATTTAGGCCCTTATTCTTTAAAAGTAGCCTGCTCAGGACCACATTAGTCAGGGCTTTATAAGCACTGCATACCAAATGCTGAGTGACTTCTTTACACCTCACCATTGGCTTGTGACACTGAAATGGTGACTGCAGGGTTTTACTCCGAAAACATAAGTTTTCTTTCTCAAGAGCTGATGTATGGGTATCACTGTATAAGTCTGATGCTTAATATAAATAATGACATAGCCAGAAGAGTTTGCTCAAATGTGATTGAAGCTTGTATTTTCACAGAAATCATTTTGGGCACAATGATGACAAATACATGGCCACTTAAACTACCAAAACTGAATGTATATCAGTTATAGAAATATCTATCAAAGGCTTATACATATATTAATAATAGGACCCTCTCAGGCTGTACGTCTGTAACTTAAAAAAATCAGTTGTAATGATCAAATTATGGAGAACATAAAAAGACTCAATGGGATGTGAAAAAGCCAATATTACAGATTTTTGGCCATCATTTGGCAAATACAATCTGAAAATAAAAGTCCTGTGCCCTCAGTACATGACTTCTAGGTGACAACCTGCTCCTCAAGTATTTACCATCATCAATATCTAAACAATACAAGCTTCTCACTGATAGCTCTTGGGGCCATGGATACCTGCTGTGAAGAACACAAGATCCCCTGTTCTTTTGGGTGGTACTAACAACAAACAGTTTTCCCCTCTGAATAATCTTTGGGAACCTTCAGGAAATATCATAGATTGAACCATAATCAGTTCAATTGGCAGTCATAGGTTTTGGACTGAGACTGTCCACTAAAAACAAAACTGAGTCAAATACTAATCCTCTATTTCAAGGAACTGTGACAACCAGCTGTTCAGTGGAGGAAACAGAATAATAATAGTTAGACTCTACAAAGGCATGACCGGTGAGGACTCTGCAAAAATGCAAGGTAATTAATTACACCATGCCTTGAGTTACTCAAACCAAATGAATAGACAGAATAGACAGACTAAAGGAGGACACGAATCCTTTATTTTTATTTCCTTTAGGAACAACAAAAAGGTACAACTGGACCTGATTAAACTGTATGCGTTCAAAGTAATCAAAGGGCAATGGGACATGTTCTAATATGTCATCATAAGCAATTTACTCCATAAAAGTAGACAAATTTATGACTTAATATGTAATTAAAATCTGAGTATACAGGATATCTAAGTATTTCTAGCACGGTCTATCACCATGCTTTGCATATAGTAAGATGTTCAGCTGATTTAGAAGAAAAATATGACTCTGGACAGTAATTTATTAACCTAAATCATATGTCTAATTTGTAAAGAGAATTTATTCAATTACCACTTTTCAATTTTAATTACCTGAAAAGATTTACTATGTTTTAACAATATTTGAAGAGAATTTCTTCTACTCTCTTGGCTAATCAGAAATGTCTCAAAGTAAATACGGGCTCTAATGCAGATGATGTAAGCCACTTCATTGCCTTGTTTGTAGTCGTAATTACAGATGGAAAATTCTTCTTGATTGTCAACATTCTAAAGAGAAGTTTTATTATTCTAATAAACAGTTCAATTTCTACCACTTAAAGCCCTTCAGTGGTTTCCCATCAGTCTTAGTATGCAGACCAAAATCCTTAATATGTCCTACCAGGTCCTACGGGATCTGCCCTGCCCACTCTCCAATCTCACTGTCTGCCCCCAGCTCCTCATTCAATGCCCCTCAGCCTTCCTGGACTGTCAAGTATCACAACCTGACATTGCTCAGGCTCTCCTGTCTGCATGGTATCTTCTCTCCCACAGTCTCCTTTGCCTGGTTAACCCCTGATCATTTTTTTTTCTGATCCTGTTCTTAAATCTAATTTCCTTACAGAACCCTTCCTAGAATCCCCAGATGAGATCTTGTCCCTTTGGGGAGGCAATCCTTCCTGAGCCTCTTGGGCTCCTAGGTGTCTCACTGAATGGGTCAAGACTGCAGGGTGCTGACCACTCTTTCACCCAGACCGTTTCTCAGGATTGTGTATACGGCTGGCTCTCTTGGAGAGGTGAGGAACTATGTCGTCCCTCCAGACAAACAGCAGGCTTGCTTACTGCTTGCTATAAAAAGTGCTGGGCCTTTAACCATGGGCTTCTCAGCTGCGGCACAAATCTACTGGGTGCCTGGCACGCATCTGGGCCCACCACCACCTCCTGGGGCTCGGGAGCAATATAACTCTACTGAAACTCATGCTTTTTAACGTGCCTTGAGAAATAAGCTGGTTTTCTCTGATCTATTAAGGCTCATGATCTACTTTTGGCACCTATGGGGTGATAGCAGGTTTACTCTTTGCCATCCTCTATGAGGCTGGGTTATTCCTTGACCATCCCTTTCCCACTGCACCCGGTGTCTCTTCTTCCCATATAGTAAAATGGTTTTTGATTGACATCCACATTCCTAAGTGGACTCTGAGGTCAGGGACTCTGTTTTATTTGCCATTTTATCTTCTACCTCTCCTCTGGCACCATATCTGGCACTTCATGGGTTCTCAATATACAGTTGCTGATTGAATGGATTTGATGATGATGATGGAAAACACCTACCGAGCATCTAGATGGGCATATGTTTCAAGCACATTATTTCCTCACATCAAATCTATGAGGTAGTATTATGGGGTGAATTATGTTACCCCCCCCCCCCACACACACACACACAAAGTATGTTGAAGTCCAAACCCCTGGAACCTATGAATGAGACCTTATTTGGAAATAGGGTCTTTGAAGGTATAATCAAGTTGAAATGAGGTTATAATTAATTAGGGTGAGCCCTAATCCAATATGACTTGTTTATAAGAAGAGGAGAAGAAAAGAGACACAAATACATGCCATGTGGTGACAAAGGCAAAGCTTGAAGTGGTATAGTGGAAAGCCAAGAGATGCCAAAGATTTTCAGCAAACCACCAGAAGCCAGGAAAAAGGAAGGAAGGATTCTCCCCTACGGGTTTCAGAGGGAACATGGCCATACCAACACCTTGATTTCAGACTTCTAGCCTCCAGAAGTGTGAGGAATAAACTTCTGTTGTTTTAAGGCGTCCCAGTTTGCGGCACTTTGTTCTGGCAGCCCTAGGAAACTGGTACAGGTAGGTACCACCACTCTCATTTTACAGATGAAAACAATGAGGCACAGGGCAGTAGAACAACATGCCTAATGTTTCACAGTTAGTGTACAGCAGTCAAGAGAGAAACGCAAGCACTTTCATTCCACAGCCTGTGCTTGGAACCCCTATATAATCCTGCCCTTGCGCTGAACTCTTTCTGTCACATTCCATATTTTGCTCTTAGGTGTCTCTATGGAAACTACCTAATGATTTAGCACTATGGACATGTGACAAAATTTTAAAAGAGTGATCATATCTTGCAAATAGTGCTATTCAAAACCTGGAAGATGCTAGAGGTGTGTAACAGCCCAGTGTGTGACCCATACGCCTCGGTACACAGCCTCTCTACTGCAGTCCATCCACAACTGTTCACCTCTGGGCCTTCCTCTCCTGCTCCTGGGGTTTCTGGGGCAGCTGCAGTCAATGGAAGAGTCACTAGACTTGAAATCAGAAGCCTTTTTTTATTTCTCTTTTAAAAATTCACAAGAAAAAAAAACAAAAAAAAATTCACAACTATTCTGTGTGATACTATAATGGCAAATATTTCTCATTATACATTTGTCAAAACCCACAGAATGTACAACACCAAGCATGAACTCTAATATAAACTCTGGACTCTGGGTGATGATGTATCAGTGTAGGTTCATCAGTTGCAGCAAATGTACCACTCTGGTAGGCTGTGCATATTGAGGGAGGCTATGCATGTGTGAACAGGGGCAGGGGAAACTACTTTCATTCAATTTTGCTGTGAACCTAAAATTGCTCTAAAAGATAAAGCCTATTAAAAATATTTAATTTATATACTACTATTTTTTAAAAGTGACTTTGGGTACTCAATCAGAAGACGTGCGGTTTTTGTTTGTTTGTTTGTTTTGCGGTACGCGGGCCTCTCACTCTTGTGCCCTCTCCCGTTGCGGAGCACAGGCTCCGGACGCGCAGGCTCAGCGACCATGGCTCACGGGCCCAGCCGCTCCGCGGCATGTGGGATCTTCCCGGACCGGGGCACGAACCCGTGTCCCCTGCATCGGCAGGCGGACTCTCAACCACTGCGCCACCAGGGAAGCCCAAGACGTGAGTTTTGATCCTGGCCCTGCTCATCACTGGATGTGGAACTTAGGCAACATATCTTGATATGACATATGATATGATATATGATGTGAAATCTTCCTTAGTAAAATGCACATAATACTGTGTCCTACCACTAATCCTCACACGATCTGTGACACAGCTATAGAAAAGCAATATGTGACTGTGAGTCTCAACAAATATTTGTTCAAGGCTTGCCTCACTGGCAGGTGCTTCAAGTGGGGGTGAGTGTGGGAAGAGGATATTTCTGTTGAGCTGCCCCCAACAGGTATCCCCAGCACTGCTACTGGGTTCCTGGGCTCCTCAGCAAGCTCATAGGGCATTTCTCCTGCTGGTCTTTACAGCAATTGCCCCAGCAGTTGGCAAACTGTTATCCCCAGGCTGCTGAGCAGGGTCAGCCAGCCAAGGAGGATTTTGGCAGGTAGAATTCGGCAAGTAGACTTCAGCCTGGGGGAAAAAGCAGTGAGCCAGACCTCATGAAACAGGATCATTTAGCAGCTTGACAGTAAAGATATGTGTAAATAATACCAAGGGAAAAGAAACTGTCCATGACACAGGAGTGAGAAGGTGGGACACATTCAAGTCACACAGCCTCACAGTAAAAGGGCCAACTATATGCCATCACACAAAATATATTTTTTCCAAGTAAAGCTGTTTTCAAATATAATTCTATAAAAGGAAATTAAGACAAAAATAGCTAAGTCATTTATTTTTTAATTGTGTTACTTCAGCACCGACGTGTCGACAGAACTAACCTAGGATTCACTTTTTCATCAATACGTCAGTGCAAATAAAAGTAAATTAAAATGTCAATAAAAATACAACATTCTTACTAAGCAGAACCCAAAGAAGAAAAAAATGCTCCCTGATTTCATATCCTTTCCTTACTCAGGAAAATCCATTTTATAAAGCTAGAGATGCAAATGTATAGGTTTACTTAAATGTTAGTTTGGCTTCTTAAGGAAATAAAGGCATTGTTCCAAGCCCTCAGAGAGAGGATAATTGTTCGATTCTAGGCCAACTGACAAATAGGTCCTAGGTCTTGTTTTCAGGATCTCATTGTTGGAAGGGAATAACTGCTTCTTATATAAAAATCAATTACTATTTTATGAAGAAACCCCCCAAATTGCTTCCTATTAAAAAGCACTACAAATAAATATGTATAGGAAATCAAGTATGGAATATCAGGTCGAGAGCATCAATCCCAAATAGAAAGGGGAAGAGTCTCATCTGAAAGCATTGGACCACACCCACCAGGAGAGCTCAGATGTAGGTGTGAAGGAATATAGTGACATAAACACACCCACCTGTCCCAACAACGCACACACACAACCTCGACACAAAGCCGTGTTAATGACCAACTTATCCTCACTCAAGTGTTGGTTAAGCCCCAGGCCAGTACCAGAGCCTAGTTATCTAAGATTTGCTGTTTAACTCAATATAGGTAGGTCTAAGCACACATACAATATTTAAAACAAAAGTTTTATGTTGGAAGAAATATACGAAAAGCACAGAATTTCAGTCTAAATGAACTGAGGCTTGAATTCTGATTTTACTGTTATTAACCATGAACCCTTGGGTAAGTCAGGTAATCTTTCTACATTTCAGGGGTTTTCACCTATAAAAAGAAGGATAGTAACACTGACCCCAAAGAGCTACCGTGAGGATAAGGTTCTTTTTTGAGGAGGGTCAAATGCCTGGCAGATTTCTGGGAACATGCAGAAGGCCCTTCCCTCCTATACTGACTCCAACTGACCATGTTTCCATGGAAATACTCACATTAACTCTCTGCCGGCAGGAAGAGGTAGGAAAGCCCAGATCCTGAGTCCTCGAGAAAAAACTGGGCCTCAAGCTGCCCCATGTGACACGGACAGTATCCTGAGCATCTTCGGGCTTCTGTCTCCTTATGTATAAACTCGGGATTATAATTATATAATCTGACAGCTGTGGTGAATATATTAAATGATGTTTATGAAATTCATCTCCAAATTTTAAGGTACGCTTAAAACATTTTTAGTCTACGTATAGATGAAAGGGAGGTATGCAGAAATATAAAGGATTATGTTGGAATAATAAAAATCCTATGCCCATTTGTTGTTGGGTTTTTTGCCTGCGTTGGGTCTTCATTGCTGCATGCGGGCTTTCTCTAGTTGTGGCGAGTATGGGTTACTCTTCCTTGTGGCGCGGGTTTCTCATTTGAGGAGGCTTCTCTTGTTGTGGAGCACAGACTCTAGGTGTGTGGGCTTTAGTAGTTGTGGCACACGGGCTTCAGTAGTTGTGGCACATGGGCTTCCGTAGTTGTGGCTCCCGGGCTCTAGAGCGCAGGCTCAGTAGTTGTGGCTCGCAGGCTCTAGAGCACAGGCTCAGTAGTTGTGGTGCACGGGCTTAGTTGCTCCGCGGCATGTGGGATCTTCCCGGACCAGGGATTGAACCCGTGTTCCCTGCACTGGCAGGCAGATTCTTAACCACTGCACCACCACAGAAGTCCCTATTTGTTTTGTTTTTAAATTTTTTCTTTTAAAATTCTTGTAAGGTTAAAAAACATTTTAAAAAATAGATTTATTATACTTTTTATACTGAGTGCATTAAAGATGAAAAATAACTTCTCAAAGAAGAATCATTTGTTATTAACGTTAGAATTATGTCATTTGTAAAACAGGCACTAATAAGCTCACAACTTAATACAAAGAGATCAGGTACATGGTGTTGGAGCTTAAATAAAAAAGTCAATACTATGGTGTCTCCCCACCCCATAAATTTATATGTTGAAACCTAACCCCCAATGTGATGGCATTAGGAGGTGGGGCCTTTTAAAGAGATAATTAGGTTCTAATGGTGCAGCCCTCATGAGTGAGATTAGTGCCTTCACAAAAGAGACCCCAGAGAGCACCCTCACCCCTTCCACCACGTGAGGACACAGCAAGAAGACAGCTGTCTATGAACCAGACAGAGAGCTCTCTCCAGACACTGAATCTGCCAATGCCTTGATCTTGGACTTCCCAGCCTCCAGAGAAATAAATACTTGCTGTTTATAAGCTACCCAGTCTATGGTATTTTGTTAGAACAGTCTGAATGGACTAAGATAGTCAATAAGTAAAACTTAAAGAACATCTAAAATTATAGAATTATCTAAGTGTAATTAAAATGTTAAAGCAGAGATATGGTCCCCAATTGTTTTTGTTTTACATTTTTAAAAGCATCATTGTCCTGTGATGAATCTCACAAAATCTGAAAACTCAAGGCAAAAGTTTAAAAGACAGTTCTTTAGGTACTGCTCATATACTGCTACATGAAGTATAAAGGTCAGATCACTGCTATGGAATATTCTTTAATGCTCTCTGTAACCTTCACTCATAAAGAAGTATGAAGGTCACATCAATAGCTCTATGAATTATTTTTCAACAATAAGTAAACTTGAGTCATGAGAAGGATTTTCTAACATTCACTGCATTCCTTGATATGAGTGGTTGCTGGCATTACCTGACAGGGAAAGACTTCTGGTATTTGTGCTATTAAATCACACCATGTTGAAGACCTCCCGAGAGTTTGATGGTAACAAGAACTGAAGCTAATTCATAGTCCTGCCTTGCTCTTCTTGGATTAAATAAGTATTTTGCCTCAGATATTCATGTTATTGCCTATAAAGGTAGAACCAAAATGCTCTCTGAGGGGAGCACACTCAAAGGTCCACCAACAAAAACCAGATGTGGCCATGAGAAATGTCACATTCAGTACAAAGTGGAATTCTTCCCACAGGGACAGCAACTTACTGCTCTGGTGGTGTGATTTGGGGAGGCTCATCAATGTTTGTGAACTGCACTACATGACCTATAAAAGGGGAATAAAACTACTGTCTTTCTTCAGGGGGCCGTACTAAGATACCCAATTTCCTAATCAATAAAAAAACTGTATTCTGATGAAAGTATCACGGCGGGGATGAAGTTGGAGAGTCCGTGTAGCATAGTGGTGAAACGCAGACTCTAAAGCCAGGATACCTGGGTTCAAATCCTCACTCTTGCCATTTATTGGTGCTATTACTTTGAGTAATCTACTTAACAACTTTGTGTCTTAGTTTTCCCATCCAAAAATGAGGATAATAATAGGACTACTCCATAGGGTTGTATAAGGATTAAATGAGTTATTATTTGAAAAGCACTTAGAGCCGTATCTGAAACATTCCAAATTTTGTACGTTTCAACACAATCTTCAATTCAAAAACCCACTGATAATTGTCCTTCTTTTCAAAAGTGCCACCCATTAAGTCTCCCCACTATGTGTGTGGGTACAGCTTCACAGCTGTCAAAAGATTCCATGTGGAAGAAACTACTAGCTAAGTTCTCCCCTTCTTCCTAGCCACATAGATCACATTTCCCAGACTACCTTGCATTTGGGTGTGCCCTGTGAAAGTGAGACATGATGGGCATTACACCAAGACACCAAGCTTAGCCCATAAAACCTTTTATGTACAATCTTTCATAAGCTTTCCCTTTCCATGGCTTAATGCAGATAAACACAGTGATGGGGGAAGCTGTGGGCTAAAGATGGCAGAACCACAAGACAGAAGGAGCCTGGGTCCCAGCACCACTGCATCTATGGGAGAGTTGCCTGACCAGGAACATCTACATTATCCTGTCGTGCCAATAAGAAATAAATTCTTACTGTGTTAAGCTCCTGAAATTTTGCTTTAGCAGCAAGCATCCCTGTCTTAACCAGTCCAATATTTCCTCAGTGGTGCTGCATATTGAGGGAAAGCCACTGTGATCTTTCGTGACTAGTTGGGATGTGGTTGGGCTGAAATCAGATGCCCAGAGCATGGGTAACACAGAAAAACTTTATCCAGAAAGGAAAGCAGAGTTATGGAGAGGCCAGATGCAGATACGAACCCTTGCAAGAAATGTCAAATCCAAAAAGTAAAGTACAAAAATCTAGGAGAAAGTATGAGTTGAAAGATGGCTTCAGTCTAAAAGCTGCCAAAGGCAGAAGACTAAGTACTTCTGATCAGTTTCAGATAACTCCTGGAAAATTATCTTTTTTTTTTTTGGTCAGAGTTCCCGTTCCCATGAACATAAGCCAACTGTCCTACAAGTGCAATTTGTTGGCCTGTATTGGGCAGAATGCACCCAAATATCTTTCCAAGTGGGTTTGCCTCAGTGACGAAAATCCCCGTAACACCTACAACCCCAGGGTGACACAGTGTTGCTCCCTATTAGCTTGGAAATGCAATCTGCATTGGACAAAAAGTTATTTTCAACTCTGAATTTCTGAGTTTGCGTTGCTTTATAAGAACATTTTCCCAATCACTTATAGAGACCTGAGGGAATTAAACAAGGTGTGGGTAATCTTTTGATGATGGAGAGGGGCTGGTCCTTATGGACTGATGCTGAGAAAGGCAAGGTTGGGTATGTCACTTTTCATAGAGATGCTAACCATCTGAGTACTAGCAAGCCATCCGCCAAGGGTCCCAGGAAGGTCAGAAAAGGCCATTGAAAGGAGGATGCAGAAGTGTTCTGGTCACTCTCAGGGTTGTTCTGTGACTCTCTCCATAAGCAGAACTATTCTAAATGCCTAATCAAAAATGCTGAATCAACTCATTCAGATGAATAGATCCTCGGCATTCTCCATGTGTTGAATCGACTCGAGTAGCACCATCAGGCCCTGGTGTTCACAGCTCTGTGTAATCATCTCCCCTTGAATATGTCAGGAACTTATGACACGCTTCTAATTTATAGAATGTGGCAAAGGTAATAGGATGTCATCTTCTTAATTGCATTATGATATAGGCCTCCTTCTTGCTATCAGGCTTACTCTAGAGATTCTCCTTGCTGATTTGATAAAGTAAGCAGCTGTACTGGGAAAGCCAGCATGGCAAAGAACTGCAGGTAGCTTCTAGGAATGGTGGGTAGCCTCTAAGAGCCAAGGGCAGTCTCCAGCTGACAGCTAGAAAGATGGTGGGGCCCTCTGTCCTGTCCGCCAACGACAAGAAAATGAATTCTGCTACCAATGCAAGTGAGCTCAGAAGTAGATTTTCCCCCATTGAGCCTCCGGATGAGAACACAGCCTGGCTGACACTTTGATTGCAGCCTGTGAGGCCATCAGCAGAGGATCCATTTAAGTGACGCTTTGACTCCTGACTCACAAAAATTGTGAGATAATAAATGTTTTGCTTTAAGCTGTTTGTTACACAGCAGCAGATAACTAATATACGTTGTTAACAGAAAGTGATCACAGCTCCCTTCCATTCCACTAACGTTACTCTTGTAACTCTTGTAATGTTAGGGGGCACGGCTAGAGAATCCCATTCTAGCAAACTATATTATACTTCTCCCACTTCCCTTGTCATCCCCTGGACAGATTTAAGCCCCTCAAATTTCCCATATATTTTGATACTCTAGGAGGCCTCCATCCACATCACATAAATAATATTATAATGCACCTATGTCACACATTAAATATAATTTTCTCTGCAGGAAAATGGAAATGAAATATTTTAATTTATAATTTTACCTTGAAATTATTTGGCTCAAAAACTCATTTAATTTAGAATGTCAGTGATTTCTTGGCAATTACCATGCGTACTTAGGAACTTGTGAAAGAAGAACATATCACCTTCAAATGTTTTCCAATATAATGAAATTTTCACACATACTACAACTGAACACTTAATGAAGTCGACATAATGTATTTTTAGGAGATGTTTAGATATATATTAATTTCATTTTTGAAGGGTTCTTTAAGAATTTTGGAGTCCATGATTTCTTATTCAGGTCTCAAATCTGTTTTGCTTTCCCCTGAGAACCTCATGTGTCCTGGACCTTGTGCCAGTAATGCCTAATGAATAATAATAAAAAAAAAAAAGCCTGTCTTTCTTGCATACATCTTTATTTATTTATTTTTGCAGTACGCGGGCCTCTCACTGCTGTGGCCTCTCCCGTTGCGGAGCACAGGCTCCGGACACGCAGGCTCAGCAGCCATGGCTCACGGGCCCAGCCACTCCGCGGCATGTGGTATCTTCCCGGACCGGGGCACGAACCCGTGTCCCCTGCATCGGCAGGCAGACTCTCAACCGCTGCGCCACCAGGGAAGCCCCATACATCTTTTTAAAATTAAATCTATAATTTTTCATACAAGCAAATGCCATGGATAGGTTAAAGATAATGCTATTAAAGAAAAAGTAAAGAATAAAAGAATGCACACATATAACTGTAGGGAAAACCGAAACCAAAGATTACAGTTCTCAGAGCTTGTTAGTGAAAAACAAAAACAAAGAAAGCAAGCACACACGTGCACACGCATGTACAAGCACACATCAGGATTTTCTTCTTAATTTTAAACTAGGGTCATGTGGATCAGCGTACTCAAGCTTCTGTTTTTCTTTCCAAAAAAGGCAGTGGAAATGGGACATTTTTCTACTTAAGGTCCCCAGGTCAACAGCAGCACTGAGATTATGCTTTTGAATTCACTCTCCCTAAAAAACCAGAAACGAAATCTTTCCAAATGAGCAAGTCATTTCCTAACTCTGAGCCTCAGTGGTCCCATCTGTAAGTAGGAGGAATTGACTGGTAGTCAGTCAGGCTCTTTCCATCTCTAAAACCCTAGGCGTCTAAGTATCCAAAGGCAGGAAACAGACTTGAATTAGACCCTGAATACTGACAATCACGTTGTCTCTGGGCACACAACTTCATCATTCACCAATATTTCTCCTCCTGGACATTATATAATAAAAAAATCCTTTGTGATTTTACCAAAAGAGACTTGTAAAATTAACTGTGCTCACTCAACCATTTAGGGGAGGAAGACAAATCCAATCAGAAAGGTCTTCAAACGGCACCATCTTAATCCATACTTGGATATCATGGCGGAAGGGACTGGTTTACTTTTTTTTTTTTTCCTCATATTTCTTAATTACCTAGCGCTTGAAAGGCCTGGGTGGCCATCTGCCATGAGTGCTTTGCAGATTTTACCTAGAAGGGAAGCTGAAGGAAATGACCCCACAGTAGCTTCCAGTTCTCAGCCTGAATCTTAAAAGCAACAACAACAGAATGTTCTCAACCAAAAGGCAAGACTGTAAAAACTCCAGGAGGAGCTTGGCTAACTAGCACATGTTCTTGAGCACTTGCCACAAGAAATACATAGCTTCCAAACCAGAGTGGGGGTGAGGATCTATAGACTGGCTGGAAGGGCAGAGGAGAGTGAGTGACAGTGTAGTCTCTGTGTGGGGCACCAGGCTCAGTCTATTTTTTGTGGGTTTAGTGTAAAAGAGTGGATTTTATGTAAGCCATGAGGAATAAAAGAAAGTTACTCTCTGTACAAAAATGAGGCAAAACAACGTAGACAAATGAGTGCCTGAGAAACCCTGTTTATGTGCCAGGTCAGAGACTAAGTAATGTTCATTTATGTTTAAATGTAATCCCTTCCCACCTGTACCGGCTGGGATCTCAGCAGGAATAATAATCAGTGCAGCTGGTTCAAAGAACAGAGCTCAATGAAGGGCACAGAGGTGCAGACAGGGTTAAGGGAACCAATAAGGGGCAGCCAGGAACCCAGAGACTAGCAACAGTAGGTAGCAGTCACCACCCCCAAAGGAAAAAACAGTGTTCCTGGAGCCCAGTGAAAACTAGAACTGCCAGGAACGGGCTGTCCAGGAGGCTGAGATCAGGGATGAACATATTCCTTACTAGAGACTCGGCACTGAGGCAGGAGAGAGCAAAGAACTGCCAGCCTCCCTTTCCTGTCACCATCAGTGCCTCCTACTGGCCAACTCAACTGGTAGCCAACAGGCAAGGGAGCCTGGATGATGCATTCCCTGGGATCAGACACCTGGGGCACAGAGAAAAGCAGAGGATGGACTGGGGCAATGAGGTAGGGGGCATGGAAAAAAACCAGAACAGGGGTAGATTTGAGAAGATGGCGGAAGAGTAAGATGCGGAGATCACCGTCCTCCCCACAGATACATCAGAAATACATCTACACGTGGAACAACTCCTATAGAACACCTACTGAACGCTGGCAGAAGACCTCAGACCTCCCAAAAGGTCTGCCCTACCCACATACCTGGGTAGGGCAAAAAAACAAGAATAAACAGAGACAAAAGAATAGGTACGGTACCTGCACCAGTGGGAGGGAGCCGTGAAGGAGGAAACGTTTCCACACACTAGGAAGCCCCTTCACTGGTGGAGACGGGGGCTGGCAGGGGGAAGCTTCAGAGCCACAGAGGAGAGCGCAGCAACGGGTGCGGAGCAAAGCAGAGAGATTCCCGCACAGAGGATCGGTGCTGACCAGCACTCACCAGCCCGAGAGGCTTGTCTGCTCACCTGCCGGGGCGGGTGGGGGCTGGGAGCTGAGGCTCGGGCTTCAGTGGGATGCAGGGAGAGGACTGGGGTTGACGGCGTGAACACAGCCTGCAGGGGGTTTAGTGCGCCACGGCTAGCCGGGAGGGAGTCCGGGAAAAGTCTGGACCTGCCGAAGAGGCAAGAGACTTTTTCTTCCCTCTTTGTTTCCTGGTGCGCGAGGAGAGGGGATTAAGAGCGCTGCTTAAAGGAGCGCCAGAGACGGGCGCGAGCCGCGGCCAAAAGCGTGGACCCCAGAGACGGGCATGAGACGCTAACGCTGCTGCTGCCGCCACCAAGAAGCCTGTGTGCGAGCACAGGTCACTATCCACACCCCCCTTCCGGGGAGCCTGTGCAGCCCGCCACTGCCAGGGTCCCGGGATCCAGGAACAACTCCCCCGGGAGAACGCACGGCGCGCCTCAGGTTGGTGCAACGTCACGTCGGCCTCTGCCGCCGATGGCTCGCCCCACATCCATACCCCTCCCTCCCCCTGGCCTGAGTGAGCCAGAGCCCCCGAATCAGCGGCTCCTTTAACCCTGTCCTGTCTGAGCCAAGAACAGACGCACTCTGGCAACCTACACGCAGAGGCGGGCCAAATCCAAAGCTGAACCCCGGGAGCTGTGCGAACAAAGAAGAGAAAGGGAAATCTCTCCCAGCAGCCTCAGAAGCAGCGGATTAAAGCTCCACAATCAACTTGATGTACCCTGAGTCTGTGGAATACATGAATAGACAACGATTCATCCCAAATTGAGTAGGGGGAATTTGGGAGCAAGGTAGATTATTTTTTCCCCTTTTCTTCTTTTTGTTAGTGTGTATGTTTATGCTTCTGTGTGAGATTTTGTCTATATAGCTTTGCTTTCACAATTTGTCCTAGGGTTGTGTCTGTCCATTTGTTTTGTTTTTTTTTTTTAACTTTTAAAAATTTTTTCCTTGATAATAATTTTTTATTTTATCTTACTTTATTTTATTTTATCCTCTTTCTTTCTTTCTATTTATTCTACCTTTTATTCTGAGCCATGTGGAGGACAGGCTGTTGGTGCCCCAGCCAGGCATCAGGGCTGCCCCACTGATGTGGGAGAGCTAACTTCAGGACACTGGTCCACAAGACACCTCCCAGCTCCACGTAATATCAAACGGTGAAAATCTCCCAGAGATCTCCACCTCAACACCAAGACCCAGCTCCACTCAATGACCAGCAAGCTACAGTGCCAGACACCCTATGCCAAACAACTAGCAAGACAGGAACACAACCCCATCCATTAGCAGAGAGGCTGCCTAAAATCATAATAAGGCCACAGCACCCCAAAACACACCACCAGACGTGGACCTGCCCACCAGAAAGACAAAATCCAGCCTCACCCACCAGAATACAGGCACTAGTCTGCTCCACCAGGAAGCCTACGCAACCCACTGAACCAACCTTAGCCACTGGGGACAGACACCAAACACAACAGGAACTACGAACCTGCAGTCTGTGAAAAAGAGACCCCAAACACAGTAAGAAAAATGAAAAGACAGAAAAACACACAGCAGATGAAGGAGCAAGGTAAAAACCCACCAGACCTACCAAATGAAGAGGAAATAGGCAGTCTCCCTGAAAAAGAATTCAGAATAATGATAGTAAAGATGATCCAAAATCTTGCAAATAGAATGGACAAAATGCAAGAAACATTTAACAAGGACCTAGAAGAACTAAAGAGGAAACAAACAACAATGAACAACTCAATAAATGAAATTAAAAATACTCTAGAAGGGATCAATAGCAGAATAACTGAGGCAGAAGAACGGATAAGTGACCTGGAAGATAAAATAGTGGAAATAACTACTGCAGAGCAGAATAAAGAAAAAAGAATGAAAAGAACTGAGGACAGTCTCAGAGACCTCTGAGAAAACATTAAACGCACCAACATTCAAATCATACGGGTTCCAGAAGAAGAAGAGAAAAAGAAAGGGACTGAGAAAATATTTGAAGAGATTATAGTTGAAAACTTCCCTACTATGGGAAAGGAAATAGTTAATCAAGTCCAGGAAGCACAGAGAGTCCCATACAGGATAAATCCAAGGAGAAACACACAAAGACACATATTAATCAAACTAACCAAAATTAAGTACAAAGAAAACATATTAAAAGCAACAAGGGAAAAACAACAAATACCACACAAGGGAATCCCCATAAGGTTAACAGCTGATCTCTCAGCAGAAATTCTGCAAGCCAGAAAGAAGTGGCAGGACATATTTAAAGTGATGAAGGAGAAAAACCTACAACCAAGATTACTCTACTCAGCAAGGATCTCATTCAGATTTGATGGAGAAATTAAAACCTTTACAGACAAGCAAAAGCTGAGAGAGTTCAGCACCACCAAACCAGCTCTACAACAAATGCTAAAGGAACTTCTCTAGGTAAGAAACACAAGAGAAGGAAAAGACCTACAATAACAAACCCAAAACAATTAAGAAAATGGGAATAGGAACATACATATCGATAATTACCTTAAATGTAAATGGACTAAATGCTCCCACCAAAAGACACAGACTGGCTGAATGGATACAAAAATAAGACCCGTATATATGCTGTCTACAAGAGACCCACTTTAGACCTAGGGACACATAGAGACTGAAAGTGAGGAGATGGAAAAAGATATTCCATGCAAATGGAAATCAGAAGAAACCTGGAGTAGCAATTCTCATGTCAGACAAAACAGACTTTAAAGTAAAGACTATTACAACAGACAATGAAGGACACTACATAATGATCAAGGGATCAATCCAAGAAAAAGATATAACAACTGTAAATATTTATGCACCCAACATAGGAGCACCTCAATACATAAGGCAAATACTAACAGCCATAAAAGGGGAAATTGACAGCATCACAATCATAGAAGGGGACTTTAACACCCCACTTTCACCAATGGACAGATCATCCAAAATGAAAATAAATAAGGAAACAAGCTTTAAATGATACATTAAACAAGATGGGCTTAATTGATATTTATAGGACATTCCATCCAAAAACAACAGAATACACATTTTACTCAAATGCTCATGGAACATTCTCCAGGATAGATCATATCTTGGGTCACATATCTATCCATGGTCAATTTAAGAAAATTGAAACTGTATCAAGTATCTTTTCCGACCACAATGCTATGAGACTAGATATCAATTACAGGAAAAGATCTGTAAAAAATACAAACACATGGAGGCTAAACAATACACTACTTGGTAACCAAATGATCACTGAAGAAATCAAAGAGGAAATCAAAAAATACCTAGAAACAAATGACAATGGAGACACGACGACCCAAAACCTATGGGATGCAGCAAAAGCAGTTCTAAGAGGGAAGTTTATAGCAATACAATCCTACTTTAAGAAACAGGAAACATCTAAATTAAACAACCTAAACTTGCAGCTAAAGCAATTAGAGAAAGAAGAACAAAAAAACCCCAAAGTTAACAGAAGGAAAGAAATCATAAAGATCAGATCAGAAATAAATGAAAAAGAAATGAAGGAAATGATAGCAAAGATCAATAAAACTAAAAGCTGGTTCTTTGAGAAGATAAAATTGATAAACCATTAGCCAGACTTCTCAAGAAAAAAAGGGAGAAGACTCAAATCACTAAAATTAGAAATGAAGAAGGAGAAGTAACAACTGACAATTCAGAAATACAAAGGATTATGAGAGATTACTACAAGCAACTCTATGCCAATAAAATGGACAACCTGGAAGAAATGGACAAATTCTCAGAAAAGCACAACCTTCTGAGACTGAACCAGGAAGAACAGAAAATATGAACAGACCAATTACAAGCACTGAAATTGAAACTGTGATTTAAAATCTTCCAACAAACAAAAGCCCAGGGCCCGATGGCTTCACAAGGGAATTCTATCAAACATTTAGAGAAGAGCTAACACCTATCCTTCTCAAACTCTTCCAAAATATAGCGGAGGGAGGAACACTCCCAAACTCATTCTACAAGGCCACCATCACCTTGATACCAAAACCAGAAAAAGATGTCACAAAGAAAGAAAACTACAGGCCAATATCACTGATGAACATAGATGCAAAAATCCTCAACAAAATACTAGGAAACAGAATCTAACAGCACATAAAAAGGATCATACACCATGATCAAGTTGGGTTTATTCTAGGAATGCAAGGATTCTTCAATATATGCAAATCAATCAACGTGAAACACCATATTAACAAATTGAAGGAGAAAAACCATATGATCATCTCAATAGATGCAGAGAAAGCTTTCGACAAAATTTAACACCCATTTACGATAAAAACCCTGCAGAAAGTAGGCATAGAGGGAACTTTCCTCAACATAATAAAGGCCATATATGACAAACCCACAGCCAACATCGTCCTCAATGGTGAAGAACTGAAACCATTTCCACTAAGATGAGGAGCAAGATAAGGTTTCCCACACTCACCACTCTTTTTTCTTTCTTTTTTTTTTTTTTTGCGGTATGCAGGCCTCTCACTGTTGTGGCCTCTCCTGTTGTGGAGCACAGGCTCCGGACACACAGGCTCAGTGGCCATGGCTCACAGGCCCAGCCGCTCTGTGGCATGTGGGATCTTCCTGGACCGGGGCACAAACCCATGTCCCCCTACACCGGCAGGCAGACTCTCAACCACTGCACCACCAGGGAAGTTCTTACCACTGTTACTCCACATATTTTTGGAAGTATTAGCCACAGCAATCAGAGAAGAAAAGGAAATAAAAGGAATCCAAATCAGAAAAGAAGAAGTAAAGCTGTCACTCTTTGCAGATGACATGATACTATACATAGAGAATCCTAAAGATGCTACCAGAAAACTACTAGAGCTAATCAATGAATTTGGTACAGTAGCAAGATACAAAATTAATGCACAGAAATCTCTGGCATTCTTTTATACTAATGATAAAAAATCTGAAAGTGAAAGTAAGAAAACACTCCCATTTACCACTGCAACAAAAAGAATAAAATATCTAGGAATAAACCTAACTAAGGAGACAAAAGACCTGTATGCAGAAAATTATAAGACACTGATGAAAGAAATTAAAGATGATACAAATAGATGGAGAGATATACCATGTTCTTGGACTGGAAGAATCAATATTGTGAAAATGACTATGCTACCCAAAGCAATCTACAGATTCAATGCAACCCCTATCAAACTACCACTGGCATTTTTCACAGAACTAGAACAAAAAATTTCACAATTTGTATGGAAACACAAAAGACCCCAAATGGCCAAAGCAATCTTGAGAACGAAAAATAGAGCTGGAGGAATCAGGCTCCCTGACTGCAGACTATACTACAAAGCTACAGTAATCAAGACAGTATGGTACTGGCACCAAAACAGAAATATAGATCAATAGAACAGATAGAAAGCTCAGAGATAAATCCACGCACATATGGTCACCTTATCTTTGACAAAGGAGACAAGAATATACAATGGAGAAAAGACAGCCTCAATAAGTGGTGCTGGGAAAACTGGACAGCTACATGTAAAAGAATGAAATTAGAACACTCCCTAACACCATACACAAAAATAAACTCAAAATGGATTAAAGAACTAAATGTAAGGCCAGACACTATCAAACTCTTTGAGAAAAACATAGGCAGAACACTCTATGACATAAATCACAGCAAGATCCTTTTTGACCTATCTCCTAGAGAAATGGAAATAAAAACAAAAATAAACAAATGGGACCTAATGAAACTTCAAAGCTTTTGCACAGCAAAGGAAACCATAAACAAGACGAAAAGACCATCCTCAGAATGGGAAAAAATATTTTCAAATGAGGCAACTGACAAAGGATTAATCTCCAAAATTTACAAGCAGCTCATGCAGCTCAATAACAAAAAAACCAAACAACCCAAACCAAAAATGGGCAGAAGACCTAAATAGACATTTCAGGAAAGAAGATATACAGATTGCCAACAAATACATGAAAGAATGTTCAACATCATTAATCATTAGAGAAATGCAAATCCAAACTACAATGAGATATCATCTCACACCAGTCAGAATGGCCATCATCAAAAAATCTAGAAACAATAAATGCTGGAGAGGATGTGGAGAAAAGGGAACACTCTTGCACTGCTGGTGGGAATGTGAATTGGTACAGCCACTATGGAGAACAGTATGGAGGTTCCTTAAAAAACTACAAATAGAACTACCACACGACCCAGCAATCCCACTCCTGGGCACATACCCTGAGAAAACCATAATTCAAAAAGAGTCATGTAGGGCTTCCCTGGTGGTGCAGTGGTTGAGAGTCCGCCTGCCGATGCAGGGGACACGGGTTTGTGCCTCGGTCCGGAGGATCCCACGTGCTGCAGAGCGGCTGGGCCCATGGGCCATGGCCGCTGAGCCTGCACGTTCAGAACCTGTGCTCCGCAACGGGGGAGGCCACAACGGTGAGAGGCCCGGGTACCGCAAAAAAAAAAAAA
>NW_020837945.1:105077691-105283247 GCF_003676395.1 Aethalodelphis obliquidens
AAATTGAGTTATTTGTAGTGAGGTGGATGGACCTAGAGTCTGTCATACAGAGTGAAGTAAGTCAGAAAGAGGAAAAGAAGTACCATATACTAACACATATATATGGAATCTAAGAAAAAAAAAGTCATAAAGAACCTAGGGGTAAGACGGGAATAAAGACACACACCTATTAGAGCATGGACTTGAGGATATGGGGAGGAGGAAGGGTAAGCTGGGACAAAGCGAGAGAGAGGCGTGGACATATATACACTACCAAACGTAAGGTAGATAGCTAGTGGGAAGCAGCCGCACAGCACAGGGAGATCAGCTCGGTGCTTTGTGACTGCCTGGAGGGGTGGGATAGGGATGGTGGGAGGGAGGGAGACGCAAGAGGGAAGAGATATGGGAACATATGTATATGTATAACTGATTCACATTGTTATAAAGCAGAAACTAACACACCATTGTAAAGCAATTATACTCTAATAAAGATGTTAAAAAAATACAAGACAGAGTGATAGAGATTAGATTATATCATAATTCTAACTTTGTATGGTTACTTGACGTTCTAGCATCATAACATTAAACAAATTACCTTTTTAAAAAAAAGAAAATAACCAGAGCACAACCTTAAGAGAGACATATGTATGTAATGGCATTCCTGTTTGAAATGTCAGCAAACTGAGGCTCAGAGTAGTTAAGGTACTTGTTTCAGGTCACACAACCAGCACAAGGGAGCTGAGGGGTAAGAAGGTCAGACTTCAGTTCTGTTTTACAGATGAAGGAGCTAAGGATCAAAGAAGAAATTAACACTTTTCTTCGAAAAGGTAGGCAATAATAAATGGCTTTGATCCAACAGCAGAAGGGAACAGGCAACAGAGGGTGGGAGCTGCCTAATACTGAGTTAGCAAAATAGAAAAGATTACGCACAGATCAATAATTTGCAAAATTTTAAATGAGAAAGGCACTAACAGGTTATTTACTGTTACAATCTTTAATTTTACATATGTCTTTCACCATTAGTCTAAATTTTATTTTTCCCTAAGAATATATAAACAAAGATAAGAGTTAACATCTGGTCAACTGAGTGCTGCTATCTGAATGGTGTGCCTTCTAAACAAACATCACCCAGAAAAGCTGCAGACTACGTGATTTTAAAGGTGTGATGCAAAATTATCTCACACTCTCTAGCGACTCAGGAGCAAGGAGATTCCATGATTAACAACATGGAAGGGATTGCTAAAAGGTATCAAAGGAGGAATACTTTTAATTTATTTTTTAAAAAAAAGACCTTAACCAGGAGAAGTGTGATTCTACTAAATAGCTCTACTTTTGTAGAAAGGTAGATCAGACTACATTATGCTCTAGTCCTGCTTCCATATGTTATCTGAAAAAATACCCCACTTAACTAAAAGTAGATACGGCATAAAGGTCCACCTAGCCTTGTTCACCATTGCATCTGACCCTGGCACTTCCTGGCATACAGCAAATGCTCCGTAAATTTTTGTTAAAAAAGTCTACACCTGAGGAACTACTATGTTTCAAACTCTATGTGCCAGAGAAGATACAAAGCATATATATTTCATCCTTTCCTCAATCCTATGAGGTTGACATTATTATCATCCCCATTTCACAGATGAGGAAGCTGAGCTTACACAGCTAGCAAGTGGTGTGGCCAGGATGCATTCCATACAGTGTCATCTGTAGCCCTCTTGCCTCTCAGAGATCTAGGTGTCTTGAGCTCAAAGATCCACCAAATCTGTGGTCTTTAAGTCAAAGCTCTCCCTGAACCTTTTGCTAATTCACAGGAACCTGCAATCTCTCTCACACAGTGTCTATAGGGCCTCAGTTGTAAAGGCAACTGTGAGCAACACAGACTGTCTTGAAGATGACATGAGGAAGACGAAGGAGGTGCTTACATCACAAAACCTCCCAGCAAACAAATGAAAAATTCCTATTTAAGGTTTCTGTTTACGGTATGACTCCATTATATAACATTCTTGAAATGACAAAATCACAGAGCTGGAGAACAGATTAGTGGTTCCCAGAGGTTAGGGAGGGGGAAAGGAGGGAGGGGACTGTGGCTGGAAAGGCATCACTAGGGATCCTGATAATGGAACTGTTCCGTGTCTTGACTCTGGTGGTGGTCACGCCAACCTATACATGTGATAACAGTACACAGAACTAAACACACTCATGAGCACTTGCACACTCACACACGTGCACACAGATTCAAGTGAATGTATGATAAACTGGTAAAATCCCAAGAGGATCAGTGGATTGCGGCAACATCAATTTCCTGGTTGTAAAAGTGAACTATAGTTATATAAGACGTTGCCACCCGGGGGAAAGTGGGTGAAGAGCATATGGGATCTCTCTGTATTATAACTTAGAACTGCGTGAGAACCTACAATTATCTCAAAAATTTTAATGGAAATATTAATAATTACATCATAGCCTTTGTTGTAATTTTTCTTCTCTATTCTCCAAATTACCAGTAATATTTTTTAGTGGCTTTACTAATTAAAGTAAAAAAAAATGTGTTGTTGAACATGTGAGTTGATTTTACGAATAGACAGGACATTAGCAAATGGAGATGGGGATAAGAAAGAAGGTATTTCAGACCGAAGGAGGAGGAGGACCAACAGCACAGAGGCAGGAAAGCAAAGGGCATGTGTGTTCAGGAAACAAAGAAAACCCCACGTGCACAGAAGGAGGAATATGCGAGGAGCCTGGGCGAGGTAGGTAGAAAAAGGTGAGTAGGGTTGTATCATGAAGAAGAAGTCTGTTCTGAAGGCACTGCGGGAAGAAGAGTGACTTGTATGGGGAGAGGCAGGGGAGTGATGTGTTCAGGGTGGAGCTCTGGGGAAAGAGGTCTGACCACACGGTTGGGCAGGACAGACCGGAATGTTTGTGGACTAGAAGATATGAATGTCCAGGCAAGACTTAACAAGAAGGGATTAAGTCTAGAAACAAGGGGCCAATGTGCCAACACTGCAAAGAACGTGGACTGTGCGGATGAAACTCCCACTTGAGAAGGGAAATTCCAACAGGTATCACTAGAAAAATATTTGTGAAATCTGCATGTGTATTCCTAGATAAGAACAGAGGAAAAAACATATTTCTAAATTCCATTCTGTTATCAGATGGATAAGAAAATTCATGTCTACACTAGGTGAAATGACATAGGTAGTCGGAAATTAATACTTGATGTCTGGATTTCTACCCATTCCTCTAGCTCATATACAGACATATCTAAAACCAATTCTAAGCTCAGTTATTACTAACTTTTAGTCCTAGAATGTACTTCAAATTCACAGGCTCCAAAATTTCTCTTACGATTGTATTCTCTGGTAATCTCAATTTATTGTCCCGTGAATTTTAACACATACCTTTGCGAGAAAATAAAACAGAACCATATCACTAGACTATGGTTTATTCAGCCAAAATGAAATAAAAAATTTTTCTGAGTTGCTTTATAGGTTTATGAAGATGGTAACCAGGAAGCAATAATTTCCAATATTTCTCTCTACAGCCTTTCAAATACACTATAATAAAAGTGACCAAGGTCTCTTTTTAAATAGACAGCATTAATAACTTATAAGAGATCAGTGATAACCACTTATCACATAAATAAGCACTGTGGAGTTACAGAACTCCCAGATTAAATGAGAAGCATTTATTACACTTCTGCATTGCAGTAAAATGTTTGGTACACATTGTACAGAAAACCCAAAGGCAGCCGCCCACTGGTTTTTAATTAAGTGTCATTCCCACTGAGTTAATAAGCATGCTATCAATAATGTGACTTTCCTTTAATGTTTTGATAATAATTGTTCAAGCTATATTTTGTAATTACTGTTAATAGGTTTGATAAAATTCTCTAATTGCCACGCTCTTCTTGACTAACAACTGAATGTACTTCTCCTTCTGTGTCCAAGAACAATCAGTCTTTTTATTTCTAGAGCCTTAATAAAAACAGATCATGTGAAATTAATGTTCACCCTAAGAATAATATACAACTGGGAAGTTCAATCTTGAAACACAAACAGATTGCTTTGCTGATGAAGGAATAAGTACTACGGAGATTCAAAACAACTCCAGTTTCCTGAGTGCTTCTTTTGTATCAGGCACTGTGGAAGAAGCATTGTCATGAGTGTTCACTGTAAATAAGAAACAATACAATATACAGAGGCATAAACTGAGACATAGAGAAACTAGCTACCTGGCCCAAGGTCCCACAGCTAGTCAGTGGAGCCAGAACCCCAAAGCCTGTGCCCTTTCCATAGCCCACCAATTCCCTGTGTTGGATAGGAACTTTGTCCACTCACTGGAAGAATGAAGAAGACAGGAGCTGGCTCCAGATGAACCATGGCTTGGATGATATCACATCCACTTGTCTATGATAGTGCTCTGCCAGCAGGAGGCACTCAAAACATGTTTGTTAACCGTATGGAGTTCCTAGTTACCAGTTTAACAGAAGTGTGCCAGCATCATGCCCATTCGCCTCACCTCTGTGTCCTCTACTCTGTACTGCACAGGGGCCAAAAACACAGCACCAGTGCCCAGTGTGGCCAGTGACCAAGCGAATCTGCCCAGGGCTTCCAGTTAGGGGTGGTCAACCACTGACCAACCCACCTGCGATAATCACCAGTATTCAGCTTGACCTAGTTTTCTGCGTTCCCAGCAGGATCAGCCCAGGCTGAAACAGACGCATTAGGGTAGTGATGAGCTGATTTCTGTTAACTCGAAGCATTTTTTAACAGTTGAGGATCAAAGTCCTTTAACAACCAATGAAAACAAATGTCAATTATGTTGGTCAAGACGATCTTTAACTAGATTGAAAGAAAGCTTCAGGTAGCTCCGTGGGGTCATCAGGTGGGCTTATCCACTTTTATCTAATTGCCTAAGAATAACACCTCTTGAAAAACACCCAGCCTTCTCAATTCAGTTTACTTCAATTCAACTAAGTTCAGGTAAATTGATCATGTGTTCACAACCTACCTGGCTCTGTTTCAGGCACTGGAAATACAAAGATGAATTAAACATTATTCCCTTTCAGGAGTTTGTAGTCTTGTAGGGACCCAGTCATGTTTATAACTAATAGGGGAGACTGAAACCAATGCTTAATAACAACATCAGAAACGTGCTATGATCCCAAAAAGAGGACAATGGGAAGAATACAAGGATCTAATTCTTACATTGAATTGATTATGTGCAATGCACTGAACTAGGTGCTTTCATATTCACCTTTCTCTTTCATTCTTCACAACAACCCTAAGAGGTAACAATTTCTATCCCATTTTTTAGAGGAGCAAAATAAGCCTCATAGCAGTTGAATACCTGGCCTGTGGTCACATGACTATGACCGACAGAGCCAGGATGCCCACCCATTCATTCTAAAGCCCATGCTCTTCCATTGCTGACTTCACACAGCCAGGATTTTTTCTGGGAGTATCAGAATAGCTTCACGAGATCAGGAGGAAACAAGATGGCAGAGTAGAAGGATGTGCTCTCGCTCCCTCTTGAGAGAATACCAGAATCACAACTAGCTGCTGGACAATCATCAACAGGAAGACACTGGAACTCACCAAAAAAGATACCCCACATCCAAAGACAAAGGAGAAGCCACAATGAGACAGTAGGAGGGGCACAATCACAGTAAAATCAAATCCCATAACTGGTGGGTGGGTGATTCACAGACTGGCAAACACATACCAAAGAAGTCCACCCACTGGAGTGAAGGTTCTGAGCCCCATGTCAGGCTTCTGAACCTGGGGGTCCAGCTACGGGAGGAGGAATTCCTAGAGAATCAGACTTTGAAGTCTAGTGGGAATTGACTGCAGGACTTCGACAGGGCTGGGGGAAACAGACTCCACTCTTGGAGGGCACACACAAAGTAGTGTGTGCTTCAGGACCCAGGGGAAGGAGCAGTGACCCCAGGGAAGACTGAACCAGACCCACTTGCTAGTGTTGGAAGGTCTCCTGCAGAGGCAGGGGGTGGCTCTCTTTCGCCATGGGGACAAGAACACTGGCAGCAGAAGTTCTGGGAAGTACTCCTTGGCGTGAGCCCTCCCAGAGACTGTCATTAGCCCCACCAAAGAGCTCACGTAGGCACCAGTGTTGGGTTGCCTCAGGCCAAACAACCAACAGGGAGGGAACCAAACCCCACCCATCAATAGTCAAGTGGATTAAAGTTTTACTGAGCTCTGCCCACCAGAGCAACAGTCAGCTCTACCCACCACAAGTCCCTCCCATCAAGCCCCTTAGATAGCCTCATCCACCAGAGGGCAGACAGCAGAAGCAAAAAGAACTACAATCCTGCAGCCTGTGGAACAAAAACCACATTCACAGAAAGATAGACAAGATGAAAAGGCAGAGCGCTATATACCAGATGAAGGAACAAGACAAAACCCCAGAAAAACAACTAAATGAAGTGGAGATAGGCAACCTTCCAGAAAAAGAATTCAGAATAATGATAGTGAAGATGATCGAGGACCTCAGAAAAAAACTGGAGGCAAAGATCGAGAAGATGCAAGAAATGTTTAACAAAGACCTAGAAGAATTAAAGTTCAAACAAACAGAGATGAACAATACAATAACTGAAATGAAAAATACACTAGAAGGAATCAATAGCAGAATAACTGAGGCAGAAGAATGGATAAGTGACCTGGCAGACAGAATGGTGGAATTCACTGATGTGGAAGAGACTAAACGAAAGAGAATGAAAAGAAATGAAGACAGCCTGCAACAACATTAAAGGCAACAACATTCACATTATAGGGTTCCCAGAAGGAGAAGAGAGAGAAAAAGGACCAGAGAAAATATTTGAAGAGATTATAGTCGAAAAATTCCCTAACATGGGAAAGGAAATAGCCACCAAAGTCCAGAAAGCACAGTGAGTCCCATACAGGATAAACCCAAGGAGAAACATGCCAAAACACATAGTAATCAAATTGTCAAAAATTACAGACAAAGAAAAATTATTGAAAGCAGCAAGGGAAAAATGACAAATAACATACAAGGGAACTCCCACAAGGTTAATAGCTGATTTCTCAGCAGAAACTCTACAAGCCAGAAGGGAGTGGCATGAGATACTTAAAGTGATGAAAGTAAAGAACCTACAACCAAGTTTACTCTACCCAGCAAGGATCTCATTCAGATTCAATGGAGAAATCAAAAGCTTTAGAGACAAGCAAAAGCTAAGAGAATGGAGCACCAACAAACTAGCTCTACAACAAATGCTAAAGGAACTTCTCTAAGTGGGAAACACAAGAGAAGAAAAGGACCTACAAAAACAAACGCAAAATAACTAAGAAAATGGTCATAGGAACATACATATCGATAATTACCTTAAATGCAAATGGATTAAAGGCTCCAACCAAAAGACACAGACTGGCTGAATGGATACAAAAACAAGACCCGTATATATGTTGTCTACAAGAGACCCCCTTCACACCTAGGGACACATACAGACTGAAAGTGAGGGGATGGAAAAAGATATTCCATGCAAATGGAAATCAAAAGAAAGCTGGAGTAGCTATACTCATATCAGATAAAATAGACTTTAAAATAAAGAATGATACAAGAGACAAGGAAGGACACTACATAATGGTTAAGGGATCAATCCAAGAAGCAGATATAAAAATTATAAATATATATGTACCCAACATAGACGCACCTCAATACATAAGGCAACTGCTAACAGCTATAAAAGAGGAAATCGACAGTTACACAATAATAGTGGGGGATTTTAACACCTCACTTACACCAATGGAAAGATCATCCAAATTGAAAATAAATAAGGAAACAGAAGCTTTAAATGACCCAATAGACCAGATAGATTTAATTGATATTTATAGGACATTCCATCCAAAATCAGTGGATTACACTTTCTTCTCAAGTGTGCACAGAATTTTCTCCAGGATACATCACATCTTAGGTCACAAATCAAGCCTCAGTAAATTTAAGAAAATTGAAATCATATCAATCAACTTTTCTGACCACAATGCTATGAGATTAGAAATGAATTCAGGGAAATAACGTAACAACACATGGAGGCTAAACAATACGTTACTAAAAAACCAAGAGATCACTGAATAAATCAAACAGGAAATCAAAAAATACCTAGAGACAAATGACAATGAAAACACGACAATCCAAAACCTATGCGATGCAGCAAAAGCAGTTATAAGAGGGAAGTTTATAGCTATACAAGCCTACCTCAAGAAACAAGAAAAATCTCAAGTAAACTATCTAACCTTACACTTAAAGGAACTAGAGAAAGAAGAACAAACAAAACCCAAAGTTAGCAGAAGGAAAGAAATCATAAAGATCAGAGCAGAAATAAAGGAAATAGAAACAAAGAAAACAATAGGAAAGATCAATAAAACTAAAAGCTGCTTCTTTGAGAAGATAAACAAAATTGATAAACCATTAGCCAGACTCATCAGGAAAAAGAGGGAGAGGACTCAAATCAATAAAATTAGAAATGAAAAAGGAAAAGTTACAGCAGACACCGCAGAAATACAAAGCATCCAACGAGACTACTACAAGCAACTCTATGCCAATAAAATGGACAACCTGGAAGAAATGGACAAGTTCTTAGAAAGGTATAACCTTCCAAGACTGAACCAGGAAGAAATAGAAACTATGAACAGACCAATCACAAGTATTGAAATAGAAACTGTGATTAAAAATCTTCCAACAAACAAAAGTCCAGGACCAGGTAGCTTCACAGGTGAATTCTATCAAACATTTAGAGAACAGCTAACACCCATCATTCTCAAACTCTTCCAAAAAATTGCAGAGGAAGGAACACTCCCAAACTCATTTTATGAGGCCACCATCACTCTGATTCCAAAACCAAAGATACTACAAAAAAAGAAAATTACAGACCAATATCGCTGATGAATATAGATGCAAAAATCCTCAACAAAATACTAGGAAACAGAATCCAACAACATATTAAAAGGATCATACACCACGATCAAGTGGGATTTATCCCAGGGATGCAAGGATTCTTCAATATACACAAATCAATGTGATACACCATATTAATAAATTGAAGAATAAAAACCACATGATCATTTCAGGAGATGCAGAAAAAGCTTTTGACACAATTCAACACCCATTTGTGATAAAAACTCTCCAGAAAGTGGGCATACAGGGAACCTACCTCAACATAATAAAGGCCATATACGACAAACCCACAGCAAACATCATTCTCAATGGTGAAAAACTGAAAGCATTTCCCCTAAGATTAGGAACGAGACAAGGATGGCCACTCTCAACACTATTATTCAACATAGTTTTGGAAGTCCTAGCCATGGCAATCAGAGAAGAAAAAGAAATAAAAGGAATACAAATTGGAAAAGAAGTAGTAAAACTGTCACTGTTTGCAGATGACATGATACTATACATAGAGAATCCTAAAAATGCCACCAGAAAACTACTAGAGCTAATCAATAAATTTGTAAAGTTGCAGGATACAAAATTAATGCACAGAAATCTCTTGCATTCCTATACAGTAATGATGAAAAATCTGAAAGAGAAATTATGGAAACACTCCCATTTACCACTGCAACAGAAAGGATAAAATACCCAGGAATAAACCTACCTAGGGAGATAAAAGACCTGTATGCAGAAAACTATAAGACATTGATGAAAGAAATTAAAAATGATACCAACAGATGGAGAGATATACCATGTTCTTGGATTGGAAGAATCAATATTGTGAAAATGACTATACTACCCAAAGCAATCTACAGATTCAACGCAATCCCTATCAAATTACCAATGGCATTTTTTACGGAACTAGAACAAATCATCTTAAAATTTGTATGGAGACACAAAATAACCCAAATAGCCAAAGCAATCTTGAGGGGAAAAAAGGAGCTGGAGGAATCAGACTCCCTGACTTCAGACTATACTACAAAGCTATAGTAATCAAGACAATATGGTACTGGCACAAAAACAGAAACATAGATCAATGGAACAAGATAGAAAGCCCAGAGATAAACCCCACACACCTATGGTCAACTAATCTATGACAAAGGAGGCAAAGATATACAATGGAGAAAAAACAGTCCTTCAATAAGTGCTGGGAAAGTGCTGGGAAAATCTTACAGCTACACATAAAAGAATGAAATTAGAACACTCCCTAACACCACACACAAAAATAAACTCAAAATGGATTCAAGACCTAAATTTAAGACTGAACACTATAAAACTCTTAGAGGAAAACATAGGAAGAACACTCTTTGACATATATCACAGCAAGATCTTTTTTGATCCACCTCCTAGAATAATGGAAATAAAAACAAAAATAAGCAAATGGGACCTAATGAAACTTCAAAGCTTTTGCACCGCAAAGGAAACCATAAACAAGACTAAAAGACAACCCTCAGAATGGGAGAACATATTTGCAAACGAATCAATGGACAAAGGATTAATCTCCAAAATACAGAAACAGCTCATGCGCCTCAATATTGAGGAAACAAACAACCCAATCCAAAAATGGGCAGAAGACCTAAATAGACATTTCTCCAAAGAAGACATACAGATGGCCAAGAAGCACATGAAAAACTGCTCAACATCACTAATTATTAGAGAAATGCACATCAAAACTACAATGAGGTATCACCTCACACCAGTTAGAATGGGCATCATCAGAAAATCTACAAACAACAAATGCTGGAGAGCATGTGGAGAAAAGGGAACCCTCTTGCATTGTTGGTGGGAATGTAAATTGATCCAGCCACTATGGAGAACAGTATGGAGAGTACTTAAAAAACCAAAAATAGAATTACCATATGATCCAGCAATCCCACTACTGGGCATATACCCAGAGAAAACCATAATTCAAAAAGACACATGCACCCCAATATTCATTGCAGCACTATTTATAATAGCCAGGTCATGGAAGCAACCTAAATGCCCATCAACAGACGAATGGATAAAGAAGATGTGGTACATATATACAATGGAATATTACTCAGCCATAAAAAGGAACGAAATTGAGTCATTTGTTGAGATGTGGACGGATCTACAGACTGTCATACAGAGTGAAGTAAGTCAGAAAGAGAAAAACAAGTATCGTATATTAACGTGGAACCTAAAAAAATGGTACAGATGAACCAGTTTGCAGGGCAGAAGTTGAGACACAGATGTAGAGAACAAACATATGGACACCAAGGGGGGAAAACCGCGGGGGTGTGGGGATGGTGGTGTGATGAATTGGGCGATTGGGATTGATATGTAATCACTGATGTGTATAAATTGATGACTGATAATAACCTGTAATATAAAACAAACAAACAAAAAAACAACTAATACTAAACTTTCTTTGGGTTATTTGTATGGAAATATCTTAATATAAATGTTTCAGACATTACATGAAATTTCTAAAAATCTTACATGTTCTGGTATAATGTTATAAGTCATAATTCTAGTTATTACTTTAAAACATATATCTCAGAAATAACTAAATTTCCTTGTCAATTACATTATTATGAACTTTCATCAAATCTTTAACTGTGGTCATTTTTAAGTCTTTTGTCATTCACAGACAGTTCTGGGTGTACTCTGATGCTTTTGCAAAAATGTTCCTGTAAAAGGGTTTCATCTTCAAGGAATTCATGGAAAAGACTCTGACAAGTACAGGTTTCTGGTAACTGACTATACTGCTGAACTGAATGAATAAGCATTTTCAGAACTCTAATGGAAAACTGATGAATTCATAAAAGTGCTAACAAAAGATCAAGATGAAAAAAATTAATTACATGGGACTGAGTGAACTGATGAGGATGATTATAATTTTTTGACTTTCTGTTTGAATAAAAAAAATCCCACAAGGACTCAGAGGCAAAAAATATACAAATCAATTTTCACTGTTAAGTAAAGGAGTTGTTACAGTGGAGGATTACTGGACTGAATGTCAATATTATGACATAGTATGAGTGTGTTTCGTGTTTGGTAATTGCAATCATTGTTGCTTTTGCTGTGGTCATCCATTTACAATGCTTGGTGTCAGTTTATTTATCTCTTGTAAAAATAAAATACAGTGTGTGTGTGGGAAAAAAAAAGATAGCAGTATCTGGCTTTCCCATCAGAACTTACTCTAAAAAAAAAAAAAAAGAATAGTTTCACGAATGACAGGGGTGTCAGATTCATAAGTGAGATTTCAAAAGAAGGAGGTTGAGGAAAGGGCTGTTCAGACATCAGTAATGAGCCGATCCTTTCTCTCAGAATAAGGTGTTGCCATACTTGTAGCCTCAGACCACCCCAGGTCTGAGTGTAAGGAGTGTTCCCACTTTCCATTAGTCTCTGCCTACAATCCTACTCCCGCCTGGTTAGAATACTCTTCCTACCCTGGTGGCCCTGCTACAGCTGGACGTCCCCCGGATTGATGGTCCCACTGTGTGTCAAGACTGCCATGAATCAGGTCCATATTCGGTCTGGCTGAGCCAAATTTGTATCCTGAAATGTGGAATGTTGTTATACCTTCCAAGGACAGCCTTAAGAAACACCTCACATGGTAGTGCGGAGGTTTAGAACAGGGAGTATGGTCGGTAACAGGGGACTGAATCTTGGCTATGCCAATTACCAGATCTGTGACCTTGCCTTTTCTTTTAAACTTTAGGTTTAGAACTGTTTTAGGTCTACCAAAAAAAAAGAGCAAAGACAGAACGGAGAGTTCCCATATACCCCACACCCAGTTATCCTTATCATTAATATCTTACATTAGTATGGTTCATTTGTTGCAATTAATAAACCAAAATTGATACATCCTTATTAATGAAAGCTCATGCTTTATTCAGATTGCCTTAGCTTTTACTTAATGTCCTGTTTCTGTTCCAGGATCCCATCCAGGATGACACAGTACAGTCAGTCTTCATGTCTCCTTAGGCTCCTCTTAGCTGTCACAGTTTCTCAGACTTCCCTTGTTTTTGATGACCTTGACAGTTTTGAGGAGGACTAATCAGTTATTTTGTAGAATGTCTCTCAGTTGGGATTTGGCTGACGTTTTCTTCATGATTAGTCTTTTGTTTGGGGGAGGAAGATCACAGAGGTAAAGCACCATTTTCATCACATCATACCAAGGGAACATACTGTCAGTATGACTTATTCATGTTGATGACTACTGATGTTGGCCTTGACCACCTGGCTGAGGTAGGGTTTGTCAGGTTTCTCTACTATACGGCTACTCTTTTTCTCCCCTTCTCCACAATGGACTCTTTGCAAGGAAGTCCCTATGTGTAGCCCATGCTAAAAGAATGGGTATTTTGCCTTTTTGTGCCTAAGTTTCCTCATTTGTAAAACTGGGGATAATAACAGAACGTATTTTGTAGACATGTTGCACAGATTGAGTTAATACATGTAAAGCATTTAGAACAGTGTCCAGCACAGAATAAAGAGTAAGTATTTACAGCTCTTATTGTTATATTCTTTTTATACCAGCTTCCTTGTAGAAAAGCACACTGAAATAGTCATTCATATATTTATTCATTCATCCATTTAACCAACATGTTTTGAGCACCTGCTATGTGCCAGGCACAGTGCTAGACCCTGGGGTTACAATGCTGAGCAAAACCAAATACATCTCCTGACCTACAGAACATAAAGAGAGAGAGATTAATGAAGTAATCACACCAATGAACATATACTTCCAAATAGTGAGAAGTGCAATGATGAAAAGTCACGTGGTGCTATGAGGGCATGTTTCAGGAGAACCTACTTATTTCTCCCCTGAAAAAGTGACAGTTGAGCAGGCAGCTGAAGGATGGAGCCCTGGGGGACACATGACTAAGGAAGCACCTGTGAGAAAGACAGGATGACTAGGGTGTAGAGAGTGAGGTGGAGGGTGGCATCATGGGAGGCTGGACAGGTAGGCAGGGCCAGACCAGGTGGAGCCTGTGGACCACACCTTTGGTATTTATCCATAGTAGCCATTGCAGATTTTCAAGAATTGCAGATTTTCAAGAATTGCAGATTTTCAAGGAGTGATGTGATTCGATATCAGTTTCAAAAAGATTACTCTGGCCACAGAGCAGAGTTGGGATTGGTTGGTGTCAGAGTAGATGTGGGGAGACCAAGCTACTGCAGTAATCCACGTGGGAGTGATGGTAAATTGCACCAGACGGGTGCCCACAAAGAAATGAGAAGTGGAAGGACTCCGGAGCTGGAAGGACTAGTCACAAACTGGAAATGAGAGAGGAGGGAGCCAGAGTATGAAGCCTGACTCTACCTTTCTGTCTTGGGGAATTAGATGGCAGGCAGTGATGTTTAGGGCAAGTGGGACACTGAAAGGAGACACAGTGAATGAAAGGATGAGGCAAGAGTGTAAAAGAGATTGGGGGGCCAGGTGGTGTAGGACCCTAAAGACCACCTGAAGGAGTTTGTACTTCGTACAGTAGACCTAGGAATGATAGGAACATTTTATGCTGGCCTGTTCCTGACATTCTTTTGGCCCAAGGCAAGAGTCTAGATAGCTTCTAATTCCATATATCCTAAAGCTTTTCTTCATCCCACCAACTCAAAGACAGGCAACCTCTACCCTCAAGGGGTCTCCAGCTTCTCAGCCCTGTTGGCAATGCCCTTTTACGTTTTTTAAAAGAACCTGAGGCTGGAAGGTTAAAGTTTAGACTTCTCAAACTCTTGGAGTTTGGTACTTGAATGTAGAGATGTGGGGAGAGTCAGCCCCAGGATCTGGCCTACCTGCCCCTTCTATTCTCACCCTCAAACCCACCTGTGCCATGAAGGACCTCAAGTGCACATCTATGGACAGTCCAACCCACTCATTCAAGCTCCCACCCACCATCACCACCCCCAGGAAAAGCAGCTGTCCCTTGGCCACCCCCACACAGATCCTAGATGCCAAGTGGGCAGGAGTATCCAGAATCCTGGTCATCTGCAGTGAGGGCTGTAAGAGGGACATGTATTCCAAGGGGCTGGTGTGAACTTTTCTCCCACCTGGTGCTTATTTTATTTCAATTACACTCTCCATTAGCACCACTATTGTATTACTTTGAGCATAACTTACTTGCTGACTGTCACATTTAAAATCTACTATTTTGAAAGAAGGGGGAAGATGTCATGTCCCTGCCTTTCCAAATCTGATGACTGACTGAGATAAACGCTGCTTCCCATTGAAAGTTCAAATAAAGGAAAAACCATCATAATAATAAACATCGTCACCATTCATCTCAGTGGTAATTACCATTCATGCCAACCCCCCTCAAGATTTAAACTCTAGTTAAAATGCAGAAAGATGAACAGATTGAGGAATGTAGTTTATTTACTTCCAAAGTGAAAGTGCCATTCTACAACCCAAAGACTTTAAGACAAACCTGACAGCCTAAATTACTCCCTACCAAAGGAAATGGTTTTGATAGAATAAGACATTAATAAACAATCTGGATTTTCCTCATTTATTTTTACTTTATTTATTTGTAATTTCTACTCTATATTTCAAAAGGCAGCTTATAATAAAAATCCATATACAGCAGCAGATAGTTAAGAGTGAAATGAAGAAAAATATCTCAGGAGCTATTTAGAGGGAAAGAAATAATTTAATCATGAATCTGAAATCAGACATTATTCATATGAGCACTAAATTGGCTCCGAGTTTCCCAGCAGCCAAGGGAAAAAAAAAAAAAAACTGGGAGGAGGACCACATACTTCTCAAAGACTGTTAAGGAGCATATTCTCAAGTTCTTTAAAAGAGACACACTTCCTGCTGCCACCAAAGTCATATCAAACAGTACTTCCAAGTAGCAACATTGAGGGTTGTAAAAATTTCTCCGTTTCATTATTAGTCCTGCATATAACCTAAATGGGTAACAAGAAGACATATTTGTTAAGAATAAGCTCTTGCCCTGGAGTAGCAATACTCATATCAGAAAAAAATAGACAAAAATAAAGACTGTTATAAGAGACAAAGAAGGACACTACATAACAATCAAGGGATCAATCCAAGAAGAAGATATAATAATTGTAAGCATATATGCATCCAACATAGGAACTCCTCAATATGTAAGGCAAATACTAACAGCCATAAAGGGAGAAGTCAACAGTAACACAATAATAGTGGGGGACTTTAACACCCCACTTTCATCAATGTACAGACCATCCAGACAGAAAATCAATATGGAAACACAGGCCTTAAATGACACATTAGACCAGATGGACATAATGGATATTCATAGAACACTCCATCCAAAATCAGAAGAATACACATTCCTCTCAACTGCACATGGAACATCCTGCAGGAATGACCACATCCTGGGCTACAAAGCGAGCCTCAGTAAATTTAAGAAAATTGAAATCATATCAAGCATATTTTCTAACCACAATGCTATGAGATTAGAAATAAACTATAAAAAAAGTATAAAAAACACAAACACATGGAGGCTAAACAATATGCTACTAAACAAACAATGGATCACTGAAGAAATCAAAGAGGAAATCAAAAAATACCTAGAGAAACAACGATCCAAAACCTATGGGATACAGCAAAAGCAGTTCTAAGAGGAGAGTTTATAACAATACAATCTTACCACAGGAAACAAGAAAAATCTCAAATAAACAACCTAACCTTACACCTAAAGCAACTAGAGAAAGAAGACCAAACAAAACCAAAAGTTAATAGAAGGAAAGAAATCATAAAGATCAGAGCAGAAATAAATGAAATTAGAGACAAAGAAGACAATAGCAAAGATCAATGAAACTAAAAGCTGCTTCTTTGAAAAGATAAACAAAATTGATAAACCTTTAGTCAGACTCATCAAGAAAAAAAGGGAGAGGATTCAAATCAATAAAATTGGAAATGAAAAAGGAGAAGTTACAACTGACACCACAGAAGGATAAGAGACTACTATATGCAACTGTATGCCAATAAAATGGAAGAAATGGACAAATTCTTAGAAAGGTAGTCTCCCAAGACTGAACCACAAAGAATTAGAAAATATGAACAGGCCAATCACAAGCACTGAAATTGAAACTGTAATTTAAAAACTCCCAGCAAACAAAAGCCCAGGGCCTGATGGCTTCACAGGAGAATTCTAGCAAACATTTAGAGAAGAGCTAACACCTATTCTTCTGAAACTGTTCCAAAAAATTGCAGAGGAAGGAAAACTCCCAAACTCATTCTATGAGGCCACCATCACCCTGGTACCAAAACCAGACAAAGATACCACTAAAAAAGAAAATTACAGGCCAATATCACTGATGAACATAGATGCAAAAATCCCCAACAAAATACTAGCAATTCAAATCCAACAACACATTAAAAGAATCATACACCATGATCAAGTGGGATTTATCCCAGGGATGCAAGAATTTTTCAATATCCACAAATCCATCAGTGTGATACACCACATCAACAAACTGAAGAATAAAAACCATATGATCATCTCAATAGATGCAGAAAAAGCTTTTGATAAAATTCAACACCAATTTATGATAAAAACTCTCCAGAAAGTGGGCATACAGGGAAACTACCTCAACATAATAAAGGCCATATACGACAAACCTATAGCATCATGCTCAATGGTGAAAAGCTGAAAGCATTTCCTCTAGGATCAGGAACAAGACAAGGATGCCCACTCTCACCACCACATTTATTCAACATAGTTTTGGAAGTCCTAGCTATGCAATCAGAGAAGAAAAAGAAATAAAAGGAATACCAATTGGAAAAGAAGACGTAAAACTGTCACTGTTTGCTGATGACATGATACTATACATAGAAAATCCTAAAGACCCTACCAGAAAACTACTAGAGCTCATCAATGAATCTGGTAAAGTTGCAGGATAGGAAATTAATACAGAGAAATCTGTTGCATTTCCATACACTAACAATGAAAGATCAGAAAGAGAAATTCAACAATCCCATTTACCATTTCATCAAAAAGAATAAAACACCTAGGAATAAACCTACCTAAGGAGGCAAGAGACCTTTACTCTGAAAACTATAAGATGCTGATGAAAGAAATCAAAGAAGACACAAACAGATGGAAAGATATCCCATATTCTTGGATTAGAAGAATAAATATTATCAAAATGACTATACTACTCAAGGTAATCTACAGATTCAATGCAATCCCTATCAAATGGCATTTTTCACAGAACTAGAACAAAAAATCTTAAAATTTGTATGGAGACACAAAAGACCCCAAATAGCCAAAGCAATCTGGATAAAGAAAAATGGAGCTGGAGGAATCAGGCTCTCTGACTTCAGACTGTACTACAAAGCTACAGTCATCAAAACAGTATGGTACTGGCACAAAAAATACAACTATAGATCGATGAACAGGATAGAAAGCCCAGAAATAAATCCATGCACGTATGGTCAATTAATCTATTACAAAGGAGGCAAGACTATACAATAGTGGAAAGGCAGTCTCTTCAACAAATGGTGCTGGGAAACCTGGACAGGTACATGTAAAAAAATTGAAATTAGATCATTCTTTAACACCATACACAAAAATAAGCTCAAAATGTATTAAAGACCTAAATGTGAGACCGGACACTATGAAACTCCTAGAGGAAAACATAGGCAGAACACTCTCTGACATAAATTGCAGCAATGTCTTTTCCAATCCATCTTCCAGAGTAATGGAAATAAAAACAAAAATAAACAAATGGGACCTAATTAAACTCAAAAGCTTTTGCACAGCAAAGGAAACCATAAACAAAATGAAAAGACAACCCACAGATTGGGAGAAAATATTTTCAAATGAGGTGACCAACAAGGGATTAGCCTCCAATATTTACAAACAGCTCATGTGGCTTAATATCAGTAAAACAAACAACCCAATCAAAATATGGTTAGAAGATCTAAATAGACATTTTTCCAAGTAAGACATATGGATGGCCAAGAGGCACATGAAAAGATGTTCAACATCACTAATAATCAGAGAAATGCAAATCACAACTACAGTGAGATATCACCTCACACCAGTCAAAATGGCTATCATCAAAAAATCCACAAACAATAAATGCTGGAGAGGGTGTGGAGAGAAGGGGACCCTCCTGCACTGTTGGTGGGAATGTAAATTGGTACAGCCACTATGGAGAACAGTATGGAGGTTCCTTAAAAAACTAAAAATAGAGCTACCATATGACCCTACAATCCCACTCCTGGGCATATATCCAGAGAAAAACATGTTCCAAAAGGATACATGCACCCCAATGTTCATTGCAGCACTGTTTACAATAGCCAAGACATGGAAGCAACCTAAATGTCCATCAATAGAGGAATGGATAAAGAAGATGTGGTACATATATACAATGGAATATTACTCAGCCATAAAAAAGAATGAAATAATACCATTTGCAGCAACATGGATGGACCTAGAGATTGTCATACTGAGTGAAGTCAGTCAGACAGAGAAAGAAATATCATATGATATTGCTTATATGTGGAATCTAAAAAGAAATGATACAAATGAACATATTTACAAAACAGAAATGGACTCAAAGACTTAGAGAATGATCTTATGGTTACCGTGGGGGAAAGGTGGAGGGAAGGGATAATTAGGGAGTTTGAGACTGACATGTACACACTGCTATATTTAAAAAGGATAACCAACAAGGACCTACTGTATAGCACAGGGCACTCTGCTCAGTGTTATGTGGCAGGCTGGACGGGAGGGAGTCTGAGGGAGAATGGATACATGTATATGTATGGCTGAGTCGCTTTGCTGTGCACCTGAAACTATCACAACATTGTTCATCAACTATACTCCAATATAAAATAAAAAGTTAAAAGAAAAAGAATGATAAAAAAAAAGGAATAAGCTACTGCCGAGCACATGCTTCCTGAAGAACTGGACTGCTACAGGGAGCAGTATTAGGGAACCCAGAATATGGATTGCCAGTTAGTCTCTGATGCTCTCAGCCACACATCAGTTTACCCTGGAGCATCTGGTAACCAACATAAGACTGAGCTTTAAGTGCTTGTGCTTCTGTTAACTAGAAAATATGTTTTTAAAGGTCTATATTTTAAGAGGAAATACACATATAAAGAATTTCGATCTCAAAGCAAATATAGCTTAATTTATAATGCCAGTTATAAGAGATCTCAGCAGCCAACTTGAACCCAGACAAAAACTCAATCTTCACATAAGAACTTCCATGTGAGCCCAGTACAGAAAAAGAGGTGATAGCTTTGCTGCTCTGGTTAATTAAAGTGGGAGCTCCAAACCCTACGTCTCTCTGCCTCACTCCAGAAGGAATGAGGCCACATAGGGGAAGGAGGAGAAGGATCAGTATTGAGGTTTTGCATAAGATTTTGATTAGAAAGAGGATCATATTGCTTTTTTTTTTTTTTGCGGTACACGGGCCTCTCATTGTTGTGGCCTCTCCCGTTGTGGAGCACAGGCTCCAGACGCGCAGGCTCAGCGGCCATGGCTCACGGGCCCAGCCGCTCCGCGGCATGTGGGATCTTCCCGGACCGGGGCACGAACCCGTGTCCCCTGCATCGACAGGCGGACTCTCAACCACTGCGCCACCAGGGAAGCCCCATATTGCTTAATTTTTAAAAACAATTGCGCCTTACAAAATCTATTGGAACAGAGCAATAGTAACAACATTCTAAAGACCTTTACAGTTGACATATCTCTAGTCTCCTTTTTCTTGGTTTGAATTGGTTTGAATGGGTCACTTATACACTGGCTCTTCATCCAGGGCAAAGAGAGCTGGGAGACCTGACCACCTACCTCTGCTTGATCCTACTGCCAAATTTCTTCATCTTTATCTAAGCGTCAGGAACAGAGCAGGAGGAGGCAGAAAACGAGAGGAAATGGCAAAGCCAAGACAACGTGATTATTGTTTCTTGGGCAGTTTAAGAAACCACGTGCAGCTTCGACATCCCGGGCTTCTACTTGCAGAGGTACAAAGAGGCCAAGCAGAGGCCATGGTTTGCTCACCAATATTTCAGCTCCTCTTTCATTAAGTTGAGGGTACAAAGGAGCTCAGAATTTAGTCCAAAGAAACTACTTAAAACCATTTAGAAACAAGAAGTCTTGCATGAAATTAAACCTATGTTACTGATAAGTGCAAAATATAAAAGAATTATTCACACACCAAAGAACCCCAGAAAATACCATGTACTGTTTCTGTGGCGAGACTACCCAGAAACCCAATGCATTCAGAGAACTGGAGCCTATGTGAACCACTCCTCAACTCATAAAAACGAGGTCAGAAAATTAACGCGTGCCAATCTGAAGTACAGAGACCTCTGACTCATTTCTTCTTTTCCTTCACGGTGGAGAGGAGAAGGGAATAATAACAAAATTACTCCCAGCAGCCAAGTATGGAGCTGAAAGGAATAATCAACTAGAACTGTTATTTGACTTTCTATCATTTCTAGCAAGCTTGTGCCTTCAAATATTTACATTTATTCTTCAACTATTGCTGCCTCTTAATATTTCAATGTATAAAAATAAATATGTATATTTTTACTTTTCCCCTTATTACAGCACCATTCGTCTTACACACTACTTCAGTCTGCACAGAGTCAGTACAATTTATATCGTCAGAGATCACTGAGTAAGCAGTAGTAAATTAGAGTTGTGTGTCTTCCATCCGTAAGTGCTTGCCCCACCCAGCCCCTGCACTCACGGCCCCAGCTTCTGACAGGTACCGATGATGTAATTACCATCTCAGCCATCATATCGAGGTGCCAAGAATATCTCTTCATATCCTGAGTTACGTTGTAAGAGCAGAGTTATCTCTGAACTCAGTGTTGCTTATTAAATGGACATAAAGCAACTCAAAGGACAATAAGAAGCAATTCTTTAAATGGAATGTCCCTATTAAGAATATTTGTTTCCTTCTCTGTGACAGATGCTGTCACGAGGCTCATATGTAACTTCTCTTTCTTTTCCTCCCCTTGAATATGTTTGCTGTCCTGATGATAAATCTACAGTCTACGCTGAGCGGAAGAAAAATAGCTGGGGCTTTTCTATATGCCGAGGTTGTGGGCCACATCTATCATCCTCTTGCTTCTGTTTTCCTTTTAATTAATTACCTCACTTCAGTCAGAAACTTGACTTCAAATCATAAGCCTAAGGAGAAACTAGATTTTAATTTACAGAAGCTCAGCTAAATATTTTTGTTCTAAGACTATATTTCATAAGAAAGACGGGAGCCCCAGGGCTCTTTAAACTAAACAACAACTATAAACATTTTTCTTCATGGCATGGTTTTTTGCTTCAAATCAAACGTGAGTTCATCTACAGCCCATCAACCAAAAAGTTATTATAAGATTACATTCCCCTTTTCCAGTCTGCCACCCAGCACACAATAGCCTGAATTAATCACACATTAGAGAGGAATTTTCTTAAATGGGCCATTTCTTCAGGAAATTCTGACAGTTAATTTAGGCCTCTAGTTGGGGCTAGAGGTGGGCCCACTCTACTCCATCAGGACAGCGTTCCCTCTTTCTCTTTGTAATTTTCCCTCCAGCTCTGCAGGTTCTACACCAGAGAGATGAAGAAGCTAATAATCTGGGACTGCATTAAGATTGCTCAAACGAGCTCCCCCATTCATTAAGAACAAGGTCTGCCCAAAGTACCACAGCTGTGTTGCCCACAGTTGAGTTGTTCCCGCTCCCCCAGGGCCCCGCGTAAGAGTATGCAAGGCTGTGGATCAGGTCCCAGGTCTGTCATAGTGCTGGAGAGATTTCACACCAATTAAGAGAACTAATGGCCCCAGGAGCAGAGGGAGGGAGGGGACAGTCAACATTCCTCAGCATTCTGTCCAGCAGCCTTTGTTGGAGATATTAAAGTCCCTTCAAAGGGGATATATTATTTCTATAAGCCCAAAGGTCTGGGTTAAGTGCTTTCCTTTTATATTTCTTTTCTTTCAATGGGAAAAGAAGACTTTACAACTTCCAATAAGAAAGGTGAGTTCATGTTTCAAGAAAATTGATTGAATGAACTCAAACATGGCAGTGTTGTCAGTGATGTCTAAGAAGTTGAAAAAAAAAATCCAATTTGATGGGTCAGGTTGGGTGATGTAGTGGAAAAGTAAACAAATGGCAAAAATCTGCAGGCTCTGTAGGCTCTAATTTTAGAGAGGAAGGAGCTAAAGAGATCCTGAAATTCAAGTACCAAGTCAGTTAGGTCAGGAAACCGAGTCTGCAATTTGCTCACATTTGCCCAACAAGGAGGTGGCAGAATGAGGGCAAGAACCTATGGCTCTCCTCAGGTCATTAAGAGTTTGTTGAGCACCTATGGCATGCAGTATGCCATACAACAAGGGGCTCTTAGGTCACCGACAAACTCTTCCCCCAAAATCACCATCATAAGTAGGACCCATTGGAGCATTCCTCAAAGTGGACTAATTATATGGTTTGCTTTCAAAGAACTGGAAGGCAAAAAAACTCAACACCTAATATTGCATTACATTAAAAAATTATGATGTTATTTAAATATGTATAAATGTAAAACTAAACCCCTATACTTATTGCTCTTTTAAGCAACTATCAAACCAGAACAAATTTTCAAATTAAATGCAAATAAAACCAACAAAATCCAATTAATAGCCTTACTTTAATGTGACAAATTTATGTGCTTTTGCCAAAACCAAATTACCGCTGGGAACATGCGTGGGGTGCTGATGGATGATGGCAGGTTCTTTGGGCTGAGCAGACCCGTTCCACCATGTGTGGGGAGGGTACCATTTGGCCAGCTTCTGGTCTTCCTCCTTAGCCCAGACTAGGAAGCTGGGATCATTTGGCACCAACACGAGCAGGCACACAAGCCCACTATTCAGTTACAGGATGGCCCAGGAGATGCTTAGCTTAATTTGCAGACTGTCATCAAAACAAAAGCCCTAATTTTAAAGATTCTCACGAACATGCATTGTAGCCTCAAGAACACAGCCCCAGATCGGTCTGAGAGATACTGGGCAATTTATCATTTTAAGTTATTTTTTCACTGTTTTCCATTTAAAGTCATATAATCAGAAGAGAAAGCTGGCTCAAATAGAAATATTTTTCAATATAATATGATCACAACAAAAGAGTTTTATTGGATAGTTTCATATCATTTCAAGTTAGAGCATCATTTTAGTACTTGAACTCCATCCCCTACGATGAATGTACTCCATCCATTTGCTGGTAAGGGATTAGAGGACACTCTGTATTCATAAAGGCTTGCTCTGGAGCTTTCTGGGAATATGAAAATCATAAATGTAAATCGAAACTGTGTGGCAGTTACATAGAAGTCCCCTGTGAGGGCTAAGCCACAAGATGGGAATCTCAGCAGCATGGAGGCCTGCAGCAAGAACAGGGAGGCCCAGGGCAAACATCTGAAACTATGACTTGCAAAACCACACCAATAAAGTTTGCTGTAAGCCTTTTCTATTATCATAAGGGCCCCAGTCATTTTCTGAAACAGGTCATTTTCTTTTAAGCTCTATCGTGTACAATGTCACACTAAAATTCCTTTAACCACAATTTCAGATTGGATGTGCTTTTTTTTTTGAGTCTGCAAACAGATCTTAACTTGATGAAGCAGGTGAAGAGAAGAACGTTTACTGTTAAACACCCTTGATCCTCAGATTCGCAGTCCCTGGACTCTTTCACCAGATGCAGCACAGCCTATGTCTATTAGAAATTCAACTGAGTATCATCCATGGAGCGCCCACTGCCTGCCAGGTACTGTGCTGAGGACACAACGGTGAGTAAGAAAGAACAGTTCCTGATAATGGTCATAGTCTAGACAAGGAGAGGAGACTGACTCAGTAAACCACCATCCAGGCAGGGCATCTAATGTTACAGCAGAAGCAAGCACAAGAGGAAGGAGCACAGAAGAGGAACAATCACTGTGTCTAGGCTGGAGGAGAGAAGAGGCTTCCTAGAGAAATATTCTAGGATATTCCAGCCAGGCTTCGAAAAAAATGAAAAGGAGTTCATTAGAAAAAATGCCAAGGGGGAGAAGATGCAGAAGAAACACAGATGCAAACAGTAGAATGTGATGACAGGATGATAATCATTTAGCTAACCTTCACTGAGCAGTTCTGGGTGCCAGGCACTGTGCTAAATGTTTTAGGGGCTCTCTTTCATTCAATCGTCGAAACAGATTTATCCCCATTTTACTGATAAGAAATTTGAGCCTTAGAGAGATTCACCTGCCCAAGATCCTACAGCTAATAAGGGGCAAAGTTCAGGTCAAACTAGGAACAAGATACACACAGCCAATGTTTTCCGCCTCTCCACTCTACTGTTCAGAAGGCTAGAGCATGAAGTAGAAGGTAGAGAGGAAAAACATAACTGATTGCTAAAATACTATACATTTCTATCAACCTTTATATGGATGAGTATGAAATATTGTAAAACCTCCTCAAACGTTGTTGCAAAGGATACGTTTGACACTTCACACACAAACTATGTTATTACCGTTTATATGTATTAGAGATCTTTGTTATACCAATCTCTGATTTCATTCTTCTCAGAAAAGGTGGAATTTTTGTTTGTTTACTTTTGATTTTAAATACTCAAGTGGACATGATGAACATGTTTATAAGATGTTCATGTGTAAATAAATTCACAGATTAGACAAAATTCTTTACCAGTCCACGTACCCCAATTTCATGTTTAGAAATCAACATACACACACACACACCAGCTACACCAAACACAGAATCCTGAGGCTGTCTCTAGAAACTAGTAAAATAAGAGAGAATATGATTATTTCTTGCTGAAAATATAGGGCCTTTAATTGGCAAACAACACAAAATGATAACAATTATAACTGGCATGGTTTTCGGTTAATACAATTAAAAATAGTATGACATGGTTTCTTAGCCTTTGAGAAATTTTACGTGCTGTTTTTTTTTTTTAATTTGACTCGAGAGTTAAAGAGAGGCTGTCTTCTTAGTTGAGAGAAAGTGAATATCATTAACATAAGGCTCTTAGTAAATCAAGAGTTAACTTTTGTGGGTTGTGTGATCATTTCCTTAAAAATGTCCTGCTCTCCTCAAGTGAGCCCAACAGAAAGGGTGGATTTACGTATTCAAATGCCACAGCTGAGAAAGCCCTTGTAGGGGAGCTAATCCCTTCTACCCTACAAAAGGAAAAAATCATAACAAAAACAGCAGGCATGGAAACAACTTTCCATCAACCTACTCAGTAAGTGCCAGGTGCAAGATTCATTCCACCAGGCTTCCACTCAGCTCAAGGATGCCGTAAGACTGCAGACAGGCAGAAATGTCCATGTCTAAAGATTCCTGGTTGAGCTCAGCGCTTGTCATTGGTAAATTAAGAGCTATTATACCCACCTCACATAGTTATTGGGAGGATTAAATTCGATAATATGCTTAAAATGTCTAACACAATCTTTGACCTGGGAGGCATCCAATATGGGTTGATCCCATCCCTTTTCACACACAAACCCCACTCCCTCTCTATCCTCTGCTGGAGACTGCCAAACAACAGCATTTTTCATTATAGTGCTTTCTTAGAAATTAGAAGAAAAAAATAAAAACCAATAAAACACAAGGAGTTTATAGCATAATCATTTGATGTTTCTGCGACTTCAAATAGTTGTTTCTGTGACTAAGCGGTAGGCGTGTGAGGGTATCAAGATGACAGGGATCTACTGCTGAGATCCATGTTGGGGCATGAAATTCACCAATAAATTACTGCAGCAGAGTTTCATAGCTAATACAGTTATGTAAATCACATTTGAGAGTCTTTTTTGGAAAGACTTGATGTAAGTAACCAAATAGAATACAAGGTGTTTATGTAAACAAATCAAAAAACCTCCCTTTTGCTTTCTTTCCTCATCACCTGTTTTATGTAGGGAAGAAGACAGTCCTCTTTAACTCCCCAAAATTAACACCTAAGAGGTCAAGAACTGCCTTTACTTTTAAATAAGCAAACACTATTATAAATTGAAGCCTTTGTCTCTTCTAGTCTTGTTGCCGTCTACAATTTTTTATTTTGTTGTACGAGATGAGAAAATATTCAGGTTTGTAGGGAATAAGTAATGAACAAAATGCATGCAAATCAATTAATTTTAACCAGATCTTCAGTATCCTTACTGCGGACAAAAAAGGAGAGCTGGGAAATTTAATCTCAATTTGTCAATATTTACAATCTCTAAATAAAACAGCAATCACAATGGCAGTTTCTCAGGGCTCCTGGCAAGCACTTATATTATGTAAATTCTCATTTCACTAACTTGAACTAGAGATGAATGCTGTCTCCATCAACTCAATATTAAAGTTCTTTCCATGCCCATCAAGTTGTTTCCTAGAAAATCTTTTGGAAAATCACAGATGCAACATGCACATTCTCAGTTCACACAGCTATCTGGGAAAGCCCTGGTAAGCAGGAGTTGGGGATGACAGCAAGTTCTCAGGTTGTAGAAGCCTGCCGTCCCTGTCTGTCACCAGTGCCCAACACCTCAGGAACAGCCAATGAAAGAATGACTGAATGAAGACAATCTAGGTTGATGGTTAGAAAGCTCAGGCCTTGGGTGCTTAGGCCCTCCACTTACTAGGTGCCTGACCTTGGCAATTTGCTTACCCTCTCTGTGCCTCAGTTTCCTCATCCATAAAATGCAGTAATAACAGTACTTAGCTCATAGGTTGCTATGAGGATTAAATGAGTAAATAAAGGTAGGGCACTCAGAACAATGTCTGGCACATGATAAACGCTCAATAAATTATTTTTAATATTGTTCCCAGTCTTATTAATATTACTTGTCAGCTTATTAATATTACTCTCATACGCAGTAGCACTGTCCTTAAACAAACGGGACAGAAGTTTCATTAGCTGGTAGATGGCACTTTAATTTAAATAAAATTAAATTTAATCTAAAAAATAGAAAATAAATTTAAAGACTTTAAGTACACCAAGTGGTTAGGTATATTAGATAAAGGAATGAGAGTTCTATACGAGAAAGAAAAAAAAAGAAAGATGCCTGCTACATGAATCGCAACTCTTAGAAAAATTAGGGGGTGATAATTTGCGGTAAAACAAAATATTTGACTTCACAAAAGGACTCACTTCTGGAAAATCATTCTGAATAATAGGATCCTCTGCTGCCTACAAAGCAGAACTTGATTTATAAAAATACTAACAATAAACAAAAAACTATGCACATTCGCTTTTTAGCTACACTGTGGGAAATGGATCTTGGGAAAGTCTTTGATGAGCCCAGTTTTTGCCGAATTCAGTGACCAGTGTCTTCATTTTGTTCAAGTTTTCAGCAGCATCTGGCGCAGGTGACCACTCTCCCTCCTGAACTCTCTCTTTCCCCTCCCACCTCACTGCCCACTCCCTCTCAGTCTCTTTTGCTGGGCCCTCTTCTTCATCCTGACTTCCAAGTGTGGAGGTACCCTGGAGCTAAATCCCTCACCCTTTCTCTTCCTTCTCTAGCACCCCTCACTCCCTGGGGACTGGCTTTAGAACTACCTATACAAAGAAGGTTCTCACATTTATATCGTAAGGTCTAATCTTTCTTCCAGGCCCTGGGTTGCTTCCCTACTTGACAAGTCCCCTGAATTTCCAGCAGATATCGCAAACCAAGCACATCCAAGATAGAGCTCCTGGCTATCTTCTTGAAATCTGCTCCTTCTTCAGTCTTTCCCACCATTGCTCCCTACAGTCAACCTTCTTTTCTCTCACCTTCCCTACCCCAATCTCCCCTCTTCCTCCAGACACATTAAATGAACTAGCAAATCTTATTTGCTCTACTTTGTAATACACTTCAGAACTGACCACTTCTTACCATTCCCACAGATACCTCCTTGGGCTACAACAATGGTCTCCTAATTGATCTCTCTTCTACTCTATTTGCCCCCATGATCAGCCAAAGTGATTTTTTTTTTACTTTTATTTATTTATTTTATAAAGCAATTTCTTATTAGTTACCTATTTTATACATATTAGTGTGTATATGTCAATCCCAATCTCCCAGTTCATCCCACTACCACCACCACCGCCCTCCCACTTTCCCCCCTTGGTGTCCATACATTTGTTCTCTACATCAGTGTCTCTATTTCTGCCTTGCAAACCAGTTCATCTGTACCATTTTTCTAGATTCCACATATATGCATTAATATACGATATTTGTTTTTCTCTTTCTGACTTACTTCACTCTGTATGACAGTCTCTAGGTCCATCCACATCTCTACAAATGACCCACTTTTATTCCTTTTTATGCCTGAGTAATATTCCATTGTATATATGTACCACATCTTCTTTATCCTTCTGTCGATGGCCATTTAGGTTGCTTCCATGACCTGGCTATTGTAAATAGTGCTGCAATGAACACTGGGGTGCATGGGTCTTTTTGAATTATGGTTTTCTCATGGTATATGCCCAGTAGTGGGATTGCTGGGTCATATGGTAATTCTATTTTTAGTTTTTTAAAGAACCTCCACACTGTTCTCCACAGTGGCTGTATCAATTTACATTCCCATCAACAGTGCAAGAGGGTTCCCTTTTCTCCACACCCTCTCCAGTATTTGTTGTTTGTAGATATTCTAATGATGCCCATTCCAACCATTGTGAGGTTATACCTCATTGTAGTTTTGATTTGCATTTCTCTAGTATTAGTGATGTTGAGCAGCTTTTCATGTGCTTCCTGGCCATCTGTATGTCTTCTTCGGAGAGGTGTCTATTTAGGTCTTCTGCCCATTTTTTGATTAGGTTGTTTTTTTAATATTGAGCTGCATGAGCTGTATAAACAGAGATTAATCCTTTGTCCATTGATTCGTTTGCAAATATTTTCTCCCATTCTAAGGGTCATCTTTTTGTCTTGTTTATACTTTCCTTTGCTGTGCAAAAGCTTTTAAGTTTCATTAGGTCGCATTTGTTCATTTTTGTTTTTATTTCCATTACTCTAGGAGACAGATTGAAAAAGATACTGCTGTGATTTATGTCAAAGAGTGTTTTGCCTACGTTTTCCTCTAAGAGTTTTATAGTGTCCGGTCTTACGTTTAGGACTTGAATCCATTTTGGGTTTATTTTTGTGTATGGTGTAAGGGAGTGTTCTAATTTCAGTCTTTTAAATGTAGCTGTCCAGTTTTGCCAGCACCACTTAGTGAAGAGACTGTCTTTTCTCCATTGTATATTCTTGCCTCCTTTATCAAAGATAAGGTGACCACAGGTGTGTGGGTTTATCTCTGGGCTTTCTATCCTGTTCCATTGATCTATATTTCTCTTTTGGTGCCAGTACCACATTGTCTTGATTCGTGTAGCTTTGTGCTATACTCTGAAGTCAGGGAGTCTGATTCCTCCAGCTCCATATTTCCCCTCAAGATTGCTTTGGCTATTTGGGGTCTTTTGTGTCTCCATACAAATATTAAGATTTTTTGTTCTAGTTCTGTTAAAAATGCCATTGGTAATTTGATAGGGATTGCACTGAATCTGTAGATTGCTTTGGGTAGTATAGTCATTTTCACAATATTGATTCTTCCAATCTAAGAACACAGTATATCTCTCTATCTGTTTGTGTCATCTTTGATTTCATTCATCAGTGTTTTATACTTTTCTGAGTACAAGTCTTTCGCCTCCTTAGGCAGGCTTATTCCTAGGTATTTTATTCTTTTTGTTGCAATGGTAAAAGGGATTCTTTCTGTAATTTCTCTTTCTGATCTTTTGTTGTTAGTGTATAGGAATGCAAGAGATTTCTGTGCATTAATTTTGTATCCTGCAACTTTACCAAATTCATTAATTAGCTCTAGCAGTTTTCTGGTAGCATCTTTAGGATTCTCTATGTATAGTATCATGTCATCTGCAAACAGTGACAGTTTTACTTCTTCTTTTCCAATTTGTATTCCTTTTATTTCTTTTTCTTCTCCGATTGCCATGGCTAGTACTTCCAAAACTATTTTGAATAACAGTGATGAGAGTGGACATCTTTGCCTTTTTACTGATCTTAAAGGAAGTGCTCTTTCAGTTTTTCACCATTGAGAATGATGTTTGCTGTGGGTTTGTCATATATGGCCTTTATTATGTTGAGGTCGTTTCCCTGTATGCCCACTTTCTGGAGAGGTTTTATCATAAAGTGGTGTTGAATTTTGTGAAAAGCTTTTTCTGCATCTACTGAGATGGTCATATGGTTTTTATTCTTCAATTTGTTAATACAGTGCATCACATTGATTTATTTGCATATATTGAAGAATCCTTGTATCCCTGGGATATACCCCCTTGATCATGGTGTATGGACCTTTTAATGTGTTGTTGGATTCTGTTTGCTAGTATTTTGTTGAGGATTTTTGCATCTATATTCATCAGTGATATTGGTCTGTAATTTTCTTTTTTTGTACTATCTCTGTCTGGTTTGGTATCAGGGTGATGGTGGCCGCATAGAATGAGTTTGGGAGTTTTCCTTCCTCTGCAATTTTTTGGAAGAGTTTGAGAATGATGGGTGTTAGCTCTTCTCTAAATATTTGACAGAATTCATCTCTGAAGCCATCTGGTCCTGGACTTTTGTTTGTTGAAAGATTTTTTTTTTTTTTTGCCATACACAGTCTTCACTGCCGTGGCCTTTCCCGCTGTGGAGCACAGCCTCTGGACATGCAGGCTCAGTGGCCATGGCTCACGGGCCCAGCCGCTCCGCGTCATGTGGGATCTTCCCAGACCGGGGCACGAACCCGTGTCCCCTGCATTGGCAGGCGGACTCTCAACCACTGTGCCACCAGGGAAGCCGGGAAAGATTTTTAAACACAGATTCAACTTCATTACTTGTGATTGGTTTGTTCATATTTTCTATTTCTTCCTGGTTCTGTCTTGGAAAGTTATACCTTTCTAAGAATTTGTCCATTTCTTCCAGGTTGTCCATTTTATTGGCATAGAGTTGCTTGCAGTAGTCTCTTATGATGCTTTGCATTTCTGCAGTTTCTGTTATAACTTCTCGTTTTTCATTTCTAAGTTTATGGATTTGAGTCCTCTCCCTCTTTTTCTTAATGAGTCTGGCTAAAGGTTTATCCATTTTGTTTATCTTCTCAAAGAACTCAAAGCTTTTAGTTTTATTGATCTTTGTTACTGCTTTCTTTGTTTCTATTACATTTATTTCTGCTCTGGTCTTTATGATTTCTTTCCTTCTACTAACTCTGGGTTTTTGCTTGTTCTTCTTTCTCTAGTTCCTTTAGGTGTAAGGTTAGATTGTTTATTTGAGACTTTATTTATTTCTTGAGGTAGGATTGTATTGCTATAAACTTCCCTCTTAGAACTGCTTTTGCTGCATCCCATAGGTTTTGGATCATCGTGTTTTTGTTGTCATTTGTCTTTAGGTATTTTTTGATTTCCTCTTTGATTTCTTCAGTGATCTCTTGGTTTTTTAGTAACCTATTGTTTAGGCTCCATGTGTTTGTGTTCTTTACGTTTTTTTCCCTGTAATTTATTTCTAATCTCATAGCCCTGTTGTCAGAAAAGATACTTGATATGATTTCAATTTTCTTAAATTTACTGAGGCTTGCTTTGTGACCCAAGATGTGATCTATCCTGGAGAATGTTCTGTGTGCACTTAAGAAGAAAGTGTAATCTTCTGTTTTCAGATGGAATGTCCTGTAAATATCAATTAAATCTTTCTGGGCTATTGTGTCATTTAAAGCTTGTGTTTCCTTATTAATTTTCTGTCTGGATGATCTGTCCGTTGGTGCAAGTGAGGTGTTAAAGTCCCCCACTATTATTGTGTTACTGTTGATTTCCTCTTTTATAGTTACTAGCATTAGCTTATGTATTGAGGTGCTCCTATACTGGGTACATATATAATTGTTGTATCTTCGTCTTGCACTGATCCGTTGATAATTATGTAATGTCCTTCCTTGTCTGTTTATAACATTCTTTATTTTAAAGTTTATTTTGTCTGATATGAGTATTGTACTCCAGCTTTCTTTTGATTTCCATTTGCATGGGATATCTTTTTCCATCCCCTCACTTTCAGCCTGCATGTGTCCCTAGGTCTGAAATGGGTCTCCTGTAGACAGCATATATATAGATCTTGTTTTTGTTACCATTCAGCAAGCCTGTGTCTTTTGGTTGGAGCATTTAATCCATTCACATTTAAAGTGATTATCAATATGTCTGTTCCTATTAACATTTTCTTAATTGTTTTGTGTTAGTTTTTGTAGGAGCTTTTCTTCTCTCGTTTTCCACTTAGAGAAGTTTCTTTAGCATTTGTTGTAGAGATGGTTTGGTGGTGCTAAATTCTCTTAGCTTCTGCTTGCCTGTAAAGCTTTTGATTTCTCTGTCGAATCTGAATTAGATCCTTGCTGGGTAGAGTAATCTTGGTTGTAGATTCTTTCCTTTCATCACTTTAAATATATCGTGCCATCCCTTCTGGCTTGTAGAGTTTCTGCTGAGAAATCACCTGTTAACCTTATGGGAGTTCCCTTGCATGTTATTTGCTGTTTTTCCCTTGTTGTTTTTAATAAGTTTTCTTTGTCTTTAATTTTTGTCAATTTGATTATTATGTGTCTTGGTGTGTTTCTCCTTGAGTTTATCCTGCCTGGCACTCTCTGCACTTCCTGGACTTGGGTGGCTATTTCCTTCCCCATGTTAGGGAAGTTTTCGACTATAATCTCTTCAAATATTTTCTCAGGTCCTTTCTCTCTCTCTTCTCCTTGTGGGACCCCTATAATGTGAATGTTGGTGCATTTAATGTTGTCCCAGAGGTCTCTTAGGCTGTCTTCATTTCTTTTCATTCTTTTTTCTTTTCTCTGTTCTACAGTAGTGAATTCCACCATTTTGTCTTCCAGGTCACTTCTGCCTCAGTTATTCTGCTATTGATTCCTTCTAGTGTATTTTTCATTTCAATTATTGTATTGTTCATCTATGTTTGTTTGTTCTTTAATTCTTCTAAGTGTTTGTTCTTTAATTCTTCTAGGTCTTTCTTAAACATTTCTCACATCTTCTCAATCTTTGCCTCCTTTTTTTCCAAGGTCCTGGATCATCCTCACTATCAATATTCTGAATTCTTTTTCTGGAAGGTTGCCTATCTCCACTTCATTTAGTTGTTTTTCTTGGGTTTTATCTTGTTCCTTCATCCTCTGCCTTTTCATTTTGTCTATTTCTGTGAATGTGGGTTTTGTTCCACGGGCTGCAGAATTGTAGTTCTTCTTGCTTCTACCATCTGCCCTCTCCAAAGTGATCTTTTTAAAACAAAAGTGAGATCAAGTAGCTCCCTCTCTTAAAACCTGCCAGTGGCTTCCTCACACACTCATGATGTCCTTTTCATGGCCTATAAGGCCCTAAATGATGTGTCACCTGCCTATCTGTCTGCTATAATTTGAATGTTTGTGTCTTCCCAAAATTCATATGGTGAAATCCTAACCCCCAAGGTGATGATATAGGGAAGTGAGGCCTTTGGGAGGTAATTAGGTCATGAGAGTTTGTCCTCATTAATGGGATTAGCGCCCTTGTAAAAAAGGCCTAAAAGAGCTCTCTCATGCTTCAGTCATATAAGGATACAATGAGAAGTTGGTAGTCTACAACTCAGAAGATGTTCCTCACCAGAACCTGACCATGCTGGCACACTGATCTTGGACTTCCAGCCTCCAGAACTGTGAGCAATAAATTTCCACAGTTTATAAGCCACCAAGTCTGTGGTATTTTGTTACAGCAGCCCGAATGAACAAAGACACCATCTACCTCAGTTCCCCGCGCTTGGTCACCAAGCTGTAACCTCAGGGGCCTCCTATTTGTTCCTCAAACTACCAAGCTTCTTCTCCCCTCCTAACCTTCACATGTTCTCTTCCTTCTGCCTGGAACGCTCCTGCTCTGGATTTTTCTGTGACTGGCTCTTTCTCATTCTCCCTATTCGAATGTCCTGATCAACCAGTCTAAATTATCCACTACCACCAGAAGGTCACTCTAAGGCCCCTTAAAGCCACCTGAAACTGTATATTTACTTGCCCATTGTCTCTCCCATGAGAAGTGTAAGCTCCACTGGGGTAGAGATTTTGCTTATTACCTCCACTACTGTTCTAGAACTATAGGCTGAAGGGAAAGATAGCAGATTAATTAATCTCTCTTGAGCTCCTACTACATTCCAGGCTCTGTCTTAGGAGCTGAGAGCTCTAGAAGTGGGCTAGGTATCAGCAGTTAAGAGAGTATTGATTATAACAGAATCATCCAGGAGATAAGGTCCTAGACTTGTCCCAAAAGGCTTCTGGATCTTAAATACCACCATACACAGACAAAGGTATATGTTTGAAGCCCATCTCCATGACTCATCTGCATGTAACTTTAATAAATTATTTCATCTTTCTGAGCTTCAGTTTCCAATAAAATAGGAATGCTCCTACTAACTGACTGTCATTGGGAGCATTAAGAGCTTCTTGGATTCAGTGGTCATGCCTTGATTTCATTCATGCACTTGTTCATTGAATCAACAACATTTTGAAAGAATATCTACCATGTTTTAGATATTGAGCTAGTTACTGAGAAGTTAACCATTCAACAGTGAGCAAAGCAGACATGATCCAGGCCCTTGGGAGCTTATTGGTTAGTAGAGCATTATAATAAAGTGCCATCTTAGATTCAATAAAGGAAGTACTGAGTTCAGAACAGGAGCTAAGCATACTCTGGAGGGGAGATCAGGAATGGCTTCTTGAATCAAAATACATTTAAAGAAAAATGTAAAGAATATATAATAGTAGCTGTTATTCATGTGGTGAGCATGGGGAGCAAACAGGAGATACAAAGACTTCTGCAACTTTAGAGGAAAGTAAAGAAGTCAGTATGACCTGGTTTCAGGTGTGGAGAATGGTGGGAGGCCACTGAAGGGAGCAGGAGCTCTAGGAGAACGGATAAGTACAGTGAATTTATACCATGAAAACTGTCCAGAATTAGAAGCAGTGAACTAGCTGTACACACATGGATAGATATTTTAAATGTGTTGAGGGGAAAAGGCAAGAAAGAATAAGAACTATGACACAACAACACATACAAATTTAAACACACACAAAGACTACATATTTTATAAGGAATCACACACCATCACATTTACATCTCACACATTTGAATGGATGTCTTGGGGAGGGACAATGAGTATGGTGACCAGGGATTAAGAGGAAAATAGTTTCATAAAACAAAAAAGAGAACTCACACGAGCTGTTGAAAAGAGTGTCCAATGAACTGAGGAATGGGAATTGCTCAATTCTGAATCCAAGTACAAAGGGAAGGAACGAAAGGAGGGGCGGAGTGGGAGAAGGCCAAAGACCAGATCACCAGGAGGCCAAGGAGAGAACACTTAAGGCACGCCTGGGGAACAGCGAGTGGTCTTGTGTGGCTTCATATCTCTCTGAGGTCACAGGCTACATTTGCTTTGCTCATTTCTAAACTGTCAACTCCCTAACAACCATACCTGCTGAGGCCTGTAGGCCAAGAAGCAAAGAGACTGGATAGAGGCTCTCTCAGCCTCACTAGCCTGGCTTCAAAATGAAACATACATACATACATAAACAAACAAACAAAATGAATATAACAAAACAGACTCACAGGCACAGAGAACAAACTAGTGATTACCAGTGGGGAGAGGGAAGGGGAGAGAGGCAAGATATGGGCAGGGAATTAAGAGGTACAAACTACTATGTTAAAATAAATAAGCAACAAGGATATATTGTACAGATAGCAATATATAGTCATTATTTCATAATAATTTTCAGTAGAGTATAATCTATAAAAATATTGAATCACTATGATATACACCTGAAACTAATATAATATTGTAAATCAACTATACTTCAACAATAAAAAAAAAGAAACCCATGTAGGTTTGTACGATTTTAATATATATTAAATGAAATCATTGCAGGGTTTCCTTTTCAAAAATGGGAAACTGAAACTATATCTATTCCATATTTACGCCTCAGCAGCTATTAGGAATTTAAAGTGCCCTTGTCTGGTGTAAAGAGAAATGAGCACTGCATTCATCCCAGCAAACCAACAACTTAGATGTAAAACACTGCAGACGAGTGATTAAATGTCAGCTCTTAGAAGATTCCCCCACAGACTTCTATAAGAAATACCAGCATTATGGAATTTTAAACTTAGCCCAGAGAAGGAAAATACAAAACTTGCTTTATAAATATTTTATTTCAGAATGGTGAGTTTTGTTTGGACTTTTTGCCCTAAACTGCCCTATAAAACATACCTGCTCTTTTATCAAGGAGGATGTAGATCCTAAAACATACTTAAATCAAGCCATAAGCTATTACAAGTCCATTTTCTGTTTAACTTACTCACCAAACACCTCAAGAGTCGAATATGACACATTTCAAGAAGCTTTATAAATGCCTATCAAATCACATGCCAGTGCCTCAGAGTGGAAAGCATAAGTCAATTTACCTACAAAAGAAGTAGTTCTCCAAGGCTTTAAATCATAAAATGACACTATACATTTTCTGCAAATATTTAATTATGTACATGTTTTGCAACTGAGAAGACATTTAATAATATTAAAAATTAAGTTTATACTAACTTGTAAGTAACTTTCAGGTGGAATCTTTGTGAACAAAAGTGGATATTTTCTCAGTAATCTGAACTACAGACATACCTGAAACATACCATCAATACATGATAGCCTCATCTCTGGTGTAAAAATAAGTGAAAAGCCTAATGCTAGAGGTAAGATACATACATGCTTGGAAGTGCACTTTGATTTGAAACAAAAAAAAAAAAGAGAGAGAGGAAAACCTGTGGAAATGACAAATCATTTCATGCAGCTCTTACACAAATGAAGTTGCATCATTTCATGTATTGATAGCTTTTACAGGATGATCATACCAGGAATAGAGAACCAAACTTTACTGCTATCAGTTCTTTCCAAAAAAAAGAAAACGAGAGAGAGAGATCCCCTCATTCAAGGCAAAAAATGTCACTAGTCACCAGGACTTTCAATTGCTCCCACACAATGAAGAGAAGAAAGCACAATACCTATACAAATTAAAAGACTGAGTACCAGCTATTGTTCTCAGCAGAATCAATTCATTTATTTTGGCTCTGTTTGCACATATCCTGTCAAAGCTAATTATTTGTTTATTTTTTTAATGGTGTTAGAAACTTCAAAACCATTAATGCCAATAAAGTTTATGTATTAGAAGTGCCACAGGTGAGGGCTGGTATCTAGTTCAGTGCTCAGGAAATTCAGTCTAGCCAACATTTGCCTGTGTGGACACATGTGATCAGTACAGGGCATCTGAATTGGAAAATTACTATCTATTCCAGTCAGACTCTAAATAGAAGCCTAATTCAGGAATTAATGATTGTTCTGTCCAGCTATGGACATTAGTTGCTAATAATTTCTAAGCTTTTAAAATACCTGCTCTTCTCTGCAACTATTTTTTCCTGAAATTCTGAATAGATTGGTCTTTTATTACTCTACTCTCTAGGTGCTTAGAAGGATAAATACTATTATCAAGGTGTACTGCAAAAGCCAATACATTTTAATAGGATTATGGTAACAGAATCTCTATCCAGTGACTGGTGCAAAGAGAAGAGAAAAGGAGACTTCTGTTTTAAGATTATAGACTTTGAAATGAAAAGAGGATTATCTTATTAGCTTGGCAACCGATATACAGCACTCAAAGTCATGTTTCTTGTTTGTAAAAAGAACCATTTCAGGTGAACATGCTTTTGACTGGCTACAAGTATGACATTCATCATAACAGAAGAGCAGGAGAAAATATAATCAAAGACAGCCATTCTGTAGATTCAAGCCAGCTGTGATTACTTTTTTTCTAAATCCGAAAGGCAATCTAACACCCTAGAAGCTAAAAACGTGCAGCTGTTCTGTGTAAATAGTACATAAATGAAATTGTATACAGAAATATACTCTCATGGGATAGAAATATTTGTACTTGAACTACAAAATAACTTAATGAGTTTAGCCTTTCCTACACTTATAAAAAAAACGTATTCAACAGAACATGAGCTAGAGATGACGGATACTGACATTAGAAAAGTATTGATCCCAGAAAGACTTGGGGCTGTACCTAGTGAAACCAGAAGACAAAGAAAGTGTAATGTCTAGAGGATATTAAATGGGTTTGAGGCCATGGACCAAGAGAAGTCATCATGGAGGACAGCTAAGAACAACTCCTGGGAGGTCACTAGCAGGACCTCTCCTGACAAAGATGGAATCAAGAGAAGTCAATAACTGGTGAAGGCTGACATTATAACAAAGCACACTGGCACGATAGCTGATACCCACTGAAGAGCTCTCTCCTCCACATGGAACAGCTTCATCCCTTACAGGATGACCTACCAACGTGCACGGAGTACCTCTAGTATGCACAGCTGCGTTGTGCTTGATTCCATCTTAATGTTCCTCTTGACTGACGGTCTCTGTATTCCAAAAAGAGGCAAGTTCTCTCTCAAGCATTCAGGAATATGAACACTATCCATACACATTTACTTTTACTATTTTAACTAGAAACCTACTGAGACTGTAACTTTCACTTGATGTTGTGATTTTGAAATAGTTTTAATAGTCAGTTTGCCAAGTTCTAAGCTATAAAATATTTTACAGGAAGAATTTTATAACTGGTTGTCATGAAGTTAGGAACTATAATAATAACTAGGGCAAAGAAGATATTCAAAATATGTAACAACCAGTTTCTTTGCTGTGCCAAGTATTAATCCTTTGGTTGCTGGATTTTAGAGATGGGGATGGTGGAGCCAGTTCTGGAGAAGATGCTGAGAGAGTGGAGGTGAGCATTCTCATGGAGCAGTGGTTATTACCAAGTGATGTAAAAGTATTTCAATACTGTGACAACTGATCCCACTGTACAGTGCATATCAGACAAATATCAGCAAAGTTCTAATGAATATGAGTTTATGTCAACTAACAGTTGATAATAAGGAAGATGACTTTAAAATATCATTCATGGGCTTCCCTGGTGGCGCAGTGGTTGAGAGTCCGCCTGCCGATGCAAGGGACACGGGTTCGTACCCCGGTCCGGGAACATCCCACATGCCGCGGAGCGGCTGCGCTCGTGAGCCATGGCCGCTGAGCCTGCGCGTCCGGAGCCTGTGCTCCGCAACGGGAGAGGCCACAGCAGTGAGAGGCCCGCGTACCGCAAAAAACAAAAAACAAACAAACAAACAATAAAATATCATTCATGATCTGACCCATCCAAGATCAAATCCTAGCTCCCAAAACACAGTTCCATGAACTTAAAAAGACGTGACAGAGATCAGATATCTTTTAGCAGCTTTACGCTCATCCTCCCACTCTAAGGGTTCACAAGAGCCTCCTCTGTTACTCTCTGCTCCTTAGTGAGCCCATCCACTGGTGTCACACCCAGTGGCGACACATCTACAAAAATCTCTCCATTTTGTAGATGTGCAAAGAGAGACAATAGTGAAGTAGAGGACACTGTGAGGTGGGGATTGAGATCTATTCTTTGGATACTTCTCCAGGCCTATGCTTGATTCTAGAGTTAAGGGAATCATCAGGGATGCATGTTTATCCACAATTTCCAATAGTAAGTAGAAACACCCCCCGTTTGAGGAAATAGCATATTCTCTCTGTAAAATTCCAGAGAATTGCAAAAATAAGATGCTGAAGACCACAGAAATACCTCTGAGCAACTTCTCCACCTCCTTTTCTGTAACAGCTAATCCCTATTTAAGCTAATATCTAATATCTCTGATATATTTAATATCTAATATTTACTCCTTTTTTGCCATACAATAAGCACTTTGAAGCCAGAAATTATAAAGCAATTGTCTTTTTCCCCAGCGCCCCAGCCCCCAGGATCCTGGTCTGGACATACAGCAGATTCTCAGTCAACAATTAGGACTGAAGGAAATGCCACTGCAGGAATGGTAGGAAGCACAGGTTTGGGGCATTGCCAAGAGGACACATGTAAAGGAGAAAAAGCCCCAAGGAACCAGGAGGCCCAGATCCTGTCCTGTTCCCATCACTCAACCACGAATTACCTGTGTGACACAGGCTTCTCCCCAGCCTCCATCTCCCCATCATGAAAAGAAGGAAGGTGGCCCCTGTCCTGCCAGCCTCACCAGGTTTTGGTGAAGTTCCGTTTGGAGGGCAGCACACAACACAGCTGACTCTGGCTACCATATAAAGGTGAAGGATTTTATGGAAAATGGGGGGAGTCAAATCTTGATAAAAACATGTAAAGTCTTCATATATACATCATCTATATGAATAATGATATATCTATGTGAATAACGATAATCTAAAGAGTTCACAAAAGGGGTTGGAAGTGGTAATATAGGAGACCCTGACTTTTCTCTTTTCTAAATGATTATTCTCTAGGAAACGAGTGGTCTAGATTCAGTTTCAGACAAAGGCTAGATGGAAACCAGGAAAAGACATAAATGCCTCTTGCAAAATTGTCACAAGAACCTAAAAAATGGTAAGGATCATGCAGGCTTATATGCTAACGTACACCGTTGACTGAGATGCAGGTAGAGGATTCTGAAGGACACAGGAGATTAATACAAATCCAGGCATTTGCTTCATCATTACTGAGAAGGTACAAAGTTGAAAAGAAACCAAACAGCTGATGAAATGGGAGGCAAAGTTCGAACCACCAGAGAGGGATGTTAAATGAACTGTCATAACTTTGAGAAATGAAAAAGTCCAAATTAATAACCACTAAATTAAAGATCTAAACCAACTGTATCAGATCATAAGTTCCAGAAAATTTAGTTATTTGAAAGTACATTGTAGATATCATGACACTTCATCCCTAAATATTTCAGCATATATCTCCTAAGAAGAGGGGTATCTCTTATAGGACCACAAATATAGTCGTCCCTCTGTATCAGCAGGGAATTTGTTCCAGGACCCCAGCGGATACCAAAATCCACTTATGCTCAAGTTCCTTATATAAAAAGGCATATTGAAGTCGGCCCTGCATCTGTGGATGTAGAACCCTCAGATAAGGAAGACCAGCTGTACAGTATCCCAGCTAAGAAAAAACAATCAGGTTAATTCAAGAATATAATCTTGTATACAGTCTGTATTTAAATTTTTCCTGTTGTCTCTAAAATGTCTTTTACAGTCTTTGCTTCAGGTGGGTGGCGGGGAAGAGAGTCTAGTATCCAACCAATATTCACATAGTGTATTAGGATGCTGTGTTTCTCTTAGTTTTTTTTACAACTAGAACAGTCCCACTGCCTTTTGTTTGTCTGTTTGTTCTTCACGACACTGACTTTTATACAAATACCAGCCACTTATAAAATGGATTCTGAATTTGTCAGATTGTTTCCTTATGATTATATTCTGAATTAACATTTTTTGCAAAAGTACTGGTAGGTGATGTTGTATTCCTCTTACATGTGAGGAAGCAGACAATGCCAGGGATGATAAGTCGGTAAGGTGGTGTCCTGTGGGTTGTTTCACTATACAGGCACATATTCCTTTTTGTAATAATTTAAGTCATCTGAGGGGTGATATGTTAAGATTATAAGAATGTCCCTTATCTCCAAAATGATTTTAGCATCCATTGATGATCTTTGCCTAATTTATTAGAAATTTCAAAATAGTGATTGTTTAATGCCATTATTTCTTCCGCATTAATGGGCTGACATTCTTCAAAGAACAGTTTTCCAGGACCTCCCTGGTGGCACAGTGGTTAACAATCCGCCTGCCATTACAGGGGACACGAGTTCAATTCCTGGTCCGAGAAGATCCCACATGCCCTGGAGCAACTAAGCTCGTGTACCACAACTACTGAGCCTGTACTCTAGAGCCCGCGAGCCACAACTACTGAGCCTGCGTGCCACAACTACTGAAGCCCATGCGCCTAGAGCCCATGCTCTGCAACAAGAGAAGCCACCGCAACGAGAAGCCCGCACACCGCAACAAAGAGTAGCCTCCGCTCGCCACAAGTAGAGAAAGCCCGCACACAGCAATGAACACCTAACACAGCAATAAATAAATAAATAAATTACTTAATTTTAAAAAAAAGAACAGTTTTCCTCATTCCTTTTTCCTCCTTTCTTTTTATAATCACTATGAACCCATGGACTTTTTAAAATTTCATTTAATGAGTTATAATCCCTTAGTGTTATTATTATTTTGATGTTTAAACTGTCCCAAATTTTGCCAGGGGGTGCCCTTCAAGCTGTTTTGTGTGTGTGTGTGTGTTTAATGACTCCTTTAGGTTTTGAGAGCTGCCTTTATTTCTTTTTACAGCTTTACTGAGGTATAACTGACAAATAAAGCTGTAAAATTTTAAAGTGTATAATGTGATAATTTGTTACACATACATTGTGAAATGATTCTCATAATCAAGTTAATTAACACATCCTTCACCTAACATAATCACGAGAATGCTTAAGAACTACTCTCTTAGCAAATGTCAAGTATACAATACATTATTAACTATAGTCACCATTCTGTACATTAGATCCTCAGAACTTATTCATCTTATAACAGCTTGTATCCCTTGACCAACTTTTCCCCATTACTCCCTCCCCCCAGACCCTGGCAACCACTATTCTGCTACCTTTTTCTATGAGTTGAACTTTTTTTTGGTTCCATACATAAGTGATACCATACGGTATTTGTCTTTCTCCATCTGACTCATTTCACTTAGCCTAATGCCCTCAAGATCCATCCATGTTGTCACAAATGGCAGAATTTCCTTCTTTCTCATGGCTGAATGATATATATATATATATATATATATATATATATATATATGTATATATATATATATATAATGATACTCATATGTATATATAAAACATTTTCTTTATCCATTCATCTATCGATAGACACTTAGGTTGTTTCCAGATCTTAGCTATTGTGAACAATACTGCAATGAACATGGGAGTACAGATATCTCTTCAATATCCTGATTTCATTTCCTTTGTATAAATATGCAGAAGTGGGATTACTGGATCATGTGGTAGTTCTATTTTTAATTTTTTTAAGAATTTCTATACTGTTTTCCATAGTGACTGCACCAGTTAACATTCCCGCCAACACTGCACAAGTGTTCCTTGTTCTCTACATCCTCACCAACACTTATCTCTTGTCTTTTTGATGACAGTCAAACAGGTATGAGAGGTAATATCTTATTGCAGTTTTGATCTGCATTTCCCTGATGATTACTGATGTAGAGCACCTTTTCATATACCTATTGACTATTTGCATGTCTTCTTTGGAAAAATGTCTATTCAGATTCTTTGTCCATTTATAAATCAGGTTATTTGGGGTTTTGGTATTGAGTCGTATGGGTTCCTTATATATTTTGGATATTAACGCTTTATTGAATATATGTTCACAAATATTTTCCTCAGTCCATAGGCTTTTTTCATTTTGTTAATTGTCCCCTTTGCTGTGCAGAATTTTTTTAGTTTGATGTAGTCTTACTTATTTTTGCTTTTGTTGCCTTTGCATTTGGTGTCAAATCCAAGAGAATCATTGCCATGACTGATGTCAAAATATTTACCTCTTATGTTTTCTTCTAGGAGTTTTATGGTATCAGGTCTTACATTCAAGTCTTTAATCAATTTTGAGTAGATTTTGTGTATGTTGTAAGATAGGAGTCCAATTTCATTCCATGGCATATGAATATCCAGTTTTCCCAGCACCATTTATTAAAGAGTCTATTCTTTCCCCATTGTGTATTCTTAGCACCTTTATTGAAAATTAATTGATCATGTATGCATGAGTTTATTTCTGGGTTTTCTATTCTGTTTCACTGATCTATGTGTCTGTTTTTATGCCATTACCATACTGTTTTGATTACTATAACTTTGTAATATAGTTTGAGATCAGGAAGAGAACTGCCTAGATTTCTGGCACTACAGACTCACTTCGTATTTTCCCTACCCTACACCTATAATCATCCATTTATCCCAGGCGTATTCTTTTTAATTAACGTTACAGTAGCAAAACTGATGAATTGATGAACTATAAAGATGACACTGCTGAAGTACTCAGAAATGCACTAGGACAAATTCAAATTAAGGTTGCTAGGTGTCAACATTAATTATTAATATAATTTTTAAAGTTCCTCAACTGATGTTTTTCACTATTCCTTAGGAATTTAACTTTTTAGCTACATTTGTAGGAATTATGATACAAATCAACTGGGGAAATCAGAACACTCAAGAAAGAAAAAACATATTTATTCCTTTTTCCTAAAAGCTGGTGAGGATTTTAGGTCATGCCCACATGAACCCAGACAGCTGATCACTTTGATCAATTCCTTACAACTGGACAATTTAGTGAAAAGAATGGGTAGAAGCCTGAGACTAAGTCAGACAAATGGGCTATGTTGGGCCCAGCTCTCGTCTCTCAGAGGGAGGGGCCGTGGCTATCCCAGGCCTTGTGAAAAGGAAGGTAGTGACCTTTTCCTGCAGGCTCTCCTCAGCCCTGGACTCAGCTCCAGAATCATCTCATTTCACACACTTGCACCTTGATTTTCTTACAGCTGACCTTCACTTCACTCCATTCCCCTCCTCCCAGATCTTCCATTATGACACACCCACTACATGCCTCCCACCTTTCAGCCCTGGCCAAATCTCCTGATCAGTAGTCTTACTTCCCTCCCTTGGTCCTTAAACACTGACTCTGTGAATAGACCCAGTACCAGCCCTACCCACCAGCTCTGAGGACCACATGCTTATAAGAACCAAACCGCCCATCCAACAACCTAATGCAAACAGTGTCTATCCATTCTCCCTTGATAATACATTGCAAGGATGCATCTGAAATCTAAGGAACAGGACTAGAATAAAACCCCATTAAATCTCAGGCTATAGAAACTGGGTCAAAATGGCATTACCATCTCTGTCACTTCTGTGAGCTTCTCTTTTCCTGTCAAGGCTTGCAATGACCGTGTTCCTTGTGCTTTTACCCTGAGCGCTTCTCAACTGCTGAAGGCAGGGTAACCTCTGGAGTCACATAGGCTAGTTCCTCTGGTTACCAGCTGTGTGGCCCTCATAAAGTTACTTAACCCTTCTAGGCCTTAGTTTCCTTATTCTTTTAACTTTTATTTTTAGATAATTGTAGATTCACATGCAGTTGTAAGAAATAATACAGAGAGACCTTGCATATTCTTTACCTAGCTTCTCCCGATGATAACATCTTGCATAACTAAATATCACAACAGGGAAACTGACATTGATACAATCCACCTTCCTTAATTATATTTCACCAATTTCACATGTACTGTGTGTATGTGTGTATATTTAGTTCTACATAATTTTATCCCATGTATATGCTTGAGTAATTGCTACCACAGTCAAAATAACATAATGTTCCATCATAAGGATCCCTCATGCTACCATTTTGTAACTATACCCACTGTCTTCCCTCTTCCCTAACTCCTGACAACCACTAATCTGTTCTCTGCCTCTATCCTTTTGTCATTTCAAGAATGCTATATAAGTGGAATCATATAGTGTGTAACCTTTTGATATTGACTTTTTTCACTCAGTATAATTCCCTAGAGATGACTCAAACTGTGTATATCAATTGTTCTTCTCTTTTTACTACTGAGTAGTATTCTATGATACAACATACCACAGTTTAGTAAACTAGTCACACTGAAGTACATTTGGCTTGTTACTAGTTTGGGGCTATTATGAATAAAGCTGTGAACATTTGTGTACAGCTTTAGTGTCATCATAGTTTTCATTTTCAGGAAAAAATGCCCAACCATGCAACCACTAGTTTGTATAGTAAGCACATGTTTAGTTTTGTAAGAAATTGCCATATTTACTCCACAATGGTTTTTACCATATTACATTCTCACCAGAAACGTGTGAGTGATCCAGTTTCTTGACATCTTCATCAGCATTTGGTACTGTCACTACTTTTTACTTTAGCCATTCTGATAGGTAATGATATCTCATTGTTTTAACTCGCATTTTACTAAAGATGTTGAATATCTCTTCACATGCTTACTTGCCAACTGTATATCACCTTTAAGGAAATGTATGTTTATGTATTTTGCTCATTTTTTAATTGGATTGTTTCATTTATTTACTGTTGAATTTTGAATTTTAAGAGTTCTTTATATATTGTAGATAAATTCTTTGTCAGATATGTGGTTTGCAAATATTTCCTCCCAGTCTGCGCTTGTCTTTTCATTCTCTTGATGAAATGATGTTTTGTCTTTCATAGAACAAAAGTTTCTGATGTTAATGAGATCCAATTTGTAAGTTTTTTTTTTTTTTTAAAGAATCATGCTTCTAGTGTCAAGTCTACAAATTCTTCACCTAGCCCTAGGTATTAAAATTTTTCTCCTATGTTTTCTTCTGTAATTTTTATAAGTTTTACATTCAAGTCTATATTCCATTATGAGGTAAATTTTCTATAAGCTATGTGTTTTGGTCAAAGTTCACGTTTTTGCTTAGGAATATTCAACTTCTCTTGTATTTCGATAATGGTATCACTATTCACTGAGAAGTTACCAAGCCCTGTGGGTCTCCTCCCCTGTCTCCTAGTCCAGGACTTACTGTCTCTGTTCTGGATCATTGCAATAATCTTGTACACTCCTGCCCTCACCAGCCTCTCTTATCTCAATCTGTTTCTCTGCATTCTTTTCCAGAATCATCTTTTTAAAGCCACATTTTATCATGTCACTATCCTTCTTAAAGATTTTAGATAGTGTTGACCAATGACAGACAGAGCCCTGGCTCCTTAGCTTGACATACATGGTCCAGACAATATAGCCACAGTTTTCCTTGTCTTCACCTCCACTTATTCCCCACATCACAGTACTTCGGCCACACCAAAGTGTGACATGAAAAGGTCTTTCAAACATGCTTTTGCAGACACCATTTTTTCCCACTGCTAAGCCTTTTTATCTACACCTCTTCCCTCAATCCTAGTTAAAAGGTCACCTTTTTTCCATATCTTTTCCCCAAAAAATGAGCCCCGCACCTCCTCGGGCAGAATTAATTGCACCCCCACAAGACTCTCTTTATCCCTCCCTATTACCTCTGTTCTTTCATCTGAAAATGGGGCTAATCACAAGAAATTTATCTTCTAAGGTTGTTGTGAGAATTAAATGAGTTAATACACGTAAAGCATAATAAAAGCATACTATAGACCATAATAAGTGCTCAATGTGTTAGTTATTATCACTGTTATAATTATTATATACCTTTGCTGTATCTCATGTAGTAGTTTATCACAGATGCTTTTTCTATGCTGGTTATGTACTCCTCTTCTCCACCAGGTTGTAAGACTTTCTATGGCATATATTACTTATTCTGTTAGTACACTGTAGGTTCTTGATAATTCATTGAACTGAATTGATTGTTTCAATTCAATTAATAAGGCAATTCAATTTAGAAATTATTTAACTTGTTCTCCCCCTTGAATCAACACATAATTTTATTGAACTAATTACTTTGGCAATTGATGGATATCCCACCACTTCAATTTTTGTTTCAATTATGCTAATACAAGCCTGAAGATTAAAAAAACTTGCTTTTTAAACTTTCTGAAATAAGAGATAATCAGAGTATTCATTCATGATAGAAAATGCAGGTCTCTTTTACTTAATGCTCCCCTATAAGAAATCACTGATTTTTTTTAAGCAAAAAATTGATCTAAGTCTAGTACACAGGCACTATTGGAGCTATCTTCACTTTCCATTAAAATTTTACTTTCTCCTCATTCTTAGAAGTTGTCTCAAGAAGGAATAGTGCAGAAGAGTTAAAATAGTTGAACATTTGGGTAAAGAATAAAAATACTAAAAAAATATAAAAAATAATAAAAAATTCTTAAAAATAAGAATTCTATTAGAGAAAAGTGATGGAAACGAGAAGGATTTGGTGGACCACACTTAAAAAATGATATGTTCATTTCTAGATGGTGGTTATATAAAAAAAAAAAAACTTTCTAGAAAAGCAACAGTATACTCTTCTCCCATTGAACATAATTACTGAGCCTCTGAAAAACCTAGAACCCCTCTGTCTCAGGATATCTGGTTAGACAAGACAGCAAATTTTCTGTTTCTGGCCTACAAAAGTACCTTGACTGACACAGCACTTATAAGTGGATTGAGTCTCTAAGTCTGCCTAACACAGTGATTTTTTAAGTGGGAAACTGCAGGTTAGTTGGTTAAAAGTGTAGTTGTGCTTACAATGAATATTCTAGAAGAGAAACAGTCGGGCCTGCTGTGTAACTGGTGAAAAGGAGCAGTATACAGAGCACGGGCTCCAGAAGCAGGGAACCCAGGTTCAAATCCCACCTTTACAGCTCAACAGCTATGTGGCCTTAGGCAAGACACTTCATTTGACTGAATTTCAGTTCCTTCACTGTAAAATGCCCATGGTAATACCTACCTCATAGGTTTCTAGGGAGTATTAATTGCAATAATGTAATAATAAAGGGCTTGTCAAATAAAGAACCCAAATAAATGTTAGTTTCTCTTCCCCTAATTAATCCTTTGCCAAGCTGAAACACTAACTCAGTTTATTAGACCATTAGTTCAGACACTTTCTTTCCAGCAGGAATTACTCTGACAGCAAGGCTGGTGTCAAGAGTAATTTCTACTGAAAATGTTCCAATCCTAACATTTCTATTGTGAACCCTAGTGTGATACAGAAAAAATCAGGCAGGGTTACTTTCAACCCTTGAGAAAATTGATGTGATGATAACCACAGTGGAAGAGTTTACACGCCCTGGATTGTTTCATTCTCACACCTTGAAAAGGGTATGTGGGTGGAATTAATCGGCTCCAGTGGAAGTTTGCTTGTAGTAAGCTTTCCTCTAAATTATCTCAACATTTTCTGTTACAACATTTTCTTTCAAAAGCTAATCATATTATACTGATATCATCACCAACCTCCCAAATACAATTAACAAACTATTTTATGGATATATTATGTTTGGAGTATAACAACAAAACGAGAAGGTGGCATTAATAAGAAGTACTCTATGCTTGGCATAGCAATACAGGCTAGGGTAAACGTATTCGCCTTTTACAATAAATGAATAGAAGTCATGTTTACTGAAACAGTCATTGATCTAGTTGCACTCACACTAATAGTAAGGATAAAAATGGTAAAAATTTAACTGGAAGGCAATTTGACACCAAAAGCCTTAAAAATGCATTTACACATAAACCTAGAAATTCCACTTCTAGGAATTTATTTTTAAAAATTAAAGATTTATACAATGATTTTTCAAGAAAATTTTTCTTGTAGGAAGGAAAAACCCTAAGCATTCAACATTAGAAGATTAAATAATGAAATATCCACCCAAAGGAATACTATGCAACCATTGAAAACGGAGTTATAGAAAAACATTTGTTGACATGAAAATATGTGCGTAATATTCTGCTAGGATTTGAAAGGCCATAAACTATTTGTACAGTGCTTTACAGTTTTCATAAAAATAAATATACTTATTTATAAAACTTTCAATAACTACATACCAAAATAAATATGAATAATGCTTCTTTTCTTTCTAAGGACTTTTTTTCTTCTATTTTGACTCTACATTTTCTGCAGTAAGCATATATTTATTGCATAGTAAAGGAAAATAAGTTTAAAAAACTCAAAAGAAGAATTAGCAAAGTACTTTTCAGCTAAATAGCAAATAGAGTCCTTCATCATTCACTGTGTGAATTCTGAGCTCTGGCTTTTTGGATTTCCCCTAAAATCTGACTTAAGAAGTTGAAATTTAAGAGACTGAAGACAAAGTCCCGGAGCAAGAAGATCTTAGGGATGCTCTTTTAGGGGAGGTGACTATCCTTTTGTTAAAGCCCTGGGTGACTGGGTCTTTTTACCTACTTCATCTCACTGCTGACCATAAACTGGAAAACTGGTGGGCTCTGTTTCAATTTGGGGGTCATCTCTTTAGATCAAGCCGTTGCTTGAGCACTGAGGCTCAGTGAAGTTTTAGGCAACTTTTCTGCTCTTGCTTAGTTCTTTGTGGTTCCAAGGAGGTTTCCTTCAAAAGGAAAGAAACTGATTGGTGCCCACGTTGGGATGCAGCTCCTGCAGTCACCACCAGGTGGACAAAAGCTCTGGCCTCTATCAGAGCCTTGCCTGCTGCACTGACCTGGACTCTGACTTATTTATAATATTATTAAGAATGATTATTGTAAATGTATGTATTGACCCTTTGCTATGCTTCATGCACTCTTCATACATTATTTTATTGAAACTCTAATAGCAGCCGTGGAAGATTAAAGCTATCATTATTCCTATTTTATAGATGAGGGAACAATAGCTAGTATGTAGCTAGTAAGGGGAATGGGAACCTGGATCCATCTGGATTTTATTAGATGTCCCTTAACCATTTAAATGCGCATATTTATTATTCACAATGGGGAGGAAGTTCAACTGGGCATTCCTAGGTCTTCCTACACCAGAATAGCAGTGATTCCGCAAAAATACTAAACCAACTTCACAACCACAGGAGTGATTCTGCTTTGCAGCTGTGCCCTTGACTGGTGGTGGGAAGGACAACCAAGACATAACCAAGGACCCTTGTGTGTTCAGCTCCACACTGACTGGCTTAAGCTTATCACTTAACCTCTCCAAACCTCAGATCCTTATGTAGAAAATGAGCTTTAAAATACTTGTCTTAAATACCTCATCTGTGAGTATCAAAGGAGACAATGTGTGTGTAAGCACTTTTAAAAGTACAAAGAGCAAGGAATCTTGATTAACCCCTGCATGCAAATTACTTCTGTCCTCAAAACCCAAAAGCAGTGCAACTTTTGTATAGCATTTTGCAAAAGACGGAGCAAGGAGCTTTAGAAATACCGAAAAACCTTAATGCAAAAAAATCCCATGTGTAATATTTCCCTACGTTTAGCATTCAATTTAATAAGTCCTGAGGAAAAGTTATTGACTCAACGTTCCCTTCTCCCATCTAATGCTCTTTGATTTAATGTTTACTCTCTAAGTACATGAACTTTTAAATAGCAGGAATTTTTGCCGCAGGACTTAAGGCTCTCCTGTGACTTGATGTTAGGAAATCTCCTTAGTAATTTCGGTTTCTGCTCCTTGGGAGCAAACTAGAGCTTTGGCAGTGAGTTGATACACATTCTGTTTTAACTTAGGATGATACTTGGCTCAATAATTCAAAAATATTATACCAAGGCTTAGGATTATACTTGCATGAAGGACTAATCTTTTTAAAAACTAATATCTCGGGGTAGGAGGAAGAAAGGGACTTGTCTTGACTATTTTTTAAATTGTATAAGCAATACATGTCTATGTTAAACAATTCAAATAGTAAGTACACATACAGTGAAACGTAATATGCACATTTCCATTTCTCATTGGCAATCACTACTGACATTCATATATATTTGGAAATATTTTTATGATTAAATAAGCAAATGGATATATATACATTAATCTATTTTTTTAACACAAACAGTATCATTCATACTATACGGTCTCCTCTGAAAGATGCTTATTTTTTCTCCTAAAAATATGCTTGTATAGTTTTTCATATCCACTTGTATGGCTCTAACAGTTTTAAAATCTCCTCTACAGTACTCCATTGCATGGATATACCATATATTATTTAGGTATTTTTTGCTGGGTATATACTTAGTTGTTTATAGGTTTTTAATATCATAAACAATGCTGCAACCAACGATTCCACCACGTCTTTGCTCAGTTATATGAGACCATCTGTAGGAAAATTCTTTTTTATAAATTTATTTATTTTATTTTATTTATTTTTGCCTGTGTTGGGTCTTCATTGTTGTGTGTGGGCTTTCTCTAGTTGTGGTGAGGGGGGTTACTCTTCGTTGCAGTGCACGGGCTTCTCATTGCGGTGACTTCTCTTGCTGTGGAGCTCGGGCTCTAGGCACGCGGGCTTCAGTAGTTGTGGCACATAGGCTCAGTAGTTGTGGCTCACGGGCTCTAGAGTTCAGGCTCAGTAGTTGTGGCACTTGGGCTTAGTTGCTCTGTGGCATGTGGGATCTTCCCGGACCAGGGCTCGAACCCGTGTCTCCTGCATTGGCAGGTGGATCCTTAACCACTGCGCCACCAGGGAAGCCCCATAGGAAAATTCCTAGAAGTAAAATTGATAGGCCAAGAGAGATGTGCCTTTAAAATGCTGATATTACAAACTGCCATCTAAAGATGGCTGTACTAATTTACTCTTCCCCCCACAACTGGTATGTGGGAGCCCATCCTTCATCAACGATGGGTATGGACTCTACAAGAAACCGTTAGACTGAGGTGTATGATATTAATGGTTCAGTGGACACTGGATTAAAGTAAATATCTGTAGGTCTTAGATACCAAGAAACTGGAAATGCCTGCCTTTAAGTGTACCTCCTGTGAACGGCCAGCCTCCTCGCTCTGAGAAGAAATAAGGTAGAAGCGAACTGAAGCTCATAGAGAGGGGCTTAACAGTCATGGAGTGCTTACTTCATGCCAGGTACTGTTCTATGTGTTTTATTTACATTAAGTCATGCATTCCTCCTACCAATCCTATGAGGAGGGTACTTTCAGCATTTCCATTTTACAGACAAGAAAACTAAGGCACAGAGAAGTTAAATACATTTCCCAACATCATTCAGCTGCTAAGTGGCAGAGCTCAGATTTGCACCTAGGAAGTTTGAGTCCTGAGTCAGGTACTTTTAACCACTTATGTAACTACCCCTACTGATGAGCTGAACACATTTATTAAATACCTGTTCTATGCCAGAAATGATACTGCACCACTTGATCCTCACATCAATACAAAGAATTATCCCCATTCCTCAGAGATATTACCATGGCTTGCCCCAGTGACAGAAGGAGGACTTGTACCTAGGCATGTCTGATTCTGAAGCTTGTACTGATTCCACTACATCATGTCTTCAGAATGAGATGCATAAGGAAGCTAAACAGCTCTATGTGAATAAACAGAGCTTACCGGGGGCTGTATCACACCTAATCCTTCCTTCATCAGAGTTCTGTATGCTTAGAATGTTCATGCACTTTCAATAGTATGCATGTAATCACATAGTGGCAATTTGCTCTCTCCCATAAAGTGCGAGCTCAAATTGTCCTGTGTAGACCAAAATTGAAGGCAGAATTAAAGTTTTCCAATTCCCAATATCAACAAAGCCCATTTAAGAAAAGTGACATAGTTGGGTGAGGATGAGCAGATGGACGCCCACACTGCAGGGACATACATCACTAGACTATGGTAGCAACATATTTTTATCTCAGAGAGCAACTCACTATCAGTCCCTCAGAAAACTAGGTTTGGCGCTGGTTCCTGAGTTTACAACTGTATTTCCTTACTGTATACAGAAAGAACCCAAGGGAGATAAGAAAAGCAGCAAGAAGGAGGAGAGCTTAGAGAAGAAGCTTCTGGGTACGAAAGCCGGCCAATCACTGTTATGCTCACACCTACCATGCCCAGCACAGTGTGTGAGAGTTCAGGCCCTGGGTTCAAATCTGCTCTGCTACTTACCTGATGTATGACTTTGGACAAGTTACTGAACCTCTCTAGCCAAGTTTCCTCATCTATAAAATGAGTAATACCAATAGTACTTAGCTCATTAGCCTGTCATGAATATTAACTATCATCCAGTACAGATCGCTGCCCTGAAGCTTGAGAGTACAGTACAGAATCACCCAAGGCCACATAGACAGAGCCCCCTCCCTTTCATGTTGCAGTCTTATTGCTTTTTTCGTTTAATGCAATCAAGAAAACATACTGTCCTGTATCTACATCTGGAACAGAGAAGATTTCTACTCTTTTTCACCTTAAAATACTTTTTTTTTTGAATTTTTGAATTTTATTTATTTTTTTATACAGCAGGTTCTTATTAGTTATCCATTTTATACATATTAGTGTATATATGTCAATCCCAACCTCCCAATTCATCACTACACATCTTATATAGCTTCATATTCTAGTGGTCAGAGTATGTAAATCCTGTATTTCTGCGTCTGGCAACCCTAGTTATGAATGGGCATCAGATCTATGTTATCATCGTCACAAAACACACGTTACCAGAGCTTATCTTTTGATTATCACCGCTTGTTAGGCAACAGGTTGTCTGTATATGGCCACGCAGTAGCCTTTGGAGGTTAATTTGATCAGTTCTTCGAAGTTTACTTTTTTGTACCCCATGGATGCTAATGTAATATTACCACAAGTGTTTTCCAGCACTACACAGTAAAATAAGAAAGCTTGGAAGAATATGCAAATTTTACTATTATGTTGTTCAGTTTTAAGGGCAATTAAATATTTGCTTTGAGCTCCTCACATTACATTGCAAATCCATAAAAAACTTACCATCATTTCTGTACCTAAAGCTTATTTAGCATTAAGTCTTTGCCATTATTTCTCTTTCACTGAAAATTGGGTTTTCAATTATACATCATAATCCTATATTATGTCAATTTATTGGCAAAGAAATTTAGTCTTTTTTTCTGTTTATGTTAAATCAATAGCCTCTGTCCCTTTGTGAGGCAGTGGGAGGCAGCGGCTTCAGGTTTTCTCTCTGAGAAGGTGTCTACATCTCATGAAAACAATGTCGGCTCTATCTACCCTGTGATCAAAGACCTTCAGTGAAATGGGCCAGTCCTGCTGGCCAGGATCAGGTGTATACAGAGCCAAGACGTCTTCTTAAAAAATAAAGTCTAGGCACTTCCCTGGTAGCGCAGTGGTTAAGAATCCGCCTGCCAATGCAGGGGACACGGGTTCGAGCTCTGTCTGGGAAGATCCCACATGCCTCAGAGCAACTAAGCCCGTGCGCCACAGCTACCGAGCCTGCGCTCTAGAGCCTGTGAGCCACAACTACTAAGTCCGTGAGCCACAACTACTGAGCCTGAGCTCTAGAGCCCACGTGCCACAAGTACTGAGCCCACGTGCCACAACTACTGAAGCCTGAGTGCCTAGAACCCGTGCTCTGCAACAAGAGAAGCCACCACAATAAGAAGCCCGCGCACCACAACGAAGAGTAGCCCCTGCTTGCCGCAACTAGAGAAAGCCCGCGCGCAGCAACAAAGACGCAACTCAGCCAAAAATATAAATAAATAAATGAATAAATAAAATAAAGTATAATAATAATTCACTCAAACTGGCTGCTAGAAATTGTGTGGATCCAAAACAGGTATTTTTACATTTTAATTTAGAAAAAGGAACCTAAGTTCTGTCAGAATGGTTGGTGTCTATAAACATAGCTTTTGTCTTCTATGCCTTAATCTTTTTTCAAGGGATTATGACAGTGAATTAAAAATTAGGCAAAACTTGAGGAGCTGAATAAGCAGTGCTTGAGAGAGAGAAAAATGAAAATAGTTGTACGTCATTTATTTGGGGAAATCAGTGAGATGGTCCACCCACACACAGTTCTTGGACTCCTGTTGTCTTCCCTTAACAAGAGCCTCCTCCTGTCCATTTCTGGTTCCCATACACCAGCCTCCTGGAACCCAATTCAAACTTTTAAGTCCCTTTTGAGTACTCTCTTCCCTGAACCCCTTCCTTTAATCAATCCTGGAGTCCTGTCCACCCTTACTTCATATTTTCCCACATCTTTTCCATCCTTTACACACTGGGTTCAAGATCTCACTTCGTCTTGCCTGGAGTAGCAAAAGGCCCTCCTAACTGATCTGCCTGACTCCTGACTGCTCTCCATCCAGTGCAGCCTCGACACCATAACCACATTCACCTTCACACAAGATCATTTCCATCATGTCACTTCTCTGCTCCAAAACCTGTAGCGGGAAACTTAAACTCCACGGCTACAGTTCTTTGATCGATTCTGAGTTATTTTTCTGGGCATATTTCGCATTAACCTCTTATATATTTTCTAAATTCCAGCTAAATTTTCCATTCCCCTAATCACCCCCAAATCACCTCATTCTGCTTCTTCTGTATGAAATAGCTTCTCAACTCTACAAATTCCTACCCATCCTTCAACACCAAAATTAAATACAACCTTTCTATATATATAAGTAAACACTTTTGCTATTGCTTAGCTGTAGTAATGAAATTCCTCCAGCTTTGGGTCCAAATTGTCCACACAATCAGATCATACAGGGTCTTTCTGTGCCATAGAAAGAAGCTTGGAATTTATCCTCTAGGCTACAGAGAACCAATGAACAGTATCAAGCATTGGAATTATAAACCAGGGTTGCGTTTAACTCAGATGATGCTGTGGCAGTGGATAGACCTGAGTAGGATGGTAGAAAAGACACTGAAGATAAAAGGACCCATTAAGCAGTTACTGGATCTGCCTGGGAGAGAAGACTGAAAGAAGGGCATGTTTTGGAGAGGAGGATGATGAGCAAAATTCTAAGTGTGTTGAAGATGAGGTTCTGAGGACTAGGGTGAGACTGGCAAAGCACACAGGGTGTAGACTTAAAGAGACACTCACTCTCAGGTGCCTACCCTGCACCTGCATGACCCTGAAAGTGAAGGCTTCCTTAAATTCTTTGCCCTGGGTACCTAACTTGCCTCACCCTGGGTTCCGATGGTATATTTTGTATAGACATCACCTTTGCAGCCAAGGAGGTACACATCTCAGATCTCCCTTTGAGAGAGAACTTGCTGTTCAGTTGCAATAAGTGCAGATAGCTGACAGCCTCCAGCTACAGAACATTCAGAATCTGCCCCAACTTCTGAGTCACAGCCATGCCTTTCCTGGGAACCTCCCGTCGGTGACCAAGCAGGTTAGCGGTACTCGGCCTGGCCATTTCCTTCCAACAGGGGGCTCCTCTAACAGGCAGCCTTCCCTCTGGAGATCACCATCAAGTTGGGTGAGGCTGTGTCAGATCTGCATTGTGGTCTGAAGCCTTGCCCTGCACAACTCTGCTTCCTCCCTCTTTTATCTTTACCCTCCAATAAAATACTTGCTCAATAATTCTGTCTCAGCATCTGTTCCCAGAGGACCTAAATGACACATCTAGTCAGCAACTGGTCACACCAGTCTGGATCTGGAGTTAGAGATGAAGTGATAAGCAGAAGTGGCTTTGTCATGTAGTGGTTAGAAGGCTGGGCTCCAGAGTCTAGGTTTAAATCCCAGTTCATCCACTTTTGACCTTGTACAACCTTAGACAAGTTACAGAAATTCTCAGTATCTCAATTTCTTCATATACAGAATGAAGATTTTAATGAGTAAATGAGGACTATATGAGATAAAGCATTTAAAGTATTTAGCACAGTCCCTGGCCCACAGTAAATGCTCAAGAAATATTAATTAACATTACTGCATAGATTTTGAAATGCTGTTTTACAGATGTTGATAGATAGGATAAAAGAGAAGAAATGTTCACTTGCTCAAAGAATTTTCCATAGGATATAATATGGCTAGTGAAGATTAACTAAAAATATTTCAAACTCAACCCTGTAATTTTTTTAATTTCTCTTGTTGTTACTCCTAATGATTCCTCTTCTCCATATAATATCATCACCTTTTTTCTCCTGACATGATTTGTTTCTTCCCATATTTCTTTTCCATCCACCCAATATGTCTATTTCTCTCCTTTCTATCAGCTGCTGCTAATAACCTCCTTCAAAACTTGGTTGAGAACTCACCTTCTCCAGTTTCCTTAACCTGCCTGCCCTACCTGTCCCAACTGTGATCATTCCTCTCTACTTGCAAACCCTAAGAATAGAAGCATTTTGAAGCTAGGTAGAACAAAAAATAATCTAATTCTCAAACTACGTTGAAGGTATCTGTGCCTTCATAAATAATTATTAATAACAAACTAGCAGGAACAGCATCTCCTCTTTCTTTAGACAAGACCTACCCCCGCCAACCCACCCATTTACTCAAGGCTAGGAGATGGCTTGGCAAAGTGATGCTCAATAAATGCTTACTTAAAGGATGAATGTTTCAGCTGTGGATGCATGGTCAGTCTACAAATTATATTTTTATAGCCTCTTTCTATATGTGAGCCTTACAAAATGAAATGTTTCGTAAGACAATCTCAGTCATGCAATGGAGAAACTATTGTATGGGGGAAGTGTTTTACAATCATCTTAGGTATTTTAGGTAATATAAATCTGCTTTATAAAAATAAAGGCCTGTTCTATAATCTAAAAGCCAGTAGGAAATCATAATTAGAGCCAGATGGCAAACGTGGCACTCTTTCCTCTATTTGGTACATATGATATTCCCTACAAAATGGCACTGAGTGTTTTCCTGTTACCACAGAGCACCATATAAACTCAGAAAAATAAAACTTCTTTTTATGCCTATGAAACTAACTCCAAACAAAATAACCAACTTCAAAAGTAAGATGAAAGTGTTCTGTAATGTGGTTGAATGCAATGAATGTTTTTACATAGCTCATTATCTGTATATTTACATTAATGCACATTGCATTACATGCCAAAAAAGCACTACTAGATCTTCAGTCATCCTATACATTCAATTTGAAAGCTTCATCAAGTTATTCACATTCAAAGGCAATATCCCTACATCAAACAGGTTACAATATTAGGTGTATTTAAATATTGGAAATGCATAGTGCCTAAATTAAAATCAGTTACACACAGAGCAATACATGAGTATAACGTTAATAGCCAAAACAGGTTTTTAATGGCTTCTAATATAATATGCCCTTTCAAGGAACCATTCGTACATACTGAAATGTATTTTTACTGTACTGCTTTGAGTAATTATGAATTGAACATGGGTGATAAAAATCAGTATTAAAAGTTATGTAAATTCTTTTGGAAATACATATAATCCTCTTAAGTATGCAGCTCTATAAGTGATAAAATATTGGATCTCAAACACCAAAAAGTAAAGTGGTTTTCACACTGATTTTCAAGAATATGCCTTTTTATTGTTACAGTTCAGTAAACTATTTTACCAAAGTTTACAGTCATCTCAACTTCAAAGCAAATCAAAATTAATTTGTTTGTTCTATAATCAATATCATGAAGCAAAAGTCATTAATAGCCAATATAAAATAAGCTATTTACTACCTCATTTTAAATATAGTGGGGAACTACAAGAGGGCATTAACACTATCCTAACCTGTTCTACTTAAGTTGATATTTGTTTCCATTTTCAAATATCAATACCTACTGCACACTTAGAAAACTTACTTGTGAAAATATGTTTCATTTAATTTCTCAGAAAACTGCTAATTCAACCTACTTCTGTTTGTGAATTCTGAGTTACTACATTATTTTCTCATCTTCACAACAATTAGTAATTACTGATCTCTCAAAAAGCAAGGACAGGATGCAAAGTAAAATTAATATGAAGACAAGAAAGCAAATTCTAGTGTGCAAGTGAGCAACACTCAAGAAAAGTTGTTTCTCTTACACACAGCACATTAGAGTCATAATTAGCTCACCACCACAGTTAGAAATATACATACACATTTTTCAAAATAAGTCTTTTAAAGTACTGCAAGCATCTTTCTAGCTTAAGGATTTGAAACAGCAATTAAGTCTGAACCTTAAATCATTTGTCTCTATAACTAGAAGAGCAAGTCCCCAGGATGTAAATCTCACCCAATGAGACAAGGGAAGCTGAATGTATTATTAATTGCTAAATAATTTCTTAATTTTAGAATCTAGCACCCAACACTGGCAAATAAATAATGTGGTTTATGAACCGACACTCTCATGCTGCTTTACTAGAGTTCAATAAACACATGCACATTCTAAATGTACAGTGTGAATGCAATTTCTACAAGCCAGGAAACACAGCAGGACTCGGTGATAGCAAATCTACCCCATCTACTTATTATTCAAGCACTAGTATTTAGAATACCTAAAATGCCTGCTGAACACTGCGGCTCAACGTCCCCGTGGGGTTACTCTGAAGCAGAACCACATCCCTTCCCCTCAGTGATTACTGAGTTTTAAGAAGGCAGGTAACATGGGGTAGAGATTCTCGTGCAGCAGCAAGATAACTCTTCTCTCCAAATTTTCAAAAACCAACACTCCCTATACACACACACACACACACACACATACACACACAAAATCACCTTTTCTTAAGAAAGAAAGGAGGGTTTTTCAAATAGGTGCCTACAACATGCCGTTTGCATAGGGATGAAAAATGTATTTTTCCTCTACTTGCTGCTGTGTAAGATGTTTACAGATCTGATTAGAAAACCTGGATGTACATAAAAAGTAGTGCTTTCAATGAGATTCCTTTAGTGAAATCTGTCTATGCAGACAAGTGTGTACATAAATAATACATATTTATGCAAACATGCCTACATTAACAACACACAAACACACACACACACACACACACACACGTACCTAGACCAATAATTAAGCTTACACGGTCCTCTAAGCCCCCTTTGACATTTTAGCATGCATGTTTTTCAGAAGACAGATTTTTTTAAAATAATAAGCAGCTGCATATAATGCATGCCAAAGTGGCATGTTAGAGGAGCAAATACATTACCAGACGCATTTTGAAGTTTCTGGAACACCTGCAGGTAAAAGGAGCCTGTGAATCGGTTGCTGGCACACGGTATTCCTCTGAATCCCAGAGCTCGGTGTGACTGTGGGGGAATGTGAGGCGAGTGTGAGGCTGGAAACCTTTGAGTTGAGCTCACTCTAGGCATCAGAAAGCCTCAAAGAGGGGAAAGAAAAAGGCAGCCCAACAGACAGCTAGATGAGAAACTTCTGGCACCTCTCCAGCTCAGGAATGAATTCTCTGTAATTTGGAGATGTATAGTGATGGAAATGAAGAGAAACTTGGATTTAGGGGGGAATTTGCTCAGCCATGCAGAAATGGGCAGGTAACAGTCTCTCAGCTCATTTTAAAACAGTCATTCAGGAACAAGACTGAATCAAAAAATTAACAGGCATCCTTTTGCTGAAAAAATAAAAGGCTACTCCCGCCAGCTTCCCAAGATGCCTTTACAAACTTCAAACGGATCATTCCATCAGCTATTTGTTGCACATTTTATTAATCCCAGTGCAGAGGTAAACTGGCAAATCTAATCCCTTTTATGCAGAAAACTGGATTTATTGCTTCTTTTTATAATGCACTTTAGTCATATAAATACATAGATTTACTTAGAGTTCTCGTTTCTTGTGTAAAACCACTACTGTTTGGTCCAGATAAAATGCTGAAAGTCTTGTTTGCAGCTTTTTAAGGAAGTGGAGAAAAAATGTTTTAATACTCAGAAGCCGAGCTGAATACAGATATTTAAATGTAGAGTTTGAAGCAAAGAGAGTATAAAGGAAGCGCCCTGAGCTATTAAGTAGCACATAAGACATACGGTTATACATGAGCATTGAGCAGGCAGGTGGCTCAAGTCTATAAATATATACATAATTAAGGATAGGAAGAAAAGAGCTGTGGCAAATTAAGTTCTTAGAGACAATAGCTGTGATTTTGTTTAGGCTTACAAATAGGCTAATAATTTCTGGGGAGCACATGTGGGCTTCACCTTATCTGAAGAACTCAACTCACAAATAGAGAGCAAGGTTGGAAGCCTCACATGCTGGCAATCTACATTCAAATGTAATGAGGGGAAGGACGGTATTACCATGAAGAATGTTGTCATATTACATTGTGCCTGTGTGGCTTAACTACTCATCCAACCCTGCAAATGGCCATTTGCCTGGACTCAATAGCAAATGCTCTATCGATGCGAGGGTGGAGGTGGGAGGCCAATTTTATTTGTTTTACTACCCCTGCACCTTTGGGAGGCTCCGAATAAAATGCATGGGCTCAGCGTAGGAGTGATTCTTTTCAAGGCCACATTTATCTATAATAAATTCAAAGTAGAATTAATGATGACCAATTAAGCTATTTATTATTTTAACTCTTGAGGTCAAGGGCAAAACAGTGTTTATGTTTATTGACAGAGGGTCGACAGCAAGATGGCTGAAGATGGCCGGGCTCAATAAATACGTACTGACCAAGTAGCTTCCCGGCCTCCTCACATTCCAGGGCCCAGTCCTTTTTGTCTAGATCTTTTCTTATCTCTACAGTGCCATCTGCTTCATCCATCCATTCAACACATGTCTAGTGAATTGGACCCTCCATCTGATGCTGTGGACACTTAAGACGAGACCCTCCCTCAAGGAGCTTACCATCGCCAGGTCGTACCGCAACAGGTCTCAGGAAGGGAGGGGCACATCCAAAGTACTTACAAACACCCAGGCTCACCACAATCCCTTCTTCCATTTTGGATTCACTTTTGGTGGGGAGAGGCAAGCAGAGTTTGTGCACGGGCTTTGGGAAATTATCTCCCCAGGTGATTCTGATGAAGTCCCCTCCTCTACCCCACAGGAGTAAAGGCAATTCAAGACGACTGTTATCAGCCCTCTAGTAATTGAGAGGAGGGTGTCCCATGCACCGCTGCACATACACTCAAGCTACAGAGCCACTCAAGCTAACCTGCCCTCTGTGTCTTTGCTCATTCCCTCCACTGTGGGGAAGGCCCAGACTTAATCAGTGTGCCCTAGAGCCTGGGTCTGCTGGTTCTGAATGGGTCTGGAAGCCAAAGCTAAAGGCAAAAGAGAGCCCAAATATTTTGGTTCGTTCATATAACCTCTCTGGGCCTCTGCTTCCTTATCTGTAGAATGAGAGGGCAGGGCAGGCTTCGAGTCTGCGATTTCCCTGCCTAAGCCAAAACGTATGAGCGCCCTCTCTGAGGGAGTCAGCTCTATGCTACACTGGCACCTACACAAGATCAAGCCTGCGGCTGGAACTCAGAATTCTCCACTCTACCATCTCACTGCCTAAAGGTACCTACGCAGCAAATCAAATCTCACGAGGGTGAATCTTCAGCCTGAGGAGCTGGGGACCCAGCACTGTACACTCTTCCTTCTCCGTGGGTGGAACACTGAGGAATTCAGAGCACGGGAACAAACACATTATCTTCTGGCTCTCTCCCTGCTTGCTTCAGCAACTGCCTCAGCTCCGCTCCAGACGCCCTAGTGAGTGGGGATTCCTGGAACCTTCAGGCAGAGTGGTCACACAGCCAGAAGCCAGGCTGCCCCCTGGCCCCCTACCTCCATGGCTGATCCCCTTCTAATGAGTGTGCGGGCTTGAGGAACTGGGCTTAGGGCTATCCAGAACAGCTCCTCCAGGCTCTGCTCCTAACCTCTGGTGGTGGAGGAGTACCCCAGGTCACTCTTCAGAGCTATAAGAAGAGAACAGCCACACCACCCTCAGTTGGCCAGCCTGCCTGCCCACTTCACCCCTCCTTGATTTTCAGCACAGGCTCACTCTATGTCCCACAAGCCCACCCACGGTGACAATAAGAATAGCTCAAGGGGGAGGGCTCACTCAGCCTCTTCTCCCCACTGACTGCTCTGAGCTCAGCAACACCTGCATTCACTCAGGAAGAAACCAATAGTGGCAGGTATTTTGAAGACAAAGCTCATGTGACCAACTAAAATATAAACTTCTTCATGTAACAATTCTACTTAAAATTAAATATTTTCCATCTCCTCTAGTTCTCTAGCTAAGAAAATCAGAAAAGCTTGGCCTTAAAGCACAAAGAGAAGGAAAAGCACAAATGTTCGAAGACGGCAGCACTGCAGAGAAGCTGGAGACCCAGACCTGAGTTTGAAGACAAGATTCTCTACTCAGTGGGTCTTTGGGTAAGCCATGCAAGTTCCTTCATACTGCTTCCTCCTTTGTAAAAGAAAAAGTACCTACCTGATCAACTTCTTTCTAGAGTTAAGATTTTAAAAGTGCTGGGTGCATCATAAGTTACTTAAGAAATAGTAACTCACATTATAATAATCAAAAGTGTCCAGTCACCTTCAATACCCCCATTAACCTGTGGGGACAGGGACTATGTCTTAGTCATCTGCCCCATCCCTAGTTTGCCATGTGCCTCCTCACCCATTACACAAGTTTTCTTTGAGCATCTACCACTCCCACATTCCCAGGTAGGTGCCAGGAACACGGCAGTGGACAAGACACAGGTGGCTCCTGCCCTCATGTGGCTCACAGTCCAGTGAGGAAGATGAAAATTAAGTGATAACTAAAATATATAAGTTAAATTAAGTGCTAATTAAAATATATGCCTGCTCAAGCTGCCATAACAAATATCACAGACGGGGTGGCTTAAACGTTACAGATCTGGAGTCGAGGAAGTCTGATATCAAGGTGCCTAAAGGTTTGGTTCCTGGTGAGAGCCCTCTTCCTGGCGTGCAGACAGCTGTAGCCTGGTGTCTCTTCCTCTTCTTACAAGGACACTAATTCCATCATGGGGGCTCCACCCTCATGACATCATCTAAACCTAATCACCTCTCAAGAGTCCTACCTCCAAATACCATCACACTGAGGGCTGGGACTTCAACATATGAATTTTTAAAAGACACATTCAACCCATACCAATATATAAATGAATTAACTAGTTAATTAATGACGATCTTTTTAGTTTTATTTTTTTGTTTATAATAGCCCAGACAGTGTCAAGGGCACAAATGGAAGAAAATTTGTGACTGCTTCCAAGAATCACCTTCAAACTGGGGTATCAGGACTGATGGGCTGGCCCTCATCAAGTAACAGGTTTCTCCCCAGGAGCTGTCCCCTGAGACCCATCAGACTAGCTAGCCCAGGCGGCCCTTTGATCTGTCCTCATCGGCCCTTCCATCCCACCAGCAAAACGTTCTGGTTCCCGGCCTCATTGTTTTACATCCAAGCTGTCTGAAATGCAATAACGTTTTTTTAAAGAGCAGCCATGATTTTAGAGTTCCAGGGATCCAGCCAAGGATATTTTCCTAAAAGAGAAGCAATATCTGTTTTTGGAGACAGAACATTTCATAACAGAGATCTCATATATTTCAATGAGTGATAAGTAGCAACATGTACTGAACGCTCACAGGAACCAGACCGCAGAGTGCATGTGTGTGCACGTGTGCGTTTGTGTGCACGCGTGTGCGTGTTTAATGCTCATCCTGCCTAATGAGGACAAAGTCAGGGAGACAAATGCACTCTAGTTACTTAAACCATTCAGATATTTAAGGCAGACAGTTAATGGAACAACATTAGAGCCTGTCTCTTAAGGGCAGGAGATTACGTTCTGTTCTCCCTGATGATTCCCTTTGATTTAAAAGGCTTTGGCTACAACACTCCCTGCAAGCAGCACTAGGTAAGAAGTCAACCTCTGCAAGTGCTGGTCAGCAGCTGTCTACATACACCTAATCCAGGGAGAGACCACATGGGATACTGCAATTCCACACAACTCATGCTCAGTGGCAAAGGAATTTAAAATAGAATGAGGCCCCAATATCGTAACTGTGAGTTTGGCAAGATTATTCCACCTATGAGTTTTGTTTTGTAAATTCATGCTTGCTGCATGGAAAATCTCTGATAATCTCCACCCAGCAAGACAGTCAGGGGCTATAGAAAGTGAGCTCCAAAGCCACACAGCTTCTTCCATGAACCTGAAAAGCCTGGAGTGTGGGCAGGGGTGCACCCGTGTCCATCTGGGGCCCATCTGGGGTCCTTAGATACTGTGAAACTGAGGCACAGTGGAAGACGTGTTAGGAGCTGGCAGTCCACCTCAGGCAGAAGGGCTGGAGGCTTGGAGGCTTCTTATGTCTACCCATCCCCAGAGATGTGACACTGCCATGGGGCCAGCAACCATAGATGGTGCTCTGCACAGACAGGCAGGGACAGACCGCCACGGGTCTGCATGAAGCCTCAGCCAGGACGCAGGCTGGGAACCATTACTGAGCCTGTGGACGTGCAACAGGAAGCTGGGGGGGAGGGGAGGTATGAGTCCCATTTTCCTAACCTTACGGGTGTTATTTCTCTGGATCAAATGGCAAAGGATAAGGAGGTGGTTTTACGAGAAAGTAACAGTGCCATGCTAGATAGACATCTCAACCCTAAACCCTTACTCACCTGAGAAAAAACTGATATGATTTCTCTGCCTCTGGTAAACCATCAACAATTAGGCTGAATTACCCCCAACCTGGCTTTTTACATTGATTCCAGCTGGTGATAATAGGTATAAAATCACAATATAATACACATGCACATGTAATTCTGTATTTATCGCTATATATTTTGCTGTAAGACAAATGTATTGTATTCCTTAAGTGACAACAGCAAGTGACAATACTTTCAAGCTCCAAAAGGCTAGCCAGTGGAAGAAAATGAGAACACTGTGCAAGCACCACCCACAGAAATTCAAGGGATAGAAAGTGAGTGACTAGCAGTCAATTAACCAACTCAGAATAAAGCAGTGACATCTTTGAGAGTCACTCATTCTCAAAATGTGCAGAGTATGGGGGGTTGATCCTCACTCCGAGGGAAATGGGTCCAAGTAGGGGACAAGTACTGGATCAGGAGTCAGAAGATCCAGGGTCTCAGTTGCTGCTCCATCACCTAGCACTGCGACCTTAGCCTCAGATCTCCCATCAGTGCAGTGGGGATTATGTCTGCCCTGCCTACTCTATAGCCTTGATGTATGGAAAACACCACTATGTATATTAATTTGTATACCAATTGAAAAACAGTATACAAATGTACTGTGGTCTTACTGCCCTACCTCAGCCCAAGGCATCAGAGTACCACTCGTAAATCATTACTGTTCTGTCCACATACGTCTTAGCAAAGGGAGAAAATTCCTATAAGAACCTGAAGAGGGAGTCAGCGTACAGAGGATTAAGCCATATGAAAGAAAGAGGCAAGAAAATCAAACTTCCCCCCATGCCTAATAATCCAGCCCAGTCAGGGGTAGCGCACTACAATTAAGCGTTAGGCTTCCAAAGAGCCCTGCAGATTGACTATCAAAGTTTCTGCTCAACTGAACTGAAACTTTGCAAAGTGGCCACCACTAAGACTCACCACGGAACTCCTCATATAGACAGTAGTCGATGTCAATTAACCTTTGTGAACATGAAAAATAAATGCAAAGGTTGAGGAATTAACAAGGAGACAAGCACAGATGCCAGACACAAGCATGATGTTACTGTAAATGCTACAATCACATGGTGGTTAACTTTAGTATACTAGCAATGGCTCTCGTGATAAAAGATCTTTTCTAAAAATGGAAGTACATTCAAAGTAGGGGCGGGGCCTAATCTATATTTTCCCCTATAGCACTCTGATTAGTCCCACATCTGCACTGGGAGTGCAAATATTTATTGAAGATACCACATTGGTGCCTTCTGAATGAACGCTTGAAGAATCAGTAAATATACTGCATTCAGCTGTGTATCATTCAACTTCCTTAATTGAAGATTCAAGCAAAATTAATTAAATTCATAGGTTATGAAAACATCTTTTCCCCTTAGAGGGAAAAAAGGATTTATGGAGTATAGAACAGAGTGACAACAACATCACTTGAGTCCAATAGCAGCCCCAGGGCAACAATGCAGTTGGAAGCTGCCCCCGCCTCCCCTTGGCCTACCCCGCTTCTCTTCACATCCCCACTTCCAACCAGCAACATGGGGGGCCTCACAGGCATATATTGATATGTTGAAACTCAGAAGACAAGTGCAAGTTCTGTTCAGACCACCCCTGTCCCATGGCCCAAAACACCCCCACTACACACCCCTTGCGCTTAGATATGTGCACACTAGTTATGCAGTCCTGCCCGTAAGATACTGGACCAAAGGCAGAGGTCTTCATGAGCTCTAGAAATCACCTTGGGGTCATTTAGGTAGGGACTTCTGGAGTCTGGTTATGGAACCATGTTCTAAAAAAGGGGACCAGAGACTCCAGGTGGGTATGTCCCCTTGGTTCCTCACTCCTTCACCTAACAGGAAAGGATACAACCAGAGAAGGACACGAGTCAAGCCTTCTAAGACTCAGGGCAAGGACTCCAGTCGCCCAGATCCAAGGAGGTAATCCTTGAGCCCATCACCCTTCCAGCTAAACTCTCTTCTCCCTGTGATTCCCTTAACGGTAAACTTGATGAATAAGTAATCTACATCCACGGTTCATTTATTCATCAGCCTTTTTTTTGTTAAAGCCTTTAATTTTGCAACTTCTCTCATTATAATCTGTGTCCTCACTACCCAGTATAATTATTTTCTCTAAGAACATTCACAACATTCTTCTTTTCAAATTCAATCACACCTGGAAGGTTCCCCTACCACCAATGCACCCTCTTTTAACTGCTAACATCATTCTCCACCTGGACCCTCTCTAGCCTTGTTCTGCCCCTGTGCCCCTTTCACGCTACTTTCATCTGTTCCCTCTGCAACTACTTTAATTTCCCTTCCTCTACGTCAATTCACTGGAGGTTAAGTACTGCTCTGGACAAAGTATCCTTCCAACTCAACACGTAGATGTTCATCTTTTCCCATGGTTAGCTGATCCCAAATGGACTTGTTCAATTTTCATCAACCCAGAATGCTTCTCTCTCCCTTTGCAGCAAACCAAATCTCTTTTTTGTTTTTAAACACTTGAAGCTCATCTTTTCTATGAAACATCTCCACATTAAGTCCACTCAGACCTAACCCCTCCAGATAATATATAATGATGCGAAAGCTGAGGGTCTATCTCTGAATGGGTATCATGGAGGAGCACACAGAGATGGTAAAGCAGGTTCTTCTTATTTGCCAAGCCTAACTGTCTGTTATTACCTATATTCCCACAGTCATGTTTCTCACAATTTGATGTACACAGGAATCATTCCGGGATCTTATTAAAATGCAGATTCTGATACAGTAGAGAGCTGTATTGCAAAATTTTCTGAGAATGAGTTCAGATTTAGAAGGAGAGAGTGACATGATTGATTAGTACTGTCTGCCATGAGCATGGGAAGACAATGGCAACACTGATCAAATGATCAGTGATTCATTGATTCAATGATTTATTCAACAAAGATTCACTGAGCATCAACTATGTGTCAGGCACTATGAACACAGACAGAGGAAGTCCCTATGCCCATGGAATTTACATTCTATTAGGATAGAAAGACAATTAAAAAGCAAACAAATAAGCAAGATTATTTTATATAGTGGTAAGGGCTGTGAAGGCTATAAAGGCAACGAACAGGTGATGCATAGAGAGGAACTGAAGAGGGCTGCTTCCAACCAAGTGGTCAAGGAAAGCCTTTCCACTGAGGTGATGGCTGGGCTGAGGCTTAACAAATAGAAACAACTCAGACATTTGCTTACTAAGAGAACAGCCTCTCATCAGTGGGAACAGACAAAGCAACTGCCCAGAGTCAGGAACTGGATGAGAGTGCCGCATATCTGCCATCCTCAGATAGTGAAAAAAAAAGGCATTGACTTTGTATTCAGCTAAGTATGTGTTCTAATCCCAATCGTCTCATAATGGACAAGTTATTTAACTTATTTTCTGTTAAAAATGTTTATTTCTTCCTATCTATCAGAAGCTTTCCTAAATGTCAGAGATACAATGGTGAATAAGGCAGATGTGATTCTACTCTCATGAAGCTTCCATTCCAGCCCTCTTAACCTGTTTCCTCAGCTATAAAATGTGTAAAATAATACTGACTTTGCAGAGTCATCAAATGAAAAAAAGTTTTGAAAATTTTAGTATACAATACTTAATAAGTACTCAGTAATTACTAGAACCCCTATCTTCCCTTACATTTTTGGTAATATAATGTTGACAAAGTTTATATGCCTTTTGCATATTTAAGATCGATTTTTTAATCTGTTATATTCTTTCCCTTAGCTTATAAATTCTCAAATTTAGGGAACATAATCTTTCATAACAGTTTGGCACCTTGGAGACTCTTCACACAATTCTTCAACAAATATTTTACTGAGTTCCAAATAAATAAATATTGATCATTGTTTGGTAATTGTGTTATAAGGTAAAACAGAGCAAGATAAGAGGGGAAAAGAGCAATGGAGGAGGGGAAATGTTATTAGACTGGCCAGGGAGGCCTCACTTGTAAGATCACATTTAGGCTGAACTGAGGAGGGAGTGAAAGCCATGTGAATTTCTGAGAAAAGAGTTTTCAAGCCAAGGAAACAGCAAGCGCAGAAGGCCCGAGTGTTCAGTGGGTTTGGGGAAGAGCAAGGAGGCCAGTGTGGCAAATTCCTTCATTTTATAAAAGAGGAAATTGAGGGCTAGAGAAATAATTTTGGCAGACCCAAGTGTACCAGTTAATTTTAGCTGCTGTAACAAAATGACCAAATACTCAAACTCAAGAGAAGTATATGTCTTGTTTATGTAAATTACAATACCAGTATTCCAGAGCAGCAGGGGAATCTCCTCCAACCAGTGACTCAGAGACCAAGGCTCCTTCCATATTGTGTTTGCCATCTTTAATACCACGTTTCCAGGCTCGTTTGGGGTGTCAATCTCTGGTGTCTGATAGGAAGAGATTATAGAGGATCACATATAAGAGGTTAATAATACACCAGCCTAGAAGTGGTACACATCAATTCCACAAACACTCATCCGCTATCATTTAGTTACTTGACCACTACTGACCACAAAGGAGACTGGAATATGTAGTCTAGCAGGAAGATGAGAAAAAAGGATTTGGTGAGCAGCTAGCCAGGCTCTACCGGACAAATCACCTTCCTCCTAGCCCTTTACTTTCTTCCTTTGCAAACACGTGCGTGAAAATACACACGTGTGGGTGAAAATAATGTTCTCTATAAAGTGGTCTCTATCTTAGTGATAGTTGGTGCTAATAATAATGAGACAGGAGATAAAAGAATTTCTAGTTATCTGCTACCAGCCAAAACACATTCCACTGTCAAGCAGTTTAATCTTACTGAGATGAGAACACTGGAGAAAGAGAGATACTTATAATGGAGTGAAGGATCAGGCAGAGATATGTTGTGATGGGGACGGAAGACTGCATAGAGAGAAAATCTATTCGTTAACACACTTCACCTCCACCGGTTCATAAGATTTAGCTGCAACTTGACAACCAGTTGTTCTCTGAATTTTCTCACTCTATCATTCACATCAGCAAGATTGTTGTGAGGATCATGTAGAGATTACATATGTAAATATAAAACTGAGGTATCACTGTTGTTATAAAATGCAATTATAAATAATGGAAAGAAAATATCAGTGTTAGGGAGGCAAGAAATTAAGAGTCATACAATAGAACTGGGTTATTCTACAGAAAGTCTTTTTCAATATCAGAAACGGTCCAATTAAAACTTTCAAAAGCAATACATATCTAAGAAAAACATGGGGGAAGATGGCGGAAGAGTAAGACGCGTAGATCACCTTCCTCCCCACAGACACACCAGAAATACATCTACATGTGGAACAACTCCTACAGAACACCTACTGAACGCTGGCAGAAGACCTCAGACCTCCCAAAAGCCAAGAAACCCCCCCCCCCCCCCACGTACCTCGGTAGGGCAAAAGAAAAAAGAAGAAACAGAGACAAAAGGATAGGGACAGGACCTGCACCAGTAGGAGGGAGCTGTGAAGGAGGAAAAGTTTCCACACACTAGGAAGCCCCTTCGCAGGCGGAGACTGCGGGTGGCGGAAGGGGAAAGCTTCGGAGCTGCAGGGGTGCGGCAGGCAAAGCGGAGAGATTCAGTGCCGACCAGCACTCACAAGCCCGAGAGGCCTGTCTGCTCCCCCGCCGGGGCGGGCAGGGCTGGGAGCTGAGGCTCGGGCTTCGATTGGAGCGCAGGGAGAGGACTGGGGTTGGCAGCGTGAACACAGGGGGTTACTGCGCCACGGCTGGCTGGGAGGGAGCCCGGGGAAAAGTCTGGACCTGCCGAAGAGGCAAGAGACTTTTTCTTACCTCTTTGTTTCCTGGTGCGCGAGGAGAGAGGATTAAGAACGCTGCTTAAAGGAGCTCCAGAGACGGGCGCGAGCCGCGGCTAAAAGCGCAGACCCCAGAGACGGGCATGAGATGATAACGCCGCTGCTGCCACCACAAAGAAGCCTGTGTGTGAGCACAGGTCACTATCCACACCCCCTTTCCGGGAAGCCTGTCCAGCCCGCCACTGCCAGGGTCCCGGGATCCAGGAACAACTCCCCCGGGAGAACGCACAGCGGCGCCTCAGGCTGGTGCAACGTTATGCCGGCCTCTGCCGCCGCAGGCCCGCCCCGCACGCCGTGCCCCTCCCTCCGCCCCGGCCTGAGTGAGCCAGATTCCCCGAATCAGCGGCTCCTTTAACCCCGTCCTGTCTGGGTGAAGAACAGACGCACTCTGGCGACCTACACGCAGAGGCGAGGCCAAAGCCAAAGCTGAGCCCCTGGGAGGGGTGAGAACAAAGAAGAGAAAGGGAAATCTCTCCCAGCAGCCTCAGAAGCAGTGGATTAAAGCTCCACAATCAACTAGATGTACCCTGCATCTGTGGAATACATGAATAGACAACGAATCATCCCAAGTTAAAGAGGTGGACTTTGAAAGCAAGATTTTTGATTTTTTCCCTTTTTCCTCTTTTTCTGAGTGTGTATGTGTATGCTTCTGTGTGAGATTTTGTCTGTATAGCTTTGCTTCCACAATTTCTCCTAGGGTTCTATCCGTCCGTTTTTTTTTTTTTTTCTCTTAATAATTATTTTTTTATTTTAATAACTATTATATTTTATCTTATTTTATTTTACTTTATGTTTTCTTTCTTTTTTCCTTCCTTCCCTCCTTCCTTCCTTCCTCCCTCCCTCTCTTCTTATCTTCCTTCCTTTTCTTCCTTTCTTTCTTTCTTTCTTTTCTACTTCTACTAATTCTTTCTTTCTACTTTTTCTCCCTTTTATTCTGAACCGTGTGGATGAAAGGCTCTTGGTGCTGCAGCCAGAAGTCAGTGCGGTGCCTCTGAGGTGGGAGAGCCAACTTCAGGACACTGGTCTTCAAGAGACCTCCCAGCTCCACATAATATCAAACGGCGAACATCTCCCAGAGATCTCCATCTCAACACAGGCGCCCAGCTTCACTCAACGGCCAGCAAGCTACAGTGCTGGACATGCTATGCCAAACAACTAGCAAGACAGGAACACAACCCCACCCATTAGCAGAGAGGCTGCCTAAAATCATAATAAGTCCACAGACACCTCAAAACACACCACCCGATGCGGACCTGCCCACCAGAAAGACAAGATCCAGTCTCATCCACCAGAACACAGGCACTAGTCCCCTCCACCAGGAAGGCTACACAACCCACTGAACCAACCTTAGCCACTGGGGACAGACACCAAAAATAATGGGAACTATGAACCTGCAGGCTGCAAAAAGGAGACCCCAAACACAGTAAGATAAGCAAAATGAGAAGACAGAAAAACACAGCAGATGAAGGAGCAAGATAAATACCCACCAGACCTAACAAATGAAGAGGAAATAGGCAGTCTACCTGAAAAAGAATTCAGAATAATGATAGTAAAGATGATCCAAAATCTGGGAAATAGAATAGACAAAATGCAAGAACATTTAACAAGGACCTAGAAGAACTAAAGATGAAACAAACAATGATGAACAACACAATAAATGAAATTTAAAATACTCTAGATGGGATCAATAGCAGAATAACTGAGGCAGAAGAATGGATAAGTGACCTGGAAGATAAAATAGTGGAAATAACTACTGCAGAGCAGAATAAAGAAACAAGAATGAAAAGAACTGAGGACAGTCCCAGAGACCTCTGGGACAACATTAAACGCACCAACATTCGAATTATAGGGGTTCCAGAAGAAGAGAAAAAGAAAGGGACTGAGAAAATATTTGAAGAGATTATAGTTGAAAACTTCCCTAATATGGGAAAGGAAATAGTTAATCAAGTCCAGGAAGCACAGAGAGTCCCATACAGGATAAATCCAAGGAGAAACACACAAAGACACATATTAATCAAACTATCAAAAATTAAATACAAAGAAAACATATTAAAAGCAGCAATGGAAAAAACAACAAATAACACACAAGGGAAGCCCCATAAGGTTAACAGCTAATCTTTCAGCAGAAACTCTGCAAGCCAGAAGGGACTGGCAGGACATATATAAAGTGATGAAGGAGAAAAACCTGCAACCAAGATTACTCTACCCAGCAAGGATCTCATTCAGATTTGATGGAGAAAATAAAACCTTTACAGACAAGCAAAAGCTGACAGAGTTCAGCACCACCAGACCAGCTCTACAACAACTGCTAAAGGAACTTCTCTAGGCAAGAAACACAAGAGAAGGAAAAGACCTACAATAACAAACCCAAAACAATTAAGAAAATGGTCATAGGAACATACATATCGATAATTACCTTAAATGTAAATGGACTAAATGCTCCCACCAAAAGACACAGATTGGCTGAATGGATACAAAAAGAAGACCCATATATTTGCTGTCTACAAGAGACCCACTTCAGACCTAGAGACACATACAGACTGAAAGTAAGGGGATGGAAAAAGATACTTCATGCAAATGGAAACCAAAACAAAGCTGGAGTAGCAATTCTCATATCAGACAAAATAGACTTTAAAATAAAGACTATTAGAAGAGACAAAGAAGGACACTACATAGTGATCAAGGGATCGATCCAAGAAGAAGATATAACAATTGTAAATATTTATGCACCCAACATAGGAGCACCTCAATACATAAGGCAAATACTAACAGCTATTAAAGGGGAAATCGACAGTAACACATTCATAGTAGGGGACTTTAACACCCCACTTTCACCAATGGACAGATCATCCAAAATGAAAATAAACAAGGAAACACAAGCTTTAAATGATACATTAAACAAGATGGGCGTAATTGTTATTTATAGGACATTCCATCCAAAAACGACAGAGTACACATTTTTCTCAAGTGCTCATGGAACATTCTCCAGGATAGATCATATCTTGGGTCTCAAATCAAGCCTTGGTAAATTTAAGAAAATTGAACTCGTATCAAGTATCTTTTCAGACCACAACGCTATGAGACTAGATATCAATTACAGGAAAAGATCTGTAAAAAATACAAACACATGGAGGCTAAACAATACACTGCTTAATAACGATGTGATCCCTGAAGAAATCAAAGAGGAAATCAGAAAATACCTAGAAACAAATGACAATGGAGACACGATGACCCAAAATCTATGGGATGCAGCAAAAGCCGTTCTAAGAGGGAAGTCTATAGCAATACAAGCCTATCTTAAAAAACAGGAAACATCTCAAATAAACGACCTAACCTTGCACCTAAAGCAATTAGAGAAAGAAGAAAAAAAACCCCAAAGTTTCAAGAAGGAAAGAAATCATAAAAATCAGATCAGAAATAAATGAAAAAGAAATGAAGGAAATAATAGCAAAGATCAATAAAACTAAAAGCTGGTTCTTTGAGAAGATAAACAAAATAGATAAACCATAAGCCAGACTCATCAAGAAAAAAGGGAGAAGACTCAAATCAATAGAATTAGAAATGAAAAGGAGAAGTAACAATTGACACTGCCGAAATACAAAAGATCATGAGAGATTACTACAAGCAGCTCTATGCCAATAAAATGGACAACCTGGAAGAAATGGACAAATTCTTAGAAATGCATAACCTGGCAAGACTGAATCAGGGAGAAATAGAAAATATGAACAGACCAATCACAAGCACTGACATTGAAACTGTGATTAAAAATCTTCCAACAAACAAAAGTCCAGGACCAGATGGCTTCAAAGGCGAATTCTATCAAACATTTAGAGAACAGCTAACACCTGTCCTTCTCAAACTCTTCCAAAATATAGCAGAGGGAGGAACACTCCCAAACTCATTCTACAAGGCCACCATCACCCTGATACCAAAACCAGACAAGGATGCCGCAAAGAAAGAAAACTACAGGCCAATATCACTGATGAACATAGATGCAAAAATCCTCAACAAAATACTAGCAAACAGAATCCAAGAGCACATTTAACAGATCATACACCATGATCAAGTGGGGTTTATTCCAGGAATGCAAGGATTCTTGAATATATGCAAATCAATCAACATGATACACCATATTAACAAATTGAAGGAGAAAAACCATATGATCATCTCAATAGATGCAGAGAAAGCTTTTGACAAAATTCAACACCCATTTATGATAAAAACCCTGCAGAAAGTAGGCATAGAGGGAACTTTGCTCAACATAATAAAGGCCATATATGACAAACCCACAGCCAACATCGTCCTCAATGGTGAAAAACTGAAAGCATTTCCAGTAAGATCAGGAACAAGACAAGGTTGCCCACTCTCACCACTCTTATTCAACATAGTTTTGGAAGTTTTAGCCACAGCAATCAGAGAAGAAAAGGAAATAAAAGGAATCCAAATAGGAAAAGAAGAAGTAAAGCTGTCACTGTTTGCAGATGGCATGATACTATACATAGAGAATCCTAAAGATGCTACCAGAAAACTACTAGAGCTAATCAATGAATTTGGTAAAGTAGCAGGATACAAAATTAATGCACAGAAATCTCTGGCATTCCTATACACTAATAATGAAAAATCTGAAAGTGAAATCAAGAAAACACTCCCATTTACCACTGCAACAAAAAGAATAAAATATCTAGCAATAAACCTATCTAAGGAGACAAAAGACCTGTATGCAGAAAATTATAAGACATTGATGAAAGACATTAAAGATGATACAAATAGATGGAGAGATATACCATATTCTTGGATTGGAAGAATCAACATTGTGAAAATGACTCTACTACCCAAAGCCATCTACAGATTCAATGTAATCCCTATCAAACTACCACTGGCATTTTTCACAGAACTAGAACAAAAACTTTTACAATTTGTATGGAAACACAAAAGACCCCGAACAGCCAAAGCAATCTTGAGAACGAAAAATGGAGCTGGAGGAATCAGGCTCCCTGACTGTAGACTATAATACAATGCTACAGTAATCAAGACAGTATGGTACTGGCACAAAAACAGAAATATAGATCAATGGAACAGGATAGAAAGCCCAGAGATAAACCCACGCACATATGGTCACCTTATCTTTGATAAAGGAAGCAGGAATGTACAGTGGAGAAAGGACAGCCTCTTCAATAAGTGGTGCTGGGAAAACTGGACAGGTATATGTAAAAGTACGAGATTAGATCACTCCCTAACACCATACACAAAAATAAGCTCAAAATGGATTAAAGACCTAAATGTAAGGCCAGAAACAATCAAACTCTTAGAGGAAAACATAGGCAGAACACTCTATGACATAAATCACAGCAAGATCCTTTTTGGCCCACATCCTAGAGAAAAGGAAATAAAAACAGAAATAAACAAATGGGACCTAATGAAACTTCAAAACTTTTGCACAGCCAAGGAAACCATAAACAAGACCAAAAGACAACCCTCAGAATGGGAGAAAATATTTGCAAATGAAGCAACTGACAAAGGATTAATCTCCAAAATTTATAAGCAGCTCATGCAGCTCAATAACAAAAAAACCAAACAACCCAATCCAAAAATGGGCAGAAGACCTAAATAGGCATTTCTCCAAAGAAGGTATACAGACTGCCAACAAACACATGAAAGAATGCTCAACATCACTAATCATTAGAGAAATGCAAATCAAAACTACAATAAGATATCATCTCACACCAGTCAGAATGGCCATCATCAAAAAATCTAGAAACAATAAATGCTGGAGAGGGTGTGGAGAAACGGGAACCCTCTTGCACTGTTGGTGGGAATGTAAATTGATATAGCCACTGTGGAGAACAGTATGGAGGTTCCTTAAAAAACTACAAATAGAACTACCATATGACCCAGCAATCCCACTACTGGGCATATACCCTGAGAAAACCATAATTCAAAAAGAGTCATGTACCAAAATGTTCATTGCAGCTCTATTTACAATAGCCCGGAGATGGAAACAACCTAAGTGTCCATCATTGGATGAATGAATCAAGAAGATGTGGCACATATATACAATGGAATATTACTCAGCCATAAAAAGGAACGAAATTGAGCTATTTGTAATGAGGTGGATAGACCTAGAGTCTGTCATACAGAGTGAAGTAAGTCAGAAAGAGAGAGACAAATACCGTATGCTAACACATATATATGGAATTTAAGGAAGAAAAATGTCATGAAGAACCTAGGGGTAAGACAGGAATAAAGACACAGACCTACTAGAGAATGGACTTGAGGACATGGGGAGGGGGAAGGGTAAGCTATGACAAAGCAAGAGAGAGGCATGGACATATATACACTACCAAACGTAAGGTAGATAGCTAGTGGGAAGCAGCCACATAGCACAGGGAGGTCAGCTCAGTGCTTTGTGAACGCCTGGAGGGGTGGGATAGGGAGGGTGGGACGGAGGGAGACACAAGAGGGAGGAGATATGGGAATGTATGTATATATATAGCTGATTCATTTTGTTGTAAAGCAGAAACTAACACACCATTGTAAACCAATTATACTCCAATAAAAATGTTAAAAAAAAAAAGAAAAACATGATTACCAGGGAATAAGTCAGGATGTAAATAATTACTAATGTACAAAGTCCATGCTTTGAAAACTCCACCCTTTCTTAAAGTAACAAGGCAAAAAAAGCCTTTTTAAAAAAATAGTCTTCTTTAGTTTTAAATTTCTTAGGATAGGCTAAAATTATATAATTAAAGTCAAATGAACCCATCCTATACAGACATTCACAATTTGAGATGAATGAAGTGGTCCTTTGACAGAAAATATAAATTAAAATAAGGTTGAATTTTATTTAATGCTCATTAATGACTAGAAAACACCATGTAAATTAAATCTACCACTGATTTTAAATTGAGTCATGCAGGTAACAACTTGAAAAACCCCTGATAAAGTCATAAAAAGATTAAGATAACCTATAGCAAAAAATTAGGAAAGTGCCTATCAACTTGGAAAAAATAGTAAGAGCTGAGTCATATCATTTCATTTAATAAGTCTTTACTGAGCACTCACCATGAGCACTTTATGCTGACCACCTCCTGAATATAACCCTATTAGCCCCAGATTTCTGAAAATAGTCATAATTCCCCAAATCTCAGCATGAATTTTATAACCTTACTTGCATCTGGCACCAAAATTTTGCCTTCCATAAGGACAGGTTAACGATGACGTGGAGAACCGCCATGGCTTTGGGAGCATGCTTGACGGAGTTAAGTGGTAACCGGTAATATACGGCCATGCGGTACACACGACACAAAGACAGAGATCCTTTGTCAGAACTCATTATAATTATTTCCTGTTCCACTGATTTGCCCATTAATCATTGATCATGTGCTGCCTCTGACATTTCCTGTCTGGTCAATCTGTATTAATATACTATTCTTTTGCTGGTTTAATTTCTTCATCTTGCCTCTCTGAAAAGAGAAACCATATATAAAATGTTTTGACTTATTTGAAAGCACTTTTGCACGCACACATAGGTGCCAAATTGTAATATCTGTTGATGTAATGATTGAATTCAGAATCTGTGAATCTTTTTAGATTAGGCCAGAACAAATTAAAAGTAAATCCAAGGTAGAATAGTCTTCTCCCTATAACTGAGGACCTGAAGCCTCTATTGCACGTGTTGAGGTTTTTATCAGTAATTATAGGAAAAGCTTTGAGTAGAAGGAAATACAGGGATAATGTGAAGAGAATGGACTGGGGGAGGGAAGGAAAGAGCAGTGGATTGTAAAGCACATCACAACCAAACTTCAATAAAATCCACCTACCAAAGAGTTGATTAATATCTCTGTAAACTTCACACCCAAATACCAAAAACATATGAAAGATTAAGAGTGAATGGTCGGCCAGAAAAGACTTTTAATAATACCATCCTAATTGTTAAAAAAAGAAAAAAGATTTTGTAGTTAATTAAAACCTTTGAAGTGCAAATATACTGTCTCCAGAAAATGTTAATTTATATAATGAGGTATATTTGATTTTAAAATTAATTCATAATCACCTTATAATCAATTCATATTTTGTTCCATATATAATTTTATTTTTAAATGTATAAAGACATAAGTTTGAAGAAAAGACTGTATTGGGCAGAATAATGTCCCCCCAAAGATGTTCACATTCTTGAAACTGTAACTTTGGTACATTAAATTGCAAAGGGGAATTAAGGTCGCAGATGAAATTAAATTTGCTAATCAATTGGCCTTAAGATAGGGACAGTTTCCTGGATTATCCAGGTGAGCCCAATGTAATCATAAGGGTCCTTAAAAGTGGAACAAGTAGGAAGAAGAATAATGTCAGGGTGATGCAATATGAGAAAGACCCAACCAGCCTGAAGATGGAAGAGGAGGACCATGAGCCCAGGAATGCAGGCAGTCTCTAGAAGCTGCAAAAGACAAGTAAATGGATTCTCCCCTGCAGCTTAAAAAAAAAAATGCAGGTCAGCTGACATCTTGATTTTAGCCAGTGAGACGCATGTCAGACTTCTGACCTTCAGAAATGTAAGATAATAAATTTATGTTATTTGATAAATGGAATATTTATAAATGGAATGGATATTTATAATGAAATATTTCCTGCCATATCAATAAACAAAGTATAATAAACAAAGTCACCAATGATTGCCGCCCTCCAATGTGAGCTGGTGAGCCCTGAGGAAACTCAGGATGTGAAAATACAGGCCCAAGATAGCTAAGGTGTATATCAAAGGAATGATTTTAGTGAGCCCAGACTCTTTGCATCTTCCCATACATAGAAAAGCGTTAAATTCCTTAACTTGAGATATCTGGTTTTCTTTATTTAACAATAGTCTTTTGATGTTCCCAATCACCTTCTCTTTGTTTCAAAACTCCTATATATCCTGGCTCCCGCTTCGCCTCCTGGGAGCGGTTTCTCAGAGTTGTCTGAGATGCTGTCTCCCCGGCAGTCCTCATTTTGCCCCAAAGAAAACTTAACTCACAACTCTCACGTTGAGCATTTTTTTTAAGTCAACATATTTTAACACTAAGTTTGTGGTGACTTTTTATAGTACTTATATAATACAAAGGCCAAACATTTTAAAAGTCTTTAGACTACAATTTATATCTCAAATGCACCTTAAAAAATGTAAGGAAATAAAATGTACACTTTTAAAAATAAGTTTGCAGCATCAATAAAACAAGTAAATCAAAAACAAGAACAATAAAAGTAACGATAACAATAAGACCCAAATAAAATAATATTTATTTTCAAAAAAAAAAAAAAAAACCTAAAACTCAGAAGCATTTTGTGATTTTAAACCTGCCTTCTTTGGGCAGCTATGCAGCTCTTTTTCTTTCACAGTGAGGTGTAAATTGTAAACTTCCTTAAGAAAAATGTGATGAAATGTGTCTCAGAGAAAATGATAATGTGCCTTAGCCGTCTACCCCCACCCCCAGTGGATTGCTTTGGTGTGGCCCTAAGCCCTACTTTAGCTTTAATTTTAAAGAGCATAATACAATATTTGCTTCAAGTTCTCTGATGAGAAGAGATACTATACTAGGAATAGCAAGCAGGTAGACTCTGACAAGGTCAAAATAAACTGTTCCCAGGGTAACAGCAAAACTCCAGCTGTTCATCACTTCATCACAGGCAGTGTAGCAGGGGTGGAGGGTGGGGGCAGGATTCGCACGTATCGTTATTGCTAATTGCTGATGTTGAGTTGAATTCAGTCTTATAATTTTGAGAACATCCAAAATTCAAATTCCGCATATGCTGTGCTCAAATACAAATAACTATATACAAATAAGCAAGCAGATATGTAAAGGGAATAGTAAATCTACTCAAAGAAGGCAGGAAAGCAACATCGCTCCATTACCAAAAGCATGATCCATAACTCGTTATAGCAGAGTTCATCTAGACCAAGCCCTAAGTTGACAGGTTACCTCTAAAAAGCATCTCACTTTTGTTGCTGTTTTAATTGCAGGGAGAGGATGTTTGGAAAAGAATGGGGATCAAGAGACCCAAGGTCCAGGGTTGACTTGCCCAATAATTGATCTTTGTGAAATCTAGGTTTCTACTTTGAAAATTAAGGAGATTAAACTAAGTTAATGTGTTCCAAAGTTTGGGATCTATAATGGTGGAAGTAGTAGACAGAGTTGGTAAAAAGTTTTAAATAATACTGAATCTCAAAGTAAGAAAGTTGTTTCCGTTTCAATGCCCTTTTTAACTTTTCTACAAAGGTCAAGGATAACGTCTCAGCTTGGTGCTAGTAGAGCTTTGACACCTCCCTAATAAAAGCAAATCTCGGTTTTTAACAAAGAGAGGGCAAGCCTTAAGTTCAGAGCCTTTCAAAGACAAAGTCATTAGCTAGAATTAACATATTGTTTTACCTTTATTGTGTTTAATTATACTTTTTTTTTCAATTTATGGTATATAAAACTGATTTCATTTATATATAAATAATAATGTAATTTATTTAAATAGAAACAAGAAGTTGATTTAAAGAAAAATATTAACTAAATAATATATAAGTGCTAGTTACACAGGTATTTTTAAAAATCTTGAAAAGGAGGTATCCAACTGACTTGAAGTTTGAAAAATGGTGAATTAAATCATTTCTAGGATCCTTTCCCATTCTATCACTCACTCTGAGCCAGTGATCAGAAACCTTGCCTCTACTATCAAGGTAACTTTCTGAAACACCTTCTATTCCATTTAGTTGCTAAGATAACTCTTGGAATTGTTCTTTTTTTTTTTTTTTTTTTTGCCGTACGTGGGCCTCTCACTGTTGCAGCCTCTCCCGTTGCAGAGCACAGGCTCTGGACGCGCAGGCTCAGCAGCCATGGCTCACGGGCCTAGCTGCTCCGCGGCATGTGGGATCTTCCCAGACCGGGGCACAAACCCGTGTCCCCTGCATCGGCAGGCGGACTCTCAACTACTGCGCCACCAGGGAAACCCATATTATTGAATTAATATATACATACCTCATTTCCAGAAAAGAAATAATAATTGCCCAAAGCCAGGAAAAGCAACATGTGTCTCATTATTGTGTATTGAGTGAATAACTGGATCCTTGCTTCTCTTACGTAAGTATGTTTATGGACCTAAAGAGAATCCTAGATCTAAAGCCACACCTAAGTCAGTGTAAACATATGGTTTCCCTGTTTATAGTTTATACACCCTTGGGAATGTTAGAAAGATAAACCTCTTCAGTCATTGTCTCAGAACTCAAGTTCCTCCCAAACCATGCAATACTATTTCAATACTACTTGAAAGCTCAAACCTGTAAGTCAAAGGGATATTTTATTACTGGCATGCATTATCTATCTTTGCCCAATCAGGAAGGTATGAGAAGGTGGATGTCCATACTCATAATCTGTCAACCCAGTTCTTGTGGTATGAAACAGGAGAAAGGAAAAGGTGGGGTAGGGAATGAGGTGGCAGAAGCCAGGCCAGACAAGAAAAGTCACGAAAGTACAGGAACTGCTCTGGGCCTTGCAGGGGGATGGCTTGTTGTGTGTGTGCTGGGGTAGGGAGTAGGGAGGGAGTGGACGCACAGTAAATTATGGGGCTCAAAGGGGAGGCATTATCCTCCTGAGCAGAAATTAAGTAACTCATGTTCCAGGCTGGCTGGGTCAGCTACTTGCTGATATGTGACATTGGACAAGTTAGGGTTAGGGTTCGCTTCAGTTTCTTCAGCTATAAAATGGGGCTAATAATAGCTAGCTCACTGGGTTTCTCTGGGGATTATATTAACATTAAGACATGTAAGTGCCCACCATCATCCCTTCAGCATAGCATGTGTCTTATATTGTCTATCATTGTAGCACAACTACGTTGTACCGTCTTTATCTATTTGCAGGTCTCGCTCTGCCTCACTGGTCCCTTAAAAGACAGGAACTGTGCTTTATTCATTCTTATTTCCAGAACCTTGAACAACCCATTAAGGTCCGACTGGACCTTAATAAATTCTTCTTGAATGAATTCATTAACAGACCAATGCTATTACAGTGATTCTCATCACTATACAGCCCAACTACTTTTAGAGGATACACTAAGGCATGTAATCATTAAAACTGGAAGAAGGGAAAAGGCTGAACTCATCCCAATAGGGCTTGAGTATTGTTTTTATGGAACTGAAGGAAACAAATTAAAAGCACATATTGTGCATTAAGGTGAAAAAAATGATAAAGAGAAAGGAGTGGGGGATTGCACAGAGTAGTACTGCTTTGTGCCAAGAATTTTAAAGCACGATCTGGTCTTTCATACACACACTGCAGAGATAATTACTTCAATAGCCCTTTATTTTTCCCAACATTACTAATTAGCCTGATGAGAGGGACTTAGCCAAGCTGGTTAGTACAGTACAGAATTTGGATAAGGACTTGATGAGGGACATTGTTCTCCAACAGCCAGCTGAGAGGCTCCCTGTCAACATATTTAATAGTCTTTCCAGCTTTCATAATTCTGCCGCCTCGGACTCTTAGAGCTTGTTTCCCAAACACGATGCAACTTGGACTTACTCCCAAGTTAAAATATTTTGAAAGGTCATGCCAGACTTCTTTTCAAAAGAAAATATATTATTTAACTTTATGATTCTAAAAAGGCAATGATGATTCTAAGGAGATGATGTAATAAACAATATTTTTAAAGTATATTTTGTAAAGTTAGTTTATCTCCTATATAATATATTCTCTCTTCTTTTCTTTCTTTGATGGGGGAGGGTATTTTAAACAATACTTTCTCTGAATGCCCACAGGTGACTAACTTTGCTGGTTCACTTTGTTTAAAGCTGAACCTAGAGCAACAAAAACTCTCATTCACCTCCTGGGAGCTAATTAGTGGAGAACTTGCATGCTAAAAAAGTCATCTCCAAACACCACAGTACTTCATTTAAATCTCTAATTTACCTCTCATGTTTGAATTACCAGACAGTTCTAAAAATGTGCCAGTCTGAGGTTGTTGGAAACTAATATGGCTTAATATTTTCTGAACTTGGCTTTCAAATTGTGTTTGCAGAAATTTCAGCCACTTGTTAATATGACTGCAAAAGAAAATGGATATTTTCTCTTTGCTTGCTACTATTTCCTTCGAGAAAACAAGGATGCAAAGACTCCAAAACATCAAACGGACCTACTGCTTTTTGGAATATGTAATCACTCTTTACATCGTTTCTGCCTTATCAGTTAATCAGTCTTTACATTAAACAATACCAGGTAACAAGAAGTAATGAAGTCCATGAACCTAACTTTGATCCATTGAAATAGCCTTGATGTAGATTCAACTGCAGTCTTGTTGATTTATTATTTAAACTTGACTTGATCTTTAAAATGTGGTAGTACTGAAGGTAGCAATCTTAAGTAAATTGCAAAAAGCTTTGAGTCTACTGATATAAAGTACATGTGACTATTATATTACGTAGTTTGCTAATAAGACTACAGTTGAGTTAGTTGGTTCCCCAGAAACTCCTAACTTTTATTCCTATTCCTAACTTTTGAAATGCCAAGTTTCAGACATATTATAAATAGCTTGTATGAGAAAGACTTTTGATGGCTGTGATTAATTCAGTTCTGGGCACCTAGGTGTAAAAAAATAATATAGCATTTGATGACTCCCGGTTTTCAATAAATTGTTGTATCAGTTTGCACAAATGGAAAAAATCTTAAAACATTTTTTAAATATAATTTAGATATTTCTAAGAAGCATTCCCATAAAATGAGTATCATGGCATAAGTAATAACAAGCATAACTGGAAGGGAAAAGCCCTTTTATTTTCCTAATTAACTTCATAACCAACTCTGATATCTTTCCCTAGGATATTTGATTCCCTTTGTTTTGTTTCTAATATCTACTGCTTCAAACATAAAACTCCTTCACCTAGCAGGGAATGATTTCAATTGCATTTCAAAATATGAATTTCTCTCTCCTGGGTTCTACACCCTAGAGCATTTCCTATTTCTGCATTTTTCAAAGCAAATGTTTGGGCAATACTAAATGTCTCCCTCCATGTTGAATCTCACAGTCTCATATGTTTGCTAGGAAGATAGCTGGAAATAATTAAGATCCTCAAAACCATTTCCCGGGTACTCAGAGTTCTGCCACTCAAACTTTTAATTACAAACTGACATCCAATAAAGCAGAATGTCAGAGCTACTGCAACTACACTCGCCTTGCAGTTTTACCATGGACCTTGCTACATCAAAAGGCTGCCTTGCCGATCATTTTAAATTAAATACAAGGCAAGTCCTCCCAGAGCAAGAATTACAATGAAAGTCAGCTTTTCAGTGGAGCAGCTGTGTAAACGGGTTCTAAAATTAGCCTAGTCATTTCCAAGCTGTGGTTTACAGCTTCAATGTGTCTTCTGCAGCCCATGTCGGGATGAGAAAATGAATTTTCTTAAGAACATCCCAGTCATTTTGGGTTCAGTCCATTTTGATGGTGGCATAGCTAACTCAAACCTCTCAGTCCTAAGCAGTCTGGGTATATAGGGAGATGTGATCAAAAAGTGCCATCTGAGAAAAGTGTTTGCTTTAATTTAGATGGTGTTGACAGACCAATGGGTACTGGAATAAAACCACCTGGCCTCTTGCCCAGGGGATGTATAATCTAAACAAGACAAACAGGGATACAATGAACAACTTGGGCTAATAGGTCGTTGCTAGCTTCAGATTTCAGACTTCCTGTTCTTTATTAGAACGGTTAGGAGGAACTTTTTCAATTCCCATTTCTAATATTTGTTTTTGCAGCGAAACAGTGGGGGTGATCATAGTAAAAATTCATGCATGACAGGGTAGCCATTATTCCTCTCCTCACCATCTCCAAAAAAAGAAGGAACCTGAAATGATTTCCTAACCCAAACTCCTGCACTGGTTGCTGGCTGTCCTAGAAGTTTAAGGGGCAGGGGGCAGAGGAAAGATGTGGAGGACTGGAGCAAAGGAGAAGAGGAAGCAAGTGGAGTTGGCATTGAACGATAGGAGAACATTAACAAGAATCTTATTTATACCTCTGAGAGCATTCAAATCCATACATAACCACAAATGAGTGATCATTTTGCAGTGAGCGTTTGCCTTTTGTATCCTTTATTACTGGTAATCTACTGTTGCTAATACATATGGCACCATGAGATTCCTAGATATGAGGGGACCAGACCTTGCAGGATCACAACATTTTCACAGAAACAGGTATTCTAAGGCTGGGAACCAAAGATTATGAAGTCATCTCTGACCTAGAAAAGAGGGTCAAAAAGGTCAATAGGGACAGGGAGAGGGAGGGTCATGTCAAAATAACACACCGGCCAGTGCTGAACCTACACCAAAAACTCAGAACCAGGAGCTCAGCCCATTCACAGCGAGTCACCCAACCACCTGCCTAGGTAGGAACTGTTCTTGTAGGTTCCAGGAGATCTCAACGGTGCCTTGCTGGGATCAGAGAATTGTAAAGCAGCCATTCTGATGTGTCTATGGTGATCTTCGGACACATTACTTTAAAATGCTGTCTATCTTATTAAGCAGTGAGCACCACAAACATTCTAGGTGCTCAATCTATTTTGCAAGTGACCTGAAAATGGTGAGCGGAAGTAGATCTATCATAAACATAATGAAACTTTGATTTCAAGGCCCCTGATTTGCACCACCCTGTGATATCTGGAAGTTACAGAATGTTCCGGGTGGAGAGGGAAGCCAAGCTGCAATCACAGGTTTCTGGTATATTTCCCAAATAGATCTCAGAAGAAAGGGACCAGGATCCCCAAGTTTCCATCACTTTGTTGTGATTTCTTTCTTATCCAAAAACAAATTCACTTTGATATTTAATGTATTCACAGCTTCATGTTCTTTTTCTGAAACAGCCCTCAAACTCACATTCAGGCCCCAGAAAACGTGGACATGCCCCTCATGGTGATATTGAGACCTTCCAATATGTTCTTGTCAGCCTGTCATTTGAGAGGCAGTATAGCTGGGGTGTTGTCAGGAAGTCGTTATTATTACTTTCAAAAGTGTCTTGGTTTGAATAATAAATGATGTGGCCACTCTAAGCATAGCATAATAGATAAGAACACAAACTGGATGAAAGCACTGAGTTTAAAAACCAATCACTGTAATTTATACTTTGGGGGAGTTATTTAACTTCTCTGTGCCTCAGTTTCCTCATATGTAAAATGAGGACATGAGTACATACGTGAGAGATGGTTATAAAGATTAAATGAGCCCAAATATGTAAAGTGCTTAGAGCAGTGCCTGGCACAGAGGAAACACTATGTGCGAGGTGTTCGTTGTTACTGTTGTTAGATTATTAACTCCTAATTTTTTTAACAAATCAATTAAGTATTTATTAATGAGAAAGCAGTGTGCCCATAAATAGCTAATAATCTACTGGTAGTATTGTATAATCACTGATTAAAAGATATCTTTATTGACTTATGATCACTTTTTCCCAGTCTTATTGAGATATAATTGACATATAACATTGTATTAGTTTAAGGTGTACAACATAATGATTTGATATATGTTGATATTGCAAAGTGATTTCCACATAAGCTTAGTGAACATATATCACCTCACAGTTATAATTTTTTCTTGTGATGAGAACTTTTAAGATCTACTCTCTTAGCAACTTTCAAATACACAATACATTATTGTTAACGATAGTCACCATGCTGTAGATTACATCCCTGGAACTTATTTATCTTACAACTGGAAGTTTGTACCTTTTGATCACACTCACCCATTTCCCCCCCCCCCCCCCCCCCTGCCTCTGGCAACCACCAATCTCTTCTGTTTGTTTGAGTTTGTTTTTTTTTAGATTCCACATATAAGTGAGATCATAGAGTATGGGTCTTCCTCTGCCTTATTCACTTAGCATAATGCCCTCAACGTTCCTTCCATGTTGTTTCAAATGGCAGGATTTCTCTCCTTTTTATGGCTGAATAATATTACATTTTAGATACAGATATGTAGATCATACTTTCTGTATCCATTCATCTGCTGATGAACACAGGTTATTTCCATACCTTGGCTATTGTAAATAATGCTGCAATGAACATGGGAGTACAGATATCTCTTGGAGAAACTGATTTCATTTCCTTTGGATATATACCCAGAAATGGGATAGCTGGATGATACGGTAGTTCTATTTGTAATTTTTTGAGAAACGTTCATACAGTTTTCCATAGTGGTTGCACAAGTTTACATTCCCACCAACACTGCACAAGTGTTCCTGGTTCTCCACATCCTCCCAACACCTACCTTTTGTCTTTCTGATGATAGTTAAACAGGTATGAGATAATATCTCAAAGGTTTTGATTTGCACTTCCCTGATGATTAGTGATATGCATCTTTTCATGTTGACCATTAGGATGTGTTCTTTTTGTTCTGTTCTGCTCATTTTTATTTTTTATTCTTATTTATTTTACCATCTTTATTGGAGTATAATTGCTTTACAATGGTGTGTTAGTTTCTGCTTTATAACAAAGTGAATCAGTTACACATAAACGTATATCCCCATATCTCCTCCCTCTTGCGTCTCCCTCCCACCCTCCCTATCCCACCCCTCTAGGTGGTCACAAAGCACCGAGCTGATCTCCCTGTGCTGTGCGGCTGCTTCCCACTAGCTATCTATTTTACGTTTGGTAGTGTATATATGTCCATGCCACTCTCTCACTTCGTCCCAGCTTACCCTTCCCCCTCCCCATGTCCTCAAGTCCATTCTCTATGTCTCTGTCTTTATTCCTGTCCTGCCCCTAGGTTCTTCAGAACCATTTTTTGTTTTTTTTAGATTCCATATGTATGTGTTTGTTCTGCTCATTTTTAAATCATATATTTTTTTTGCTTTTGGTTGACTTGTATGAGTTCTTTATATACTTCGGGTATTAACCCCTTATCAAATATATGATTTGCAAATATTTTCTCCATTCTGTAGGTTGCCTTTTTGTGTTGTTGATGGTTTTCTTTGCTGTGCAGAAGCATTTTAGTTTGTCGTAGTTCCACTTGTTTATTTTTGCTTTTGTTGTCTTTGCTGTTGGTGTCAAATCCAATAAATCATCTAACATGTTCTTGAGTTCAATTCCCTCAAGGCATACTGGGAAGATCATTCCTTTTTGTGGAACTTATTTTTAATTATTATTAAGAACAGCAAACATGCCTGTAGAAAATTGTTTTATACAAAATCACTTTGGGAATTACCTAATCCCATGTAATTGCTCCAGGAGAATAAACTAAAATTAGTGGCTCATTTAGAGGTAGAATTGAATTCAAGATAATAAGAATGTTCCCAAAGAGAACACTGTCCAATTATAGTATAGACAGGGTAGCTTGTGAGGTAGTGAGCTCCCAAACACTGAAGATATTCAAGAAGTGACTAACCAACCACCTAGAGATGTGGTACCTGGACTCTGCATTAGATAGATGATTCAACTTGATGACTTCTAAGGTTAAGCCCAACACTCAGAATCTACGTTTTTATCACATCTTATACTGAACAATTTCCTTCTCTTTACCACATACTCAGCTCTCTTCACTACTACGTTTAGCATGATGGGTATAACACTCTCTACACTGAGGGTTAGAGTGTGGCCTGTTAATTCACCCTTGTCCTTGTGAAAGAAAAACTTCACCAGTAGAGATTCAAAATTCACAGTAAATGCAGAGAAAACACAAAGATTCTCCAGACTTCAGAATAACAGAGAAAAGTAGAAATGTTCAAGGGGTTCAAAAACTTTGCAATGAGGAAAAGTTTTAAATATTTAATATGCCTGGCAAGGTCTTTTTGGGAGAGATTAATATTCAAATGCAGTTTGTTTGCATTAAAGTATTTAAATGCTATGCATTTAATATAAAATACATATTCTCACTTCTTCCCTGATGCAAAATCGCATTGGGAATTATGTGATCATGTGTAATTTGTTAAATGCAAATCGTGTTTTAAATATTCATATACCATATTTGCATTTTTTTTTCTTAATCAGAATTTTCAGAAGGAGGAGGGGGAGCAAAGCAAGAACAAACTCTAAAATACATTCTACTGAAGACACCAAAGAAAAGAAAATAATGTGCATGGTAGACAGACAAATCCCTGCAGCCACTGACAAGACAACCAGAGAAATCTGCACAGATTTGAAATGTGAGGTTCACATCAAGGTATTGATCATAACCTAGAAGCCAGGTGGAATCTTGGGGGCAGTTGGCCCTACCCCTTCATTTCATGAATGAGAAAATAGAGGTCGAGAGAAGAGAAGTGACCTGCACTTTGGCAGACCAAGAGGAAACAGATGCCAGTGAGATTCTATGATGGATGTCCAAACAATGGGGATACACTGTGCACTATATTTCTTCAATCTTTACCTAGCCCAGCCCTTTCTGAAAACTCATTAAGTAGGCTCAGTGGAATCCAACAGCTGAAAATTAAAAATCAACAAGAACACTAACTGCCTAATAGATAAATGATAATGTCCAATGCTGGCTAGGATGCCCTGAAATATTTTCTTACATTGCTGGCAGCAGTTTGAATTGGTATAACCTTTTGGAAAGCAATTTGGCAAACTTCATCAAGAGTCTTAAGTGCATTAATGTCTTTCTTTCCAGTAATTCCAAATCTAAGTATCTAAGTGCAGAGATATAATGTTTAAACTGAAAAAAAAAGTCTATGTACACCAAGGTTCATCACAGTATCATATATTACAGCCCAAAGTTGGAAATGGCTCAAATGTACAGCAATGAAGAAATGACTAAGAAAATTATGATTTATTCCCCACATTAGAATATCATATTATAATTTGAAATGACAGTTACATGAAGAGTCTATGGAACTTACAACAAAATGTATTAAACAATGTTTTTAAGGATGACTGAACCCACAGTCTGGAAGAAGAACTACATAACATCTTCTCATATTAACTTGAGCATAGATAATTAGAACAACCAAAAGCACTCAGAAGTCTGATGTCAACATCTAGTTTCTTTTCCTTGCTAAGAAATGCCTTACGTCTGTTGTTCTAAAACTTCATTGTGAGCATCACAAAGAATTTGTCAAAAATTCAGATCCTGATTGTTGGGTCTAGGACAGGGTTCAGGAATAGACATTCTTAAACAGACATTCTTAGTCCCTGGGGGTCAAGGAGAAAATTTTTTTCTCTGCTTCCTTCTGGATGTCTCTTCTGCCAGGCTTCCTGAATTCTCTCATGTGTTTGCCCCAGCAGACTGCTCTGTGCTTGGGGGAATCCTTTCATTAGGACTTGTACCTCTTCTCTACCAATACTCCATGTATCTCAGTTCAAGATTAAGGAGGTAGAGTTATAGTTTTATTGTCATGACACATTTTCTGTCATGTTTTATTGCTTTAACAAATTTTAAAATGCATTTTCAAAAAACTTTAGAGGGACTTCCCTGGTGGTGCAGTGGTTAAGAATCCGCCTGCCAAGAAGATCCCACATGTCGCAGAGCAACTAAGCCCGTGTGCCACAACTACTGAGCCTGCGCTCGAGAGCCTGCAAGCCACAACTACTGAGTCCATGCACCACAATTACTGAAGCCCATGCACTCTAGGGCCCTTGTGCTGCAACTACTAAAGCCCATGCACCTAGAACCTGTGCTCCACAACAAGAGAAGCCACCACAATGAGAAGCCCACACACTGCAATGAAGAGTAGCCCCTGCTTGCTGCAACTAGAAAAAGCCTGTGTGCAGCAACAAAGACCCAACACAGACAAAAATAAAAATAAATTAAAAAATAGATGCTTTTATAGAACCATGCCCAGAAGTAATAGCAAAAAAAAAAGTCAATAAATAAGCTACAACAAAACTATAATTTGAATTAACTTCCTGGAGGATGCTAGAAGAAAAGAACAAATAAAAGAATGTTATGAACCATTTTTTGATGGGACTTTTTATAATACTTAACATTAAGGTTTTTGTTTACTGATGGAAAAGATCCTACATTTGCCCTCTGAGTTTTACATATTTCAAGTACTACATACAGGAGAAATTATTTTCTTTGGAGAAAAGTAAGTAACATCCACTTTTAACAGTATGATGGACCAAAACTAGATACTCTAATAAGTAAAACTATAGATTAACTTAAACAAACATATTTTGTAAGGCATTCTGAGGCTTAGGAGAAATCCTCAAGAACCGAGAGGGAATAAAAGAAAACTGATGAGCTGAATCTTGCATGGTGCCAGTCAGCAAACACAATGAAGAAGCAGTCAGAGGACTTTCCTGGAGCCAGTGCTGATAAGATATCTGGAATGTTGCCCTTGGCCAGGTGAAGGATCTGAACCCCATACTCCCACTTCAAGCAAGGACTCATAAAAGAGGCTGAAACATTCCAAGATTGGCAGTACCTCCTGGCCTTCCGCAGATGCAAACTCAAATCCTCTCTGCAGAAGAACAACTAACATTTAGGCCCTCAGAATTTTCACAGGGTAAGTTCAATCAAAGCCCACCAAACACACAAGGAAACGAGACTTCATGAGTGTGATTCAACAGACTGAAAAAAACAGACCCACTGTATAACACAGAGAACTCTCCTCAGTGCTCTGTGGGGACCTAAATGGGAAGGAAATCCAAAAAAGAGGGGATATGTGTATACATATAGCTGATTCACTTTGCTGTACATTTGAAACTAACACAACCTTGCAAAGCAACTATACTCCAATAAAAATTTTTAAATAAATAAATAAACAAATAAGTAAATAAAATTGGTAAAAAAAAAAAATAGACCTCTAAGAACTTCTGAAGTTGAAATTATCAGATGCCAAATATAAAATAAATACCTGAGTATAAAATGCTTTAAAATTTAGAATAAAACAATGAGCAAGGAACAAGAAACTACTAAAATTGACCAAGAAAATTTGAAAAACAAGCAGAAAAAACCTTTGACTAATCAATAAACTTCTGAAATTGAGCACTTAATAAATGAGTTATACAGTAGATAAGATACAGCTGAAAGGTGAGAATTACAATTGATAAGCAGACATTACAGAATACAGTTTGGATGTTCCATGATCAAAGATGTAAAGGTGACATAACAGACAGATCAAGATTAGATAAGCTATATTTAACTGGCGTCTCAAAGGAAGAGGACAGATAGAATGTAGAAGCAATTTTTAAAGAAATAATGGTTGAGAATTTCTATAACTGATCAAAAACATTGTTTAAGTTACCTATTGTTACAGAACAAAAGTGATCTGAGAAGGAAGGTCTAAGTTGCAAGAAGGAATGGTAAGCAAAGTAGAAACATAAATGTAAATCCAAAGAGATATGATAGTAACAAAAACATCCATAAAGTCTGGTTTTAACAGCACAAGTAAAAGAATGATATAACGGGAGATGTCAGCATGTGAGTCAGTCAGGAGAAGAGGGGCCAGTTTGGAAGTGTCCTTCAGTACCTCATGTGTGTAACGGTGGTTCTTTTTATTTTGCAAGGGGGCTTGATATACCAATTAGACTCTGTTAGATTGTTAAGTATGCAATAAGAGTTCGAGAAAAAACACTAAAAGAGAAGAATATAGTATATAAGGTCAAACCCGTGGAGGGGGGAAAAGTTGTAAAAGGAAAATAAACAAATAAAACATAAAAAGAGGCAGGAGGGGAAATACAGCATAGACAATGTGGAAACTATCCACATATCAACTCTAAGGAAGATGGTTGAAATAGCTCCAGATATTATCAGTAATAAAATAATGTAAATAAAATTAACTTTCCAGTTACAAACACAAGTGGTCTGATTGCAAAAGAAAAATCAAACTATATCCTACTTACAAGATATATACCTAAAAGAGAAGGCTACACAGAAAGGTTTAAATTAAAGTACAGAATGAGATATATCACACAAGTACTAACCAAGAGGGAACTGGGGTAGCTATACTACTATCAGTTTCAAAAAAGAGAGAGACTTTAAGACAAAAGGGATTATATAGCAAATTCTTTCCTAGGAAAACAGAGCCTCACCTAGGGAAAAATTGCTGGAAGTAAAAAAAAAAAAAAAAAAAGGAAGAAGAAGAAGAAAAGGAAAGTGAGCAAGGCAAGACACTGAAGGTCATGAAGAAAGAAGTTTCAAATACTATACAGTGAAGAAGAGTCCAGAGAAGGCAGAACTCAGGAAGTACTGAACAACAAAAATACTACTGATACATCTAAAAGTAAGAGCACTTCTTTTAAACACAACGTTTTTAAAGCTCTAGGAAAAACAGGGCTGGAGGCAGAAAATCCTGAACCAGATTTTTCTCTGAAAGACTGAGGAAGAGCTGTAGAGAAAAGCCAAATATTAAGTATCTTAGAGTAACAAAGAAGAGCAAGCCTTTAAGCTATGAAGCTATGAAAGCTACTCTGGACAATCCCCATGCCCCTCAGAAACCCTGTCCTCATAGCCCAAGAAAACTTATCTGACTTGAATATGAAATGAATATACCCTTCCACTCCATACTATTATAAATGATTGCTAGAAAAACAGATTAAAATGAGCTGTAAAATATCCCAACAGACGATGAGAACAAACCAGAAAAATGTGGACTCAAACCAGATGGAAGCTATAATCTAATATTTCAAAGTGAGCTAAAATAAATCAAGAAAACATAGTTTTAAAAAAACAGTACATGTCAGAAATAAATGAGGTCATAATAAAATGACTACGCAAGAGAATAAAATGTGAAAAATTATCAGAATCACATAGAATCAGAAAAAATCCATCAAAAAGAACACGAGAGAAAACAGACCTCATACAGAAAAAGAGAAAGCAGGAAAAAGGATCCGAGAGAAAGAAAAGGAGGCAAAAAAATGCTCAAACATTCATATAATTTGAGTCTCCAAAAAGAAAACTAAAGCACATGAAACTGAAAAAAAAATTTTTAATAATAATTTAAGAAAATATGCCTAAAATTAAAAAGGACATATCTTTATATGAAAAGGGCACTTCACGTACCAAAGGACAATCCCATAATGGTTAATATATATTCTTGTAAAACTATTAGACTTTTAAAAAGAGGAAATAATTATTTGGGCATCCAAACAGAAAGACTAGGTCACACATGAAGTGCAGAAAATAAAATTGACATCAGACTTCTCAACAACAACATTTTATGGTGAACACAATGGAACGATATTTTTAAAGATATTCCAAGAAAGAAAACATAAGCCAAGGATTTTATATCCATCTTTCCAGAATAAATGCTTCAACCAAATAATTATGAACATGCAAGAATTCAGAGATACTGAGTCCATGAACCTTTCCTGAGTATTCTTCTGGAAAATGAGCTTCAGACAAATAAGAAATTACTGGGAAAACTTCATATAAAGAATGGACTGAGCATTGAATCTATTTAACTGTACAATTAAGGTTAAAAGATAAGGATAGGGCAAAATAAACAGTATGGAAAGTGGCATATGCTCTGACAATGTAAAAATAATCCAGCTAACAAAATAAGAGGAAAGGGGGAAAATATATGGAAACTTCAAGAAATTTCAATAGCATTGGTAAAGTTCTTAAACAGGGAATGGGCTCATGAATGTTCACTTTATTATTATGCTGTATACTGGACATATGTGATACCTACTTTAAAAGTTTTTTAAAAGAGTGTTTGAAGCATTAAGATGTCATCTCCCCATTCCCAGCTATCTGTAAATAAATACTGAAATATCCATCAGAATTCGTAAAATGGAATAACTTTTACCAATGATCAGCCTTCACAAATGGGTCACTAATGTAAATTTAGGTGCTTCTCTTACTAATGTAAAGATTCCAAAAGCAAAGCTGCACCGATTAAAACAATGCATCAGCAAGCAGCCATATATATAGGGCAGTTGGGAGCAGAAGGCAGGTTAAGTCAAAGACGAGGGAATTGAGTTCTTAGAGAAATTAAAATGTTTTAATCTTTTGTGGAATGGATTCTTTCTTCAGAATTAAAATGGGCCTGATATTTGGAAAGTCAAGCCAATTGCTAAAGCATTTGCTTTAAACCATGCCTCAAAGTTGTGGAAATGGAAGGAAGCCTGGAGCAATGGAAGTTCTCCCTTGTGGGTTAAGACAAGTACCAATGCTCTCCAAATATGTCTTAGTGATTAGCGGCTGGCATGCTCCCTTCAAGTCTGTTGCTTACCATCTGTGATGTTTTCTACTAGCCAATCTCTAACTCCTCATTAAACAAGAGGACTATTCAACTAAATGATATTTTGAGTTATTGATTACTAAGTCAAGCACTAGTGTTACAAATGGGGGCCATACTTCTTGATCCTTGGCTTCTGTGAAGAAAGCAGCTAGAGAGATATATAAAAGAAAGTTGGTGTACTTGGTGGTGGACAAATACAAGTGGGTCTTGTCTTTCATATATTTGACTTTTGGAAGAAAAATGCAGTTGTAGAAAATACATAGGCCCTTGCAAAACTGCCTGCATGTGCATATTTTCATACTTCAGCTGAGTAATAAACATTTAAATCTATCACACCATGGCACTGCCTGCTTGCAGCCAGTTCCATTTTGGCAGTCACCATCTTTGTACAGCAATTTGTGCAATTATGTGAATACTTTATTGCATTTTGTCCTTATTGGTTTACAAACAAGTGGAAAATGTAAAATTGAAAGTGCTGATACTAGTGATAGGAAGTACAATCCTCATAAAGTTAATACAATTGGTAGAAACTTGGAAATCACTAGGTGTGCTGAAAACAGCAAATCTTAAGGCTCAGTTGGTAGTTCACTGGACTCAAGCCAGTTGCCTGTGTCTTCAACAGTGAAGGCAAATAAGAAAATTAAAGAACACGCATGAAATGCTGGCACTGTATAATCAAAGATAATGCCTACAAGGAAAAGTAGAATCAGAGATTTTATGTATTTTACCTCTTTTATAAAACAGTGGCAGTGGTAGTGGTTGTAATCATACCGACCATTACTACCTGTCAAGCCCTAAGTTGAGTACTTTATATACCTCTCTGGCTGAGTCCTCTCAGTTTTCTTCTATTCTGCTTGACTTCTAAATGCTGGAGAGCTCAGATCTCAGCCCTCTTTTCTTCTCCCTCTACATCCACTCCCTACAAGATCACATCCATTCCTGAGGCTTCAAATGCCATCTACATAGCAATGGCTCCCAAATCTCTAGCATCCGTCCCTATATCTTCACTGAGCTCCAAATCCCATATCCAACTGCCTACATGACATTTCCACATAGAAGTTTAATGTCTAAAAGACATCTCAATTTATGGCTAAAACAGAACTCTGGATTTCCATAAACTGTACCTACAGTCCCTTCCCCTGTAAAAAGTCTATCTTCTCCACCTTAAGTATCACCCACTTAGTTGCTGCTCAAGTCAAAATATTAGGATTATCATCAACTCCTCCTTTTCCATCTTCTCCCACACTCAATCCATGAGCAACATGGATTGTAGACCGCACATCCAAATACATCTAAACTTACCCACTTCACTGCATCTCCACCACAACCACTCTGGCCTAAGACAACATCTTCTCTTGTCTTAGATTATTACAATGGGCCTTTAACTGGTCTCCCTGCTTCCACTCTTATTCTTCCCCTAACCCATTTGACACACAGTAGCCAGAGTGATCTTTAACAAACCCAAATCAAATTATGTCTGTTCCCTGCTTAAAACCCTCTAGGGACTTTTCGTTGCATTCAGAGTCAGATCTAATTCCCTACCCTAGTTTACAAGGCCATACACAAGCTGTCTCCACCTGCCCTCCTGCTACTCTCTCCCCATTCACTGTAATCCAGCTCCATTTCACACTCTGTTCTTTCTCAAGTATGATATGTTCATTCACAACGTTTGCACTTGCCGTGTCCCTCCACTTAGGACGCTCTCCTCCCATATCCATGCATGGCTTCTTCCCCCTTTCCATTATTCAGATCTTAGCTTTCTGAGGAGGCCCTCCTTCCCTACCCACCTGAACCCAGGGACACTGAGCCCATCCTCTAACCCCTTCCTATTCTGCCTTCCTAGAATAAGACTACCATGGCTACTATTCAAATTGTCATATGCAACTCTCAGGAGTTTTCAGGAACAAACACATATATTTGACTTGACCATAAGGAGAAAGACCTGAAGTGCTCATATTCACACAATCAAGGCAAGGGTTCAGTGGTGCTGGGGAGTCTGAATAGTCCCTTCCCTTTCCTCTCACATGCAGACTTCTAGCTCTTTTTGAGGTATAGCTTCTTATTTTTCCTGCAGATTACCTTTGGTCTTAATTTTAACAAGATTTTACCAAAATTAAAATATGAAAAGAAATGGGTAGAAGGAGGATATTAGTAAGCAAGAATGTATTCTGAATTTTCCTGAGCCCTCTACCCAGCCATGCCTAGCCAAAACCACAGTTGAACTGTCCTGAATGAATATGCCCAGTGATGCAAGCCAGAAATGAGTCACATCTCCCCAGGATCCATAAGGCAAAACTTGGGCCAGAAGGAGTACTACCCTCCAAAAAGGATAGATTCCCTATAACTGGAGAGCAAGAAAGTCATTTCCAATTACTTCACACTGCAGCAGGAACACCCCAACCATCCCCCTACCCCAATGATTCTAACAGATGTTATAGGTAAAAAGATCACAAGTCACCAGCCACAGTCTCCACGACCATGGTCAGTAGTGTTGAGCCATTACAACCCCAAGTAGCTGAGCACAGGGGCCTAAGGTACTGGAGAGACTGCAGGGCCATTCTAAAATCAAAGAATAGAGGAGGCTTGGCACCTAATGAGAGACAGAGAGGCAAGATCATGAGGAGGGTGGCCAGTGACAGCATCATCAGAGATGGGAGCCAAGGAGGCCCGACTGGGAGGAAGGGCACCCATGATCAGCTACTGTCCAGCTCCACTCTCAGCTCCTCTCCTCTTTCTGAAGCATTTTCCTACCCCACCCCCACTTGCCAAGAACCCAACCTTCCCTCACCTCTTCCCTATCAAGGCCTGTTGCCTGGCTGCTCTATAAGAAAGAATCTGAAGGTGATGTTTTACACTTATAAACTGGCATTGCTACCCTTCAGAGACAACTCATTCAACTGAAAGAAAGAAACTTCATTGCAGTGATTTCAGACATCAATGAATGGTGGGCAAACTCCACTGCTGAAGGAACCTCTCTAACCTCTCTGAATATAACCCCCTTCTGCTTTTGCCTTCTAGCTAGAAGTGACTGAGCAGGGGAAGGAGTGGTGGAACTAGGAGCTATAGAATGAACCACTTAAAGAAGAAGTGAAACTATGAAGGTAGTCAAACAAGAAGTACATGGAAACCTGGTATTTGGGGTATTTTTATTTGATATCCTTAGATTTAGAAATTTGTGTCCTCTTTCATTTTTCTTGGTTGACCTGGCTAGAGGTTTGTCGACCTGATTGATCTTTTCAAAGAACCAGTTTCAGTTTCATTGATTTTCTGTATTGATTTCCTGTTTTCAATTTGATTGATTTCTGCTTTCATTCTTATTATCTCCTTTTCTTCTACTTGCTTTGGATTTAATTTACTCTTTCTAATTTCATAATGTAGAAAATATTACTGATTTTACATCTTTCCTCTTCTCTAATATATGCATTCAATGCTAGAAATGCCCCTCTAAAAACTGCATTTGCTGCATCCTACAAACTTTAATAAGTTATATTTTCATTTTCACTTAGTTCAAAATATTTTAAAATTTATCCTGAGACTACTTTTTTGACCCATGTGTAATTTAGAACTGTGTTATTTAATCTCTACCTATTTCGGGATTTTCCAGGTATGGCTCTTTATTGATTTCTAGTTTAATTCCACTGTGGTCTGAGGGCAGACACTGTATGTTTTCTGTTCTTTTAAATGTGTTAATATGTGTTGTATGGCACAGAATGTGGTCTATCTTGGTGAATATTCCATGTGAGCTTAAGAAGAATGTATATTCTGCCATTGCTGGATGAAGTAGTCTATTGATGTCAACTTGATATAAGTTGATTGATGATGTTTTTGAGTTCAACAATATTGTTATGATTGTCTGGATCTGTCCTGTTGAATCTGTCTATTTCTACTAGAGGTATTTTTGAAGTCTCCAACTACAATAGTGTATTCATCTATTTCTCCCTGCTGTTCTATCAATTTTTGCCTCATGTAGTTTGATACTGTTAGGTGCATACACATTAAGGACTCTTGTGTCTTCTTGGAGAATTGATACCTTTATCATTTTGTAATGCCCTTCTTTATCCTTGATAACTTTCCTTGCTCTGAAGTCTGTCTGAAATTAATATAGCTACTCCTACTCCTGCTTTCTCTTGATTAGTGTTTGCATGGTATGTTTTTCTCCATTCATCTACTTTTAACTTACATGCATCTTATATTTACAGTGGGATTTTGTAGACAACATATAGTTGGGTCTTGTTTTTTGTCCATTCTGACAATCTCTTTTTATTGGTGCATTTAGACCACTGATGTTCAAAGTGTTTATTCATAGCTGGATTAATATCTACTAAATTTGTTAGTATTTTTTTCCATTGATTACACTTGTTCTTTGTTCCTGTTATTGCCTTCTATTCTTTTTCTGTTTTTTTGTGATTTTAAATGAACATTTTATATGATTTCCTTTCCTCTTATCTCTTAACATATCAGTTATACTTTTTTTTACTTTTTTAATGGTTGTCCTAGAGTTTGAAATATATAACTAATCCAAGTCCAAATAACACTATACCACTTCAAAGGTAGTACACTTTATAGTAACAAAATAATTCTAATTCTTCCTTCCCTTCCCTCGTTTCATTACTGTCATTCATTTCACTTATATATAAACATACATATGCATATATATAAGATATATAAATAAGAATAATCAAATATCAATACATTGTTGCCATTATTATTCCAAACAAACCATTATCCTGTTATCTGTTATATGAATTAAGAATAAAAAATAAAAATTTTTATTTTATCTTCAGTTATTCCTTCTTCAATGCTCTTTCTTTATGTAGATCAGAGTTCCTGATTATATCATTTTCCTTCTCTCTAAAGAATTTAACATTTCTTGCAAGGTAGGTCTACTGGCAACAAATTCCCTCAATTTTTGTTTGTCTGAGGTCTTTATTTCTCCTGCACTTTTGAAGGGTAATTTTGCAGGACACAGAATTCTAGGTTAGTGATTTTTTTTCTCTTAATATTTTAAATACTGAACTCACTCTTTTCTTGTTTGCATGGCTTTTGAGGAGAAGTTGCATGCAAGTCTTATTGTTTTTCCTGTGTAGCTAAGGTATTTTTTCCCTTCTGGCTTCTTTCAGGACTTTTTCCTTATCTCTGATTTTCTGTAGTTTGAAAATGATATACCTAGGTATAGTTTTGGGGGAAATCTATCCTGATTAGTGTTTTCTGAGCTTTCTGAATCTGTGGTTTGGTGTCTGACATGAATTTGGGGAAATCCTCAGTCATAATTGTTTCAAATATTTCTTCTGTTCCTTTTCGTCTTTCTTCTCTTTCTGGTATTTTCATTACGCATGTGTTATACCCTTAGTAGTTGTCCCACGGTTCTTGATTATTCTGTTCCAGCTTTTTTGTCTTTATTCTCTTTGCTTTTTAGTTTTGGAGTTTACTATTGAAATATCCTCAAGCTCAGAGATTTCTTCCTCAGCTGTATACAGTCTACTAATCCATCAAAGGCATTCTTCATTTCTGTTACAGTGTTTGTTTTTTTAATCTCTAGCATTTCTTTTTGGTTCTTTCTTAGGATTTTCATCTCTCTGCTGGCATTGCCCATCTGTTCTTGCATGCTGTTCTGATCATTCCAATATCCCTGGTTCTGATGCTTGCTCTGTCTCTTCAATTTGTGCTTTTTCTTTGGTGTGCCTTGTAATTTCCTTGATACCCAGACATGATTTATTGGTCAAAAGGAACGGTCATCAGTAGCCTTAGTAATGTAGTGGTGAGGTGTGGGAGGGGAAATGTTCTAGAGTCCTATAATTAAGTCTTTTAGTGAGCCTATACCTCTGGACTGTGAATTTCAGAAGTGTTGCTCAGATTTTTTTTCTTTCCCCTTAGGTGGGATAGGATGGCTATAGTGGGCTGGAGTTCAGTATTTCCCTTCTCCCAGGTCAGTTAGACTCTGATAATACCCCAGCAGGTTAGACTATGGTAAAATAGTTTCTCCTGAAGGCAGATCTTATTAAGAAAAATAGAATGCTGTGGCATATTTCAAAATAGCTCCTTTTCCTCTCCCTCTGATAGAAGCATGAGAGGATTTCTCTCTGACATTTACTGTAAGAACCTGATGGAGATTCTGGAAGTAAAACTCATAATATTGTAGGGGACCCTCATATCTGCCTCCTACCTTGAATTTTTAACTCTGAGTTCTTCACACTGAGTCTCCAGCAATTTGTCAGTTATAGCTCAGATTTTCCTGCCCCACCACTGGTTCCGGCTACAATTTCCACTCATGAGTCTCTTCCCTGATAAGCCATGATTCCCTGTATTTGTACATCTCTCCAATCTTGGGGGCAGCAGTTTGCCCTCTGACCTCATTTCTCTTACAGCTCCTATAAGAATTGTTGATTTTTCAGTCTGTTCAGCTTTTTACATGTTATCAGGATGGAGTGGCAATTTCCAAGCTCCTTACATGCAGAACTAGAAGCCATGGTATCCTTAAATTTATACAGCCACAATTAATCTGTGGTGATAAAAATCAGAATAGCAGTTACTTTGCGGGGGGTCTGCTGGGGTGCTGGAAATGTTCTATATCTTGATTTGGCATATGTATAAATTGTCAGCTATACATATAAGATTTGTATCCTTTGCTATATGTAAGTTATACTTAAAAAGCAAATTTTAAAAAACTCTTTAACAAATACTAGCCAATAAAGTTCATCATTGTATGGAAAAGACTACCATATGAAAAAATTATATGCTAAACCTTAAATGTGATAAAGAAATCAAAATCTTGAGTTCAGCTTAGGAAAATTAGCATGCTCTTCTGAGGCGAAACATAACACAGAAAATGGCTAAAAGTAATTGAGAATCTCTAGATGTGAAGACTTAGGGTCAAAATACGAGTGTCATAATATGAATAAGGTATGCTACTTTCATTTCATTTTAAAAAGTATGCTTAATGTAGTGCTAAACAGCTTCCCTTGAAAGTAGCCAGATGTGTTTAACAGACAGGTGTTCAGGAACACAAATCATCCCTCAAACTCTCCTAGATTTGAAAATCCGTGACCTAGAACTGGGCACTTGGCCATTTTCACAGCCTTCAGTGTCACTGACTGTATCTCCATAAGCAACTTCTGGTGTCTATCAATGCTTGAATTCAATGCTGCATCGCTGTATCATCCTTTTAGAAGACATTTTAATCCACAAATAAGATAGGAATTTAAGTCAAGATTCAGGAGAGTGTGGTACTATCAGAGCCCCGAGCTCAACTGAGGTGATTATTGGATGAACATGTTCTGCCCAAGCTCTGTCCACACAGGCCAGAGGCCTTGACAAGTCCGTCCCAGCCCACTCCTCCACCCAGCTTCTAGCAGGCACCCTTGAGAACCATTGTAAGACATCTCCTGAAATATCTAAGTGTTGGAGAGAAAGGGGAAACAGCAGGCCTTAGAATGGAAGAAATGAGTGTAGATGACCATACCAGTTGTCTCCATTTATTTGCTTGCTTTCATCCTCAACACTCTCCAATCAGTCTTCTGCCCATTGTACCTCTGAAGTATACTCAGCAAAATGACAAATGACCTCCATGTTGCTAATGGAGTGAAGGCATTTCTAAGCTCATAAGGCTTGACGACTCAGCAGCCCTTGACCCTTTATTGTCCCCTCCCAATACTCCCACCTCCTCGGTTTCCTTTGGTGGTTTCCTTTGGTGGGTTCTTCTGCTCTACTTATCTAAGCTGCAAGTGCTCTTTGGGGGTCAAGACTACGATGCTCTCTTTCCTCCTCTTCACTCTTACCCTTGGTGATCTTACCCTGCTCCCTTGCAGAATTCTATGAAAATCTATTTGTCATGTCATGAAAGAGGTACCCAGGTATCTTTATTTTTCTGTAATCTGTCACAATTGGCCCTTTATTTAGAAACGAGAAAAAAACACAGTAGCTTTTAATCCCCTCACCCTCTCTATTCTTACTCCCCACCAACCTCAACCCCCATCACTTTGACCTACTGAAAGGATAAGAACTGACCATTCTCCTCCTTTAGAAGTTGAACTACTAACTTAGAGATTAGGTATGTGAATTTTAGCACAGAAGATGACTAGGAGGAAGGGAGTTAATATGAAAAGGAGAGGGAGAAGAGAGAGGCAGAAAAGAGGAAAGATTTGGGCTGAGCAGGAAGAAAATTAAATATGACTGATGAGTACAAGATGATGACTCAGAGAGAACACCTCTTTGCCTACTCAAAACCCTATGGCTGAGCCACACCACCTGAAATATTCTCCAAGGAACTACTCTAGTTCTAATACTAAAAAGAACAGTGCATGAAGTGATGCCCAATAGATATCATTTTAATATACAATATGCTCATAAGTAAAGACCACTGAGTATTTTAAACAGTATACTAATAACATAAAGACCTAATTAACCTCCAGATGGTGAGCATTTTACTTCTTGTTCAGCAATAGGTTTAGGTCCACTACCTTTAATATGAAGAAATTATATTTGTCTATTAGTAGTTTAGCAAGTTTATACAAATTAAATTCTTCCACCTATTTTTTTGAGGGAGTAGAGATCCTTAGGAATTCTTAGAGGAGTTCAAAATAAGAAATGTTCAACACTCAGTTTATGCTTCTGTTTAAAGAACCAATGTCCATTTCAAAACAGAATGGTGAGTTATTAATTCTTTACTGTTGTCTTTTCTTGAGTTCTAATGTCTCACAAAGAAATAAAAAATAAAGATTGAGAAGATACTTAATACAATGTCAATAATGTCACTGAGTAACAATCAATTGTCAAAGCCAGAATACCTTAACTTTCCAGAAGGAAGATTGTGAACAAATAGCTTGAAAGGGAGGAGATTATACTTTAAAAGCCAAGTGCCTTGTCCTACTCATGCTCCTAGAGTAGAAAAAAGTGTGTAGAAATCAAGAAATAAAATAGATAACAACCTGAAAAGTAATATCTTTTACATCCAAACCTTGTTCCAATACTCTGCCCATCACACAGCAGGACCACCCACCACTACCAGGCCTGCCCTGAACACTCACATCTCAAGAGTAGACATTTCCTTCAATACCCACAATTATTCCATTTCTTCCTTCACTTAGTCTCCAGAGAGTCATAATAAAAAATAGCAAGGCCTAGAACTAGCAGAGCTCACAACCACCAAAGCCTTCACTCAGGTGAGTATGTTTATAAAAACACAATTTTTGGTGCTGCTGACAATCAACAGCAAGAATAAGTAATTCCTCTCACAAAAGCATCTACCACATTTAGCCTACATCTACCTTTCAGAAGAACACATGAGCCGCATTTCACTCTGTTATATAAATGAGCCTAAGATGGCCTCTGTATATTCACTGCAGTCTGACACCCATTAGCTCAAAAGCCCACCAGTATCAAACTCAATTTTTAACACTTTAAATTATTTTAAAAGTAGCCCAAACTAGGTCCAAGATGGTGGTGTAGAAAGACCCTAAGCTTACTTACCTCCTCCCACGAACACATCAAATCTACACCTATATATAGAGCAGTTCCTCCTGAAGAAGACCTGAGGTCTGACTGAACAGCTGCTGCACATAGAAGAACCACATAGAAACGGGCAGGAAAGATGGAGACACAGTATCCACAGGAACCCCATCTCCAACCTGGCAACCTGCAGCAATGAGGGATATTGCTGAGGGGCCAAGCATAGATTCAGCTACCCTGGGACACAGCAAAATAAATAAATAAATAAAATAAAGGCAGTTTAAAGGTGAATGAATGAGACTATACAGAAAGAAAATCCATTTACTAACCCTAGAGCTTCTGTCAAACAGGAGAAAACTGCTGGGATCCTTTTCAAGGTAAGAGGGACCAGCAATGCCATTTTAGGGGTTCCCCTGGGACACACCCCCCAGGCCCACACCTGCTCTGGCTCTAGATGCCCTGCCAAGGCAGCCTCAGTGTGGTTCTCCCTAGGGAATGACCTTGGCCCACTCCTGCTCCAGCTCCAGCCACTCTTCCAAGATGGCTTTGGGCACAGCACTCCCCAGGGATGGCCTCCAGCTCAGGCCTGCTTTAGCCCCAGCCAGCCTACCAAAGCCACCAGGTGCAAACAGTCTACTTAGGGGATGCTCCCACACAAGGCCACTCCTTCAAGACAGAGAGGTAGCTGTTTCAGCTAATTCACAGAAACAAAAAACAAATAACAAAATGAGGACACAGAGGAATATATTTCAAATGCTTTTAGAATGCCTTTCAACTTGAGTGACTATCAGCTTAAAATAGATGGATATATATACAGGTCAATATATATATGAACATGATGGTAACCACAAACCAAAAATATAAAATGTATACACAAAAAATAAATAAATTAAAACATAACACTAAAGTAATCTATTGAACCACAAGGAAAGAAACTAAGAGAAGATGACAGAAACAGAGAAGGACTATAAAAACAATCAGAAAACAACAAAGTGACAAAAAGCACACACCTATTTAAATGTAACTAGACTAAATGCTCCAATCAAAAGATATAGGGAAGCTGAATGGATAAAAAAATAAGACCTATCTATATGCTACCTACAAAAGACTCATCTCAGATTTAAAGACACACATAGACTGAAAGTGAAGGGATGGAAAAAGACACTCCATGTAAATGGAAAGAAAGGAAAGTTGGGGTAGCAATACTCATATCAAACAAAATAGACTTTAAAACAAAGACTGTAACAAAGGACAAAGAAGGATATTATACAACGATAAAAGGATCAATTCAACAAGAGGATATAACATCAGTAAACATTTATGGGCCCAATATAGAAGTACTTAAATATATAAAGCAAATATTAACAGAAATAAAGGGAAAAGGAGACAGCAATACAATAATAGTAGGGGACTTTAATACTCCATTTTCGCCAATGGATACATCATTCAGACGGAAAATCAATAAGGAAAAACTGCCCTTAAATAACACATTAGACCAGATGAGCTTAATAGATATCTATAAAGAGCATTCCATTCAAAAGCAGCAGAATACTTTTCAAGTGCACATAGAACATTTTCCAGGAATAATCACACGTTAGACCACAAAATAAGTCTCAATAAATTTAAGAGGAAATTTAAGATTGAAATAAGATTAAGCATTTTTTCTAACCACAACAGTATAAAACTAGAAATCAATTACAGAAGGAAAATTGGAAAAAACACAAACACATGGAGACTAAATAATATTCTACTAAACAATCAATGGGTCAATGAAGAAATCAAAGAGGAAATCAAAAAAATACCTTGAGACAAATGAAAATGGAAACACAATTGTCCAAAATCTATGGGACACAGCAAAAGCAGTTCTAGGAGGGAAGTTCATAGCCATACATGCCTACCACAAGAAAAAAAATATATATATATACCAAATAAACAATCTAACCTGACACCTAAAGGAACAAGAAAAATAAAAACAAGCAAAGCCCAATGTTGGTAGAAGGAAGGAAGTAATAAAGATCAGAGCAGAAATAAATGAAATAGAGACTAAAAAAACAATTAAAAGATCAATGAAACTAAGAGTTGATTCTTTGAGAAGATAAATGAAATCAACAATTTTTTACCCAGATTCATTGAGGAAAAAAAGAAAGCCCAAATATTAAAATCAGAAATTAAATAGGAGAAATTACAAATGATACCACAGAAGTACAAAGTATCATAAGAGAATACTATGAACAATTATATGCCAACAAATTACATTACCTAGAAAAATAGATAAATTTATAGAAACATGCAATTTTCCAAGGCAAAATCATGAAGAAATAGAAAACCTAAATAGAGTGATTATTAGTAATGAAATTGAATCATGAATCAAAAAAACATCAAAAAAACAAAAAGTCTAGGTCGAGATGGATTTACAGGTGAATTTTATTAAACATTTAAAGAAGTGTTAATACCTATCCCTCTCAAATTATTCCCCCCCAAATTGAAGAAGAATAAAACACTTCCAAACTCATTTCACAAGGCCAGAATTACCCTAATACCAAAACCAGACAAAGACACACACAAAAAAGAAAATTACAGGCCAATATCCTTGATGAGCATAGATGCAAAAATCCTCAACAAAATCTTAACAAATCAAATTCAACAATACGTTAAAAGGATCATATACCATGATCAACTGTGATTCATTTCAGGGATGCAAGAATGGTTTAACATCTGCACATCAATAAATATGATACCTCACATTGACAAAACAAAGGATAAAAATCATATGGTCATCTCAATGGATGCATAAAAAGCATTTGACAAAATTCAACATCCAATCATCATAAAAACTCTCAACAAAGAAGGTATAAAGGAAACATACCTCAACATAAATAACGGCCATATATGACAAACCCACAGCTAACATCATACTCAATGGTGAAAAGCTGAAAGTTTTTCCTCTAAGATGAAGAACAAGATAAGTATCCCCACTTTCAGCACTTTCATACAACATAGTATTGGAAGTCCATGCCACAACAACTAGTCAAGAAAAAAAGATAAAAGACATTCAAACTGAAAAGGAAAAAGTAAAACTGTCACTATTTGCAGATGACATGATACTATGCATAGAAAATTCCAAAGACTCCATAAAAAAAAATTAGAACTAATAAACAAATTCAGTATAGTTGCAGGATATAAAATTAATACACAGAAATATGTTGCATTTCTACACACTAATTACAAATTATCAGAAAGAGAAATGAAGAAAACAATCCCATTTACAGTTGTATAAAAAGAATAAATTATGTATAGCTGATTCAATTTATTATAAAGCAGAAACTAACACACCATTGTGAAGCAATTATACTCCAATAAAGATGTTAAAATAATTAATTAAATAAAATAAAAATTAGAGTTGATTTACAAAAAAAAAGAAGGATAAATTACCTAGGAATAAATTTAGCCAAGGAGGTGAAAGGCCTATAGTCTGAAAACAATAAGACATTGCGGAAAGAAACTGAAGATGACACAAATAAATTGAAAGTTATACTGTGCTCATGAATTGGAAGAACCAATATTGTTAAAATGTCTATATTACCCAAAGCAATCTACAGATTCAATTCAATCCCTATCAAAACACCCATGGCATTTTTCACAGAACAAGAACAAATAATCCTAAAATTTGTATGGAGTCACAAAAGACCCCAAAGCAATCTTGAGAAAGAAAAAAAAGCTGAAGGTATTACTATACTACAAAGCTATAGTAATCAAAGCAGTACAGTGCTGGCACAAAAAAATAGACATGTAGATCAATAGGACTGAATAGAGAGCCCAGAAGTAAACCCATGCTCATATGGTCAATAAACCTATACAAAGGAGGCAAGAATATACAATGGGGAAAAGAGTCTCTTCAATAAGTGATGTTGAGACAACTAGACAGCTACATGAAGAAGAATGAAACTGGACCACTTTCTTACACCATATACAAAAACAAACTCAAAAAAAATTAAAAACTTAAATGTAAGACCTAAAACCATAAAACTTGTAGAAGAAAACATAGGCAGTACACACTTTGACATTGGTCTTAGCAATATTTTTTTGGATATGTCTCCTCAGGCAAGAGCAAAAAAGCAAAAATAAAGAAATGGGGCTACAGCAAAGGAAACCAACAAAATGAAAAGGCAACTTACTGAATGGGAGAAGATATTTGCAAAGAATATATCTGATAAGGGGTGGATATCTAAAATATATAAAAAACGCATTCAATATCAAAAAAACAAACAACCCGGGGGCTTCCCTGGTGGCGCAGTGGTTGAAAGTCCGCCTGCCGATGCAGGGGACACTGGTTCATGCCCCGGTCTGGGAAGATCCCACATGCCACGGAGCGGCTGGGCCCGTGAGCCATGGCCGCTGAGCCTGCGCGTCCGGAGCCTGTGCTCCGCAACGGGAGAGGCCGCAACGGTGAGAGGCCCGCGTACTGCAAGAACAAACAAACAACCCAATTAGAAATGGGCAGAGAACCTGAATAGGCATTTTTCCAAAGAAGACATACAGATGGCCAACAGGCACATGGAAGATGCTCAACATCATTGATCATCAGGGAAGTGCAAATCAAAACCACAATAAGATATTATGTCATACCTTTTAGAATGGTTATTATCAAAAAGACAAGAAACAACAAGTGTTGGTGAGGATGTGGAGAAAAGGGAACCCTCACGCTCTGTCAGTGGGAATGTAAATTGGTGCAGACATTATGGTAAACAGTATGGAGTTCCTCAAAAAACTAAAAATAGAACTAGCATATGATCCAGCAATCCCATCCCTAGATATTTATCTGAAGAAAACAAAAACACTATTCAAAAAGATATATGTACCCCATGTTCATTGCAACATTATTTACAATAGCCAAGATATGAAAACAATCTAAGTGTCCATCGATAGATGAATGGATAAAAGATGAGACGCAAGATACACACACACACACACACACACACACACACACACACACACAAAATGGAATATTGCTCAGCCAAAACAAAGAATGAAATCTTGCCATTTGCAGCAACATAGACAGGTCTAAAGGGTATTGTGCTAAGTGAAATAAGTCATACTGAAGAAAACAAATATTCTATGATTCAATTTATATGTGGAATCTGAAAAATAAAACAAATGAACAAAACAAAACAGAAACAGATTCATACATTCTAGCTTGTTCAGAAAACAATCCAGTGGTTGCCAGAGGGATGGGGGGTGGGGGGGATGGACAAAATAGGGGTGAAGGGGATTAAGAGGTACAAACTTCCAGATATAAAATAACTAAGTCATGGGGATGTAACATAGGAACTATAGTTAATAATATTGTAACAGCTTTGTATGGTGACATCTGGTAACTGGTCTTACTGTGCTGAACATTTCATAATGTATAAAAACATCAAATCACTATGTTGTACACTTGAAAGTAATATATATTACATTTAACTATAACTCAATAAAAAATAGCCCAAACTAGCAAATTTCTAGCCATCCAGGGCCTGTCTGCTTTGCATACCCCACAAAACCTCATCAACAGCTGTTATCTAGTGATACAATGGGACTCTGTAGCTATAATACCCCAAGCCACTGCTGCCCTTCAAAGCTCTCTGACCCGGAGATTCCCACTGTACTGCTGAGAGACATTGTGTAGACACTCAAGCCCCCTTTTTGATTCCCCTTTGGCCCGGAATTCACTTGCCCTCCTCCCCTTCTGGTTGTTGGCTTCCTCACCATAAGCCTCTGGATGGTCTCATGCCATGAGGACTTCCCCTCTTGTGCAACCCTGTCCAATCACCACCCAATAAAGCATGTTGTATGTTACTGCCTCTTGTAGTCCTTTTCTCTATATTAGCTCCTACATCCGTCAAGCTCCCACACACTATTATTTCATGATTTAATTTGATCAAGTAGCCAGGTGGCCACTGAGATCTTCCTATTTGTAAGGCAGCATGTTAGGCAAGGTACAAGATGAGGTTCCTGCCTTCAAACTTCATACTCCCCAGCTGTGAATCTGAGAGGAGGGAGCCATCACTGAGAAACGGCGTGAACAGAGGGAGGTTCATGAGGGATCAAGACTTGACTGGACTTTCTTAGGAATTACCTCCATGAAGGAGGGGAAGCAGAGGCATGGGCTAAGTCATGAAGGTGGAAATGACCCACTGTCTGTCGCCAGAGTAAACAGCCGGGCTGAGCAAATCCTTCCCATGGGAATAACAGTAAGTTTGGGAAAGAAGGTTAGGACTGGAGCTTAACCGCCATTTTTTTAAAGATCTCCTAATCAACGAGGCAAGTGGAATCCAGTCAAGCCTGAAATCATACCTCCCAAGGCCCACCCAAACCCACACCATCCTCCAATTCACATTGTGAAATAAGAAACATTACAGTTCATATAGTCAGACCAAGTCACAATGCACTATATTAATCACATTAATTGAAAGCCCAGGATGGAAATTAATCCTAATTACCAGATGCCTTAATGGAGTTTCCTGAATAGATACAGGCTTTACCTTCAGGATTTTAAAGCTCATCATGGCTGGCAGAGCCAAATCCTGATAACAAAGGTACAAACATCAGATACCTTTCAATGCCTCTAGACTAATTACAAAGGTGTTTATTCTCCAAATCAGATGCCATCTGAAGTCATAAAAAGAGCAGTCAGCCTAAAATGTAAAATACCCAGGTCTCTTCTGAGACTTCATGATCTAGTATCCTGTTAAATAGTAACCTAATCACGGATTCTCCCCAACCAAGGCCTGAAATAGGCCCCTAAACTCTGCAGGAGGCCCAGGCTCCAATACCCAGCACATTATTTTTCAACAGGGAAAGAACCTGAACAGTTTTGTTTGCATTTGCCGATGTTTAAGTAAACTGTCCTTCAAAACTGATGGCTATTTTGAAAAGCAGCAACTGCATTTTAACAATATATTTTTTAGGGACTTCCCTGGTGGCACAATGGCTAAGACTCCACACTCCCAATGCAGGGGGCCTGGGTTCCATCCCTGGCCAGGGAACTAGATCCCACATGCATGCTGCAACTAAGAGTTCACATGCCGCAACTAAGGAGTCTATGTGCTGCAACTAAGACCCAGTGCAACCAAATAAATAAATAATAAATGAATACTTTTTTAAAAAGACTTAAGCAAAGTATAGCCAATAAACTTTAAAAAAATATACAATTTTTAGGGAAAATTCTACTATTCTACTAGAGTAGGGAACATTCTATTAGGAGGGAACATGTGTGTGAAGATATACAGAGAAGGGGATTGAGGCCTGAACTTTTTGGGACACCCATTGCATGAAAACCAAAAGTTTTGCCTAGTTTTTATGGGTAAAGTTTACCTGAGCCTCCATGTGTCACCTCATGAGATTTGAGGGACAAGGGAAACCGACATGAACATGAAGCTCATGTTTCTTGCTGAGCCATGACTAATAAAGTCCTTGGCCTCTGATCCAGGCATCTTTTGTCTGCTGGCAGCATCCATAAAACTATAGCAGGCTAACTTCTTAGCCTGCAAGTAGGATCAAATTTCAGACCGCTTCCAGGTCTTGACAGATGGTAAGTAAATGGGTAGGAGTTACAGATCCTGTAACTCCCATCCACCACCACCCCACTTCCCTTCAGCCAAACCATTCTGTGTATGAGTCTTCATGTAAATGTCCCAGTCCTGCTTTGTGACTCCCGAACATGCATAACCAGAGTTTTCGTTTTCGTTGTAACTAAAGGCTTCATTGAGGCAGCTTTTGCATGCTATTCCTCTCTCTCCTGAAGTCTCCCTGGGGCTACCATGTGCTCTTTCAGTTCATCTCAGACCAGTCACTTGGGGACCTGGAATAGTGATTACATTCTTTTACTCCTTATAAACACTACCTGTATTATGTGGCATGAGACAAGTGTTACTGATTAAGCGATAAAGGATATATATTTTTAATTGAACATCCTAGTCAGAGGATCCCATTTTTGCAGTTATAAAAAGACAAACATAAACTTAAAAAAAAAAAGCATAAAAGGTTATACACAACATTTCAATAGTAGTTATCTTTGGCTGGTAGGATTATGAATAGTCTTTTTTCTTATTTTTGTTAATTTGTATTACTTGCTTTTCTATTATGAACATGAATTATATTGTATAATGTTTTAAAGTCAACCATAGCTTCTCACCTGGCAGGATAAGTCCCCACTCACAGCTTCCCACAGCCTTTATGCCCCAAAGCCGACATGTAAATAACTCTGCCAGTAGCCTCACCTCATCCCTGCTTCTGAAATTCCCTCCCTTCCTTTTCTTACTGGGGGTGGGGAAAAAGCAACCTGTAAGTAACTAAGTATTAAAGTAATATTTGGTTATTCAAACTGGTTTAGCCAACATAACCTTTATAGGACTCTTGTTAAAAGGTACACGAAGAGTTTTCTCAATCCTGAACACAAATATAAGATCCGATTTAAAACCTCTTGTATTTCAGCTGAAGCCAAAGCAATGACAACCCCTGTAAATTCCCTAAGGTAAGACCAGAAATGCACTGAGTTATATATAATAGCTATCTCCCAAGAAAAGAATAAGAACCCATTTATGAAATCTTACCATGTAGGAAGACTAATGTGTCTATTAAAAGCAAAAATGTGAACTCCAGGTCCTCTCATCAGGGACTGATTTAAATGCAGCTTTGCTAAATTAGCTATAGAAGAAATCTGAAGGAAAAGGCTAACAATAGAATCATATAAAACAGCACATTCTTGGTAGGAATAATTTATATGGTCTGATTCCAATACAAAGCAAGTGAATAAATGGGTTAAACAATCGTTTTTTTTAAGGAGTTACTGTACTGTATATAGAAACAATGCCTTTTTCATCAAATTCACATCATATTAGTGAGAAATTGTTTTCAATATTCACTTCATTGTTAAGAAGAATAACCCATTTCAAGAAAGTCAAGCATTCATGAAAATCAACTGTACTTTATAAGTGGAATGTTTTTCTAAACTAAAGCTGGCTTTACCTCTAAAAAGCCAGTACTAAAGCCCAACATAATATGAAAAGCAGTCAGTCAGCGACTTCTAATTCTATCAAACTCACTGTAGATAAATGTCTCACAACATAAGAAGTTTCTTTTCCCTAGTCCATTTTCTCTTATTTGCCCAATGGTTAGAAATTTTATCATGCTTTTAGGGAGCAGTATGTGTCAATCACTCAGCCACTTTGGATTAAATTCTAGTTCATTTGGGCCTGCTACACAGACAAACAAGAGAGTTTATTAGAAGCATGAAGAACAATATCTTTAGAAGCCAGGAAGTCTTTCCCTTAGAAATAATTTCAAATGTGCCACTGCCCCTGACTCCACCCCCAAACCTCCACCGGCCTACACACACACACACACACACATTTGACTTTAAAACATAATTAAGCAAGGAAGATATTTAACAGTAGGAAAATGTTCTTTATTGAACAAGGAAGATACTAATTCTCCTCTATACAGCAAAATAAAAACATCTGTTAATCCAGCTCCTCTCTTTGGCTTTTACAATAAGAAAGCTCAGAGATTTTGTAGATAACAACACAAAAACACACACCGCCCCCCAAGGCACAAAAGAATGAGAAAAGCTACCACCAAATAGGCAGCAGCAACAGCAAGCAAGGGTTGTACCCTGGGTACTATGCTCAAGGCTGCTAGGAGCCTTGAGTGCTTTGCAAGACATCAGGCTTAGCTAGAGCAGATGCTTCTGATTCACCAGAGAGTCCTGGGTACCACGCATGCCTGCCTGCCTGCCCAGTGAAGGAAACATTATCGGATTGAAGAGTTAGTACACTCTGTTCAAGTCTCTTGTTCTCTTTCTTCTCAGAGCTCTCGAAAATTAAAAATAAAGGCAAAGGGAGTGAAGCAAGTGAAGGAGAAGATGACCTATTCTGAATTGACCACCATTCAAGAACTCGGGTTCTGCTTTGGGTCCTGTAAGGGAAATCACAAGAATATGACGAGGCAATATACTCCTGGGGACAGGGAGAAGAGTAGTACCAGGTACTACTGCATGGGACACTTCAAGGAAGAGGTTTCTAACTGATATCAAAACAGAGAGAGGGGCTTCCCTGGTGGCGCAGTGGTTGAGAGTCCGCCTGCCGATGCAGGGCACACGGGTTTGTGCCCCAGTCCGGGAAGATCCCACATGCCGCGGAGCGGCTGGGCCCGTGAGCCATGGCCGCTGAGCCTGCGTGTCCGGAGCCTGTGCTCCGCAACGGGAGAGGCCACAACAGTGAGAGGCCCGCGTACCGCAAAAAAAAAAACAAAAACAAACAAACAAACAAAAAAAACAGAGAGAGTCCATGTCATTTGAATAAGCTGCAAATAATATGTCATTTTTCATTCACTCAGCCGACATCTATGTGTTGCCGCTATTCTACATGCTGAGGATACAGCCTTGAATAAGGTGAAGAAGGTCTCTGGCCTCATGAAGTTTACACTCTGATAGAAGAGATAGATGATAAAGCTGGGAATAAATAAATTCAGGTAGTGTACGTGCTGGGAAATGAAATAAAGCAGGATACAAGAATGAAGAAAGTCCAAGGGTGGATGGGTGGGTAGAGGGGGGAGGGACGGAAGCTGGTAGCTATTTTAGATTGGGGGTCAGGATGGACCTACATAAACCAACAAGGATTCCAGCAAGGTCTACCTTAAGCTGCCTTCTAAATGTGATTTAAGGTGTCCTGCCTGGAAAGGACCCATTCACTCATTCAAACAAACACGTACTGGGCCACTACTGCGCGCTGGCCACGGTGCTGGGCACTAGGGACTTAGGGTAAGCCAAAGACACATGCTGTCTGCCCACGTGAGGCTTACCATCTAAGAGGGAGGTAGAGCATTAATCAAGTACACAGGCACAGAGATAGAGGGTGAGTTGGTGACCATTGCAAAAAGTGCCTGGAAGGAAACTGCATTTCCTTGAGTTGACACAGGTAAGTGCCGAAGCTATCAGGATCATCCACACTCACGTATTTTCTGGCTTCCTCAGCCAATGGAGACCAGGTGGGAAGAGAGAAGAGGGAGCAGAAAAACTGTGGAGGTGGGGAGGGGAGGGGTCTGGACAGGCTCTAGCCTTAGGTTACTCAATGTCTGGACAGGTAAGAAGACATCTCAGATGGTGGAAAAGGTCACAGAAAGGGGAGGGGAGGTGTGTGCATGGATCCAGAGGTTCTTGGGGTTGGAAGGCACCTTGGAGCAAGTCTATCAAAATCCACCTGAGCCCATTTCTCAGATGAGGCAACTGAAGCCCATAAAGGTTAAGTGGCTCTCTCAAGTTTACAGAATTGGATAATGGGAAATCCACAAATAAAATCTCAGTCTACTTTTCAATGAAGTGTTCGTCTTAAAACCTAATATTAATTCAGGGTGGGAGGTATGTGCTTTTCCTCTATTTCCAGAATTTGATTAAAATTTTTTTTAAATGAAGGGATTAGGAGTCGAAATTTGCCAGCAGACTCAGAAATATGCATATCAGAAATATCTCAGACTTCCCTGGTGGCGCAGTGGTTAAGAATCCGCCTGCCAGTGCAGGGGACACGGGTTCGAGCCGTGGTCCGGGAATATCCCACATGCCGTGGAGCAACTAAGCCCATGTGCCACAACTACTGAGCCTGCGCTCTAGAGCCCGTGAGCCACAACTACTGAGCCTGTGTGCCACAACTACTGAAGCCCGTGCGCCTAGAGCCCGTGCTCCGCAACAAGAGAAGCCACCGCAAAGAGAAGCGCACGCACTGCAACAAAGAGTGGCCCCTGCTTGCCGCAACTAGAGAAAGCCCACGTGCAGCAATGAAGACCCAACGCAGCCAAACATAAATAAATAAATATATATATCTTTACAATGCATCAAAATTAAAAAAAAAACTCTAAGTCCTCCTTAAAATAAATCAGAATTTTATTTAAAAACAAAAATCAACCCCTAGACACAATAGACATGAAATTCTCTTGTTAGAAAAGGGATTTGCTGGGGCTCATTAATTCCAAGCCAGGACTGTTTTCTGCCCAACTTTCTTTGGTGTGTATTTTCATTTTTCGTGCTTGTATTTTTTGGGCACTGAGCCCGGTTCTCTGAGACTCCTGGGTACAGGCATTTGGAGAGCAGCTGCTGTCGGGCCTGTGTGCTGCAGCCATCCCACAGCAGAAAAAGATGACGATAAACCACCATTTATTTCTAAGCGTAAACCTTTTAGTTACTTAGAATGGTGATGCTCTAACTAGCTGGAATGTTCTAAGTGGTGACTTATCTTCATTCCCCTGACGGGGAGGGGAGAGATGTCACTGCAGCCTTTTGGGGTGGGGAAGGGTCCTGGCTAAGGGCAGGGGTCCTCAGGACACACCAAGGTGGAGAGGAAGGATGAACAGTCTGAATGTGTTGGTTTCACTGTTGCACATGCCTCACCTCCACCCCAGATGATAAAGGGAGGAATTTTATCCATCTCTCTCTGATAATCCTTTAATTATCGACAAAGAGCCTTGACAAGATTGGGTGGTTTGCTGCTTCTTTCTGGAATTTCACATCCATGGTCAGTTGCCCAAGTTCAGCTTCACTGGCCACAAGGCACAATGCTTTTAGATAAGAATGATAGTGTCAAACTCTGCAGTTATTTTTGCCCCCTTTGCTAGAATCACGTAGAATTTGAAGCTGTGCTATCAAAATGATGTGGCTTCATGTGGGTGCATGAGATCTCTCTCTACGTCCTACCTGGGGAGGGGAAGCCTTTACCTAATGTCCCACTCAAGGCTTGCAAAAATCAGGAAGGGGAAACACTGGGACACATGTATTTTACTCCACTGACTTCCTTCCTTTCTTCTTCCCCAAATTCCCAGGGTAGAAAAGGGTCAATCTTTTCTCTTATTTCCCTTGCTCAAGAGGCTCCTTCTTCCACTAAAGGTATGGAAGAAAGCCCTATGGCTTTGCTATCATAGTCAAGAGTATCATCTCTGTTCCTTCCTATGTTGAAGGAAGAAAATAGTGATCTTTGCAAAATCCTCTCTTCACAACAGCCTGGATTTGGATTTCCAAGCTATCACCTGTTCCATGATCTGCCTTTGCACGTAAAAAACTGATTATGTTCCCTTCCCAGGCTGATGGGCTTCTCAGGCTAACTGGAGATGTTCAGGGGCTCAGAAAGAAAAAAAGAGAAAAGCACAGTAAACATTTTCTAAATGTTACCTCTTTTACTTATAGATGCTACGCAGATGATGGACACTTACATGTTTTTCTTCTTTTGCCATTACAGATAATGCTGCAGGGATGGACATACATATTTGCCCACATGTGTGAATTTGTCCATAAGACAAAATCCTAGAAAAGAAATTGCTAGAAACTTTACATTTGTGGATAACATTTGCAAAACTTAAACCTCAAAATGGAAGGGAGAGCGGAGGAGGAGTGAGAAGTAAAACTCTTTCAAACTGTGTAGGAGAAGAGACTCAGAAACATTACCAAAACAATTTATCCAGACACCACTCACATTTCCCATGCCAAATAAGAAACTCTTAGAGAAAAACATGAGGTGCATGCTCTTTCATTTCAAGAGGGCAGATTTCTCGTTCAGTTTCCCATTCAGTTCATAGTTCCAGGTTATCTTGGATCATGTTCATTTGCCCTTTAAATTTTCTTTCTTTAAGATGACTGAAAAAATTGCTAATGGCATACAACAGCTTTAGACTCTAGGTCACTGGTTTTCATATCAGGCAGGCCCACAGCAATGTTTCCAATAGAAAATAAATGAATAACTAGACTATCACTGTGGTGACTTATTCTCCTCCAGCTGATTTCCTTCTCAAGCTCATTCCTATTTCTTCCCTTTTCGTTAAATCGACACTTTTAATTACAAACACTGATTTGAAGTGTTCATTATGTTTTCATTGCTGTAGGGTGGTTTCCCTAATGTTTTAGCCTCAGCTTTCTCATTTTAAACTCTCCTCATTTTCTCTCTCACTTCTTAAATATCTTTTCCTTAGTCACCTCGCCTCTATACTTTACTTCTCCTTTATCGAGTTCTGTCCACTGTGGGTCATTCTGTCACCTGGGCATACATACATATATTTGTCTCTCTTTCTTTTAGTCATAATTCATTGACTGCCTAAATTGCAAACCCCTCTTACATTCTTCTAGTTTTTTCCCCGTCACTATGCTCACCTATAATTTTTTTCAATGATCATTTTACCTATCGGCACTATTTACCAGTTTGCATTTATGCTGTGTCCTAGTAAAATTTTCAACAGGATTACAGTTGGGGAAGGGAAGGAACAACAGAAGTAAGTGACATCCTCCTTAGCTCTGTTGAAGAAATTAAACCAGAAAAATACTATATTCGATCTTTTTTGTGAACATTCTTTGACAGGTGGCATTGCTCTTGTCCTTTGACCAAAACTAAAGATTGAATCAAAATATTTTCAGAAATTGTGGGATGACTCAGTTAGCTAAGGAGGACATCACTGCTGATGTACAGATAATACAATTATCTCAAGACAAGGACATAAACCTCTGAATCAGATGGCCTCACAATTGAATTTCTCAAGAAATTCAGAAACTTATTACAGAAACCATGTTGCACTCCAAAACAGAGACTACACTTTTTTTTTTTTAGCCAAAGCATAAAAGCATAATCTCTCAGAAATGTCTAAGTGATTGAGTTTTATGCAAATCAAATCACCATAGACTAAGGTCTCTACATACCCATTTCCTAAGATAACAATGTAAAATCTCCTAGAAGGAGAGAAGAAATAAATATGATTTTTATAAGGCATAGTCTACCATATGTTTTTGAGCACTGCCTGAATGCAGGAACATAGACTGCTGGGACGGGAGTAGAGAGTCAAGTGGTGTGAGAGGACCCAGGAAACAAGGAGCAGGAATAATGAAAAAAGAAATTCCTTCCAAGACTTCAGAGGAAGCAATTCTTGCCTCTCTTCACCACCTCTCCTTAGCATCACCTTCCCATCCCCATATGGACCCCTGCTCCAATCCCATCCCTCAGTCTTATGAGGCTGTGTGTATGTACAGGTTTGGTTTTTACAGGAACTTGTCCTCTCTGGTCCTCTGGTCTGGCCATCCTTGTGCTGAAGGTTAATGGTAACAAAGACAGAAGAGCCATATGTTGACCCCCATGGTACTGGCAGCTAGAAAATAAGGCTAAAATGGTGAATCATCACAGTGCTTAAATAACCCCACACTCACACTGGGCCTTGGAGTGTCATTCACAGCAGTAGAAAAAAAATACACTCAACCCGGAAGTGCATGGATTTCAAGTTCAGGGCTGGGTATGTATCTTGATAATGGTGAAGAATTTTGATCTCCAATGTCTTTTTAGATTTCTGGCTGATTCTGGGAATATTTTTATTTCGCATAAGCCAGGATTGTGCCACTCCAGGACTAGCAGGCTTCCTTATCTGACAGGAGCAGCGGCTCTGACAACCAAATGACTTGCAGGGGCCCTGCAGTTGAGGGGTCTGCAGATCTTGCTGTGATGGCATCTCATCTCAACCTAAGCTAGGTCATGCTGTCCTGGCTCCACTCACACCTCCGGAAATGGAATTTGAAGCAGGCCATGCGGTTTTTCTCATAGTCAATAAGACACCCACCTACACTGAAGTCCTCAAGACTAGAACTGCTCAAAGCTGAGAGTGCAGTTGTTTTTCTGCCATTGACGAGCTAATATGAAGTCCTTAATACCTGTTTAAAAATGACTAAATTATCCAAATAAGCAAAAATATTTCAGATGTTTCAGATTTCAAAACTGAAACAATCTGCTTCTTGTGTCAATCCCCCATTAGCACCAACCTGCTATGAGGGCAAAAAACAGATAAAGAAGGATAATATTTTAATAACGTTAGCTATGATATTAATTATTATTAAATGAATAATATTAATTCATGTAAATTAAATGCATGCACACAAAACAATATGCATTTTTAAGAAGATACACAAACAAAACTTTACTCATTAAACAAGCTGAAATAGTTGTCTATAAGTAAGGAGGAGAAAGAAGGAGGGCATAGGGATAAAAGGAAATTGCCTATTAAGTAATTTAGTAAATAAATAATTAATACTTAAGTAACAAATATTCAAGGGAATCATACATATGAAAAAAGAAACCCTTGGACTGGAGAATGGAACAGGGAGTCTTGGAGAAGATAGATGGCCAATGATGAGTGTTCCTAGGAAGGACCCCTGCACACTACCTACACCCAGGCATAGTGTGGAGAGAGGAGGAAATAATGGTAAGGCAACACCCTTCCCAGGTGCAGCTCAGGGAGGAGCAAGCCTTGGAGAGAGGACTCCCTGCCTTGCAGGGCTGGTGAATAGAAACCAATGTCTACGGAGAGCCCACCACAGGTTCACAGCCTCTGAGCAACACCTAAGGTGCAGAAGACCTTTGCCCCTTGTAGTTAAGAGCCAGGAAGACATGGCACTGAAGGCAAGCAGGCCTGAGCAAGCCTTGCTGTAAGAACAAGAAGGATACCACAGCAGATGCCAGAGGAGGCTGATGATCAGAGGCCAGCTGGGAGCTCAGACATCTCAGCAGATGCTGACAGGAAGAGATGATGCTTGGGGACCAGATGGGCTGATGGACTGTTCAGCAGATACCAGCCTGGACAAATGAAACCCAGAGACCTAATGCTTCCACCACCTTCCACAGATGCCCTGACTCTGTAAAGTTTCTGAGTACTCAGAAGCAGCCTTTGTGCAAAGGTTGGTGATGGAAGAAAATCTTGAATTGACTGAGAAAACAAAGGAATATATGTATCCTGATTGATTAAGCTTTTCCCATTAGGAAACACTAGGCAACATGGGACCATGAACTAGAAATTAAACAATTCAGTTGGTGGACTGAGAATTCATTCCTTCTACAATAATAACCAAATTTCTCCTGTGAATGACACGGGTCAACTTCTTCACGTGAGAAACGTTGGAAAATGATCACAAGCGATTTTTGCAGGTCAATAGTAGATCCTGAAAACTTTAAAGAAAAGCAAATTCATGTACCAAGAAACATGAGGGGAGATGTGGCAACTGATGGAAAGGATACACAGTTTGTAGGCAGAAGGCTAGGGTTGGATCCAAGATCTTGCTCAGTGACCTTGGGCAGGTCGTTTAGATTCTCCCTTGCCTTTATTTCCTCACTTATAAAGTAGAAATGATAAAAATAATGCCTATTTCACAAATCTTCTATGAGGATAAAATGATATAATATATGCAAAAGTGCTTTGTAAACTATAAAAAACACATACCTCTTATTCATCATCATTTTAATCATCATCTGTGAATAATAAGCAGCCTTATAAAAAGCATTTGTATGGATTCTGAACATCTAATATATTCACAGGAAAGAATTTATGCACTGGAAAAATCTGACTTATCTGCTCTGTTTTGATCTCCTTTAAAGAATCACACTCTCCAAAATCAATTATTAAATGGATGAGCAAAATGAGTGTTCAATGGCTAAAATAAATTAAGGATAAGATTAAAAATTTAAGTCTAACTTTAGAATCACAAAGTTACACATATTGTTTTCTTTATGATCAACAGCTCTTGCAGCTTTTAAAATAGTGAAATATTTATTCTATCAAAATCTTTCTAGAATATTAAAAGCAATCACCCGAAGTCATAGAAAATTTATACTAACCTTCTTGCTGAAATTCTAAATATCATCTATGAATAATATTTCACATTCAATCAAACATCAAAAATATGGCAATGACAAAGTGAGCTGAAAATTACTTTTTATTTATTCTGTATTATCTAAGCATCATATAGGTACAAAAATGACCTTGAAAATGAAAGTGCAGCAATTTTTTTAAGGAAGTAAACTCAGAATTTGATGAACAAGTAAGTCATTATACTTTTTGATAGAATAAAATTCATATATTTTCTTTTTAAATATATGAACAGACCAGAACAAGATTATGACATACCTGCAAGACATTCAGGAAGAGATGTTAAGTCTAGAGGTAGAAATTGGGTTCTTATCCTCCTATTAGGGACTTGGGAGTCATCCGTATATGGGTACATATTTGATACCCTAGGGTGGATGAGAAATACAGTGGAGGTCTTTGGGGGAACTGCCTTAATGAACAGATATAAACACTTCACACTTAATGCAGCAGAGTTTTTTCCTCTGTGCTCTTCTAGCCTTTGGTGTTTCCTATTACTCTGTTTTCTAATAATCTATTTGTCTCCTCCTGCAACCTGAATATGAGAAGATGCAAAGCCCCTTTTCTACTGCCTCTGTGCCTCAGTGTTGGATACTTCCATATAAATATATGTTCCTAAGCTACATTAAAGATGCTTGAAAAGACAACCCACAGAATGGGAGAAAATATTTGCAAATGAAGTGACTGACAAGGGATTAATCTCCAAAATATACAAACAGCTCATGTAGCTCAATATCAAAAAAACAAACAACCCAATCAAAAAATGGGCAGAAGATCTAAATAGACATTTCTCCAAAGAAGACATACAGATGGCCAAGAGGCACATGAAAAGATGCTCAACATCACTAATTATCAGAGAAATGCAAATCAAAACTACAGTGAGGTATCACCTCACACAGGTCAGATGGCCATCATCAAAAATCTACCAACAATAGGGCTTCCCTGGTGGCGCAGTGGTTGAGAGTCCGCCTGCCGATGCAGGGGACACGGGTTCGTGCGCCCGTCTGGGAAGATCCCACATGCTGCGGAGCGGCTAGGCTTGTGAGCCATGGCCGCTAAGCCTGCGCATCCGGAGCCTGTGCTCCGCAACAGGAGAGGCCACAACAGTGAGAGGCCCGTGTACCGCAAAAAAAAAAAAAAAAAAATTATAATAATCTACAAACAATAAATGCTGGAGAGAGTGTGGAGAAAAGGGAACCCTCCTACACTGTCGTGGGAATGTAAATTGGTACAGCTACTATGGAGAACAGTATGGAGTTTCCTTAAAAACTAAAAATAGAGCTACCATATGATCCAGCAATCCCACTCCTGGGCATATATCTGGAGAAAACCATAATTTGAAAAGATATATGAACCCCAATGTTCATTGCAGCACTATTTACAATAGCCAAGACATGGAAGCAACCTAAATGTCCATAGATGGAGGAATGTATGAAGAATATGTGGTATACATATGTGTGTGTGTGTGTGTGTGTGTGTGTGTGTGTGTGTGTGTGTGTAATATTACTCAGCCATAAAAAAGAATGAAATAATGCCATTTGCAGCAACATGGATGGACCTAGAGATTGTCATACTGAGTGAAGTAAGTCAGACAGAGAAAGACAAATATATGATATCCTTTATATGTGGAATCTAAAAAAGTGGTACAAATGATCCTATTTACAAAACAGAAACAGAGTCACACATATAGAAAACAAACATACAGTTACCAAGGGGGAAAGTGGGGGAGGAAGAAGTTGGGATATTGGGATTGACATATACACACTACTATATATAAAATAGATAACTAATGAGAACCTACTGTATAGCACAGGGAAGTCTACTCAGTACTCTGTAATGACCTATATGGGAATAGAATCTAATAAAGAGTGCATATATGTATACATATAACTGATTCACTTTGCTGTACAGCAGAAACTAACACAACATTGTAAATCAACTATACTCCTATAAAAATTAATTTTAAAAAAACTTGCTTGAAAGAGGTGTAAATGAAAAGGCAACCCAAAGAGAAAATATTTTCAAATCATATATATGGTAAGAAATTAATATGTAGAATAAATAAAGAACTGCTACAACTCAAAAGCAAACAATCTGTTTTATAAATTAACAATAGGCTTGAATAAATGTTTCTCTAAAGAAAATATACAAATGGCCAATAAGGACATGAAAAGATGCTCAATATCACTAATCATTAGGAAAATGTAAATTAAAACCACAATGATATACCACCTCACACCCATTAGGAGGGTTATATATATATTTTTTAAAGTAGTGGCAAAAATGTAGAAAATTAGAACGCTTATGCATTGCTGGGGGGAATGTATTAATAAAACAGTGCAGCCACTATGAAAAACAGAATGGTGGTTCCTCAAAAACTTAAACATAGAATTACCATATGATCTAGCAATTCCACTTCTGGGTATATACCCAAAAGAATTGAAAGCAGGCACTCAAACAGATATTTGCACACCCATGTTCAAAGCAGCCAAATCATTCACAATAGCCAAAAAGTGAAAGCAACCAACTGTCCATCAACAGAAGAATAAGCAAAATGTTGTCTATACACACAACAGAATGTTATTCAGCCTTAAAAAGGAAGGAAATTCTGACTCATGCTGAAACAGAACAGGGCCCTATGTTCCTTGCCCCCAATGTCCTCAGCCTGCCTTTTGTCTGTGGAAAACCTTTAGCCAAAGAGTAAGTTTAATCAGAGAAGTGAGAAAATGCAGAAACAAAGGAAAACAGTCCAACAAGACTAAATAATAATAGTTTAGTCATTAAGTACAGTGAAGGACTTTAGTTCCTTCTCAAGGGCTATAGATAAAATTCTGAGCCATATCCTGTGAGCTGTCTTATAGATACTGAAACCCCCAGCAGGTGGAAGAAGGTAACTACATGATGACCAGGTAATAGCCATGACATAAGCTGCCACAATTCTGAGAACTGGCCTCAAGGAAATGGAAACAAACTGACCCTGGAACTGAAGATTAACTGTACTTAAAACAATCAAATTGACACTGATTAGACCACCGCATGCCCAATTTCAAGATGACTGTCAGAGCTGATTGTACTGTTTCTTCATGTAGCCCCCTCCCTTCACCTATAAAAGCTCTTGCCCACTGACTGTCAGTGGGGCAGTTGAGTGGGAGTCGGCCTTTGGACAGGAGTCCCCCCCACTCCCCCACCCCCATTGTTGCTGGCATCTGAAATAAAGCAAACTTTCCTTTCCACCAACCTTGCCTCTTTATTGGCTTTTGAGTGGTGAGCAGTCAGACCCCACTTTCAGTAACAGTGCTACAGCATGAATGAACATTGAAGACACTATTCTAAGAGAAATAAGTCAGTCACAAAAAGACAAGTATTGTGTGATTCCACTTATATGAGATCCCAAGGTATCTTCGTCAGTTTGGGCTACTATAACAAAATACCATAGACTTGGTAGCTTATAAACAACATATACTTATTTCTCACAGCTCTGGAGGCTGAGAAGTCCAAGATCAAGGCACTGGCAGATTTGGCATTGATAAGATCCCATTTCCTGGTTCATAAACAGCCGTCTTTTCACTGTGTCCTCACCAGTCTCCTTCTCTGGGGTCTCTTTTATAAGGGCACCAATCCTATTCACGAGGGCTCCACCCTTGTGATCTAATCACCTCCTAAAGTCCCCATCTCCATAAACCATCACAATGGAGATTAGGTTTCAACATATGAATTTGGGAGGGAATCTGAATTTAGTCTATAGCACTAGGATAGTCAAATTCATAGAAACAGAAAGTAGAATGATATTTGCCAGAAGCTGAGGGGAGGGGGATTGGGAAGTTTTTGTTTAGTGAGTATGGAGTTTGGGAAGATGAAAAAGTTCTGGAGATAGATGGTCATGATGGTTGCAAACAATGTGAATGCACTTAATGCCATTGAACTGTAGCTTAAAAATGGTTAAAATTGTAATTTTTATGTTATAATGCACAGTAAAAAAAAAAAAAAGTGCAAAGATGCTTGAAAATGTCCTTCAGTAGATTTAAACATTTTCTCACAATCTTGTGTACAGGTTAATTTTTTCTTACCCAACCCTTTCTTCATAGTTTAAGCAAAGGTAAAATTCTACATAGCCTTTTTAAGTGAATACTTATGGCCCATCTATAGACTAAAGTGTTTTAGAGCTCAGAAGGAAATTCCTCCAACAGAAAAGTCTTCCTCCTAACAAGAAGACTTGCTTCATATTGACTTTACTCCCAAATACTTTACCTCTAAAAACTGCAGATTACCTTAAAAATTGCAAGTTAGGGGGACTATGCACATGGCTAGTACAACAGTAAATACTTATAAAGAATCAACCAATCACAGGATTTGTAATCCTCCCCTAGTCCCCTCTACTAGTTCAGTTCTTAGCACATAGTTGTTTCTCAATAAATAACTGTAGAATTAATTACATCAATTAATAAATTCACTGCTTAATAATTATGTGTTAAATGAATGGCCTTCAAAGACTGACACCATCCACATCATTATCACCACTCAGGCCCTTCTCAAGAGATCTGGATCATATTCCCAATTACCCCTGGATACTTGAGCTCAGATATTCTACAGGAAGACAGAAGGAAAGGGGGGAATGGTAAATTAGGAAGGAGTGAAAACAGGTAATAGAATAAAGCAGTTTGTTTTGGCTTCACAGGCTCACAAATTTCAAGTTGCTATGAGTAAGTCTATGCCTTTTAGTCCTTCAGAAAACCAAACGGAAAGTGTTCAAGATTTTTCTCTTTAAAAAAGAAGGAAAGGCTGTAAATGAATAGATAAAAATGCCAACAGTGATTATTTGGTTGGACAGTGGATTAATGAGTGTGTTTGTTTTTCTTTTCATATATATATATTTTTAATTTATTTTATTTATTGTTGGCTGCGTTGGGTCTTTGTTGCTGCACGCGGGCTTTCTCTCGTTGCAGTGAGCAGGGGCTACTCTTCGTTGTGGAGCGCAGGCTTCTCATTGCGGTGGCTTCTTTTGTTGCAGAGCATGGGCTCTAGATGCACGGGCTTCAGTAGTTGTGGCACACGGGCTCAGCAGTTGTGGCTCGCGGGCTTAGTTTCTCTGTGGCATGTGGGATCTTCCCGGACCAGGGCTCGAACCCGTGTCCCTTGCATTGGCAGGCAGATACTTTTTTTTTTTTTTGCGGTACGCGGTTCTCTCACTGTTGTGGCCTCTCCCGTTGCGGAGCACAGGCTCCGGACGCGCAGGCTCAGCGGCCATGGCTCACGGGCCCAGCCGCTCCACGGCATGTGGGATCTTCCCGGTCCAGGACACGAACCCGTGTCCCCTGCATCGGTAGGCGGACTCTCAACCGCTGTGCCACCAGGGAAGCCCGGCAGGCAGATTCTTAACCACTGGGCCACCAGGGAAGCCCCAGTGAGTGTGTTTTTATTTGCCTTTTTACAGTTACAGTTTTTTATTGGTTCTCAGGAGCATATATATATATATATATATATATATATATATATATATATGTATCACCATTTGTTCTTACAAGGCCTCTCTCTTGTCTGTTTTTTTCTCTTTCACTCCCATTCCTTTCCCACAGGAAACCATGGTACTGTGTAACAAAATGCATATGACTGATCTGATATGTATTTTTTTAATTACATAAATGGTATTGTGGTATTTCTTTCATTTCATTTTTACTTTTTCATTCAGAAATATATTAAGATCTGTCTATGATGTGTGCAAACCTTGTCTGTTGTTTCTAACAGCTTCATAGTGTTCCAATTTATCACTTTTATAATTAAAAAAAAACTTTAAAATAACTTTTAAAGGCTTTCTTTTTAAAGCAAATTTGGGAAAATCAGGGTAAAATAAGCAATAGACAACTGAAGCCCATTACATTAGACAGTTCTTTAAATTCTGCCCTATATAATGATAATGAATCCATTTTCCACCTAAGGAATTAGAGACCCATTGATAAATGTGCGTTATTTTAACAAACTCTCCAGGTTGTGCTCTGCTTTTATGTGGATTTTGCAGTAACCTGGTCATTAATGCCAAGATATCAAATGTTTCTCCTGGGGAAGTTCCACAAATTTTAAAAATAAAACCTTGGAGAAAAGGATAAGAGCAAACATCTCATGGGCCAATTCATTTAAACATTCAGTCCAATTGAAGTTTTGACTAGACTAACCAACTGAAGGATGGTCCTATGATATGCAATGCTATGCTGATATCAGATGAATTCTTAAACCACAATATTTTCACTGGTCTGTTGGTCATATAAGATTATGTCCTAATGGAAATACCAGGCCTACCATTCTCTTAGATTGAAAGCCCAATTTAGTTAAATAACTAGAGAAGGAATTTTTTCCTCCTCTCTAAATGAACCAAACATGCTCCGGGCTTCAGCAGGGCTGGATCCTAGGTTGAAACACCCACTTTGGGGTGCATGCTCACTCAAGGTGTTATGTCAGAATCAAGAAGACTCAGAAGCAGTTCAACATCACAAAGCTAGAAAAAGGAGTCATGAAGGAGTCAAGTCAGATCACAAAACTGGGATCAGAAACACCAGAGAGCAGAATCTGGAATGAAGAAAACACAGCAGCGTAGATTTAACCAGGCCTCAAACTAGTATCCTCGTTTCTCTCCTCCCTTTCTTCCTCCCCCATCTCACCCCCGTGAGAGTGTATAATTACTTATATAGTAAGTATATTATATGTATTCTTTCTAATATTTTATATCTTAAAAATAATTATTCATCAGTTTCTCCAATTACTTACGTGTTTAAATGCCTAGGCTTTTATAATCTGTCAATAATGGAGAATTAATTTTGTTTTCTTCACAATTTTTATAATTACTTTATTTTTCTTTTTTTCATGATAACTATAACCATTTAGAAGTTAGAGTTTCCTTTACTTAAAACTTCGTCCCATTTTGGAAGTTTTTATAAAGAATGGGGTAAGAAATACTTAGTCTGCAAATCCCAAACCACTTCAACCTGCACATAAAATTGTCCAATAAAGAACTTCTATGAAAGGAACTAACAATTCAGGTCATCTCTATCTAAAAGGTTAGAATAGGTAACATCTGTCGAATCCCAACAACGTGCCAGACACTGTTCTAAGGTCTTTACCTGCGTTCACTTAATCCTCACACCACATTGAGAGAGGTTCTCTGACTATCCCATTTTACAGATGAGGCTGAGTAACTTGCCCAAGGTCACCCTGCTCATTCAGTGGATGGCTGGGGTTTCACCAAAGCCCATCTTCTTAATACTGAACTTAAGAAAGTAAAAGATTCTAGCACAGAAAACCTCTCTGCAGTTATTATTTCCAGGGAAATTTCATCAATATCAAGGTGAACTTTTTTTTTCATCTTTACTGGAGTATAATTGCTTTACAATGGTGTTAGTTTCTGCTTTATAACAAAGTGAATCAGTTGTACATATACGTATGTTCCCATATCTCTTCCCTCTTGCGTCTCCCTCCCTCCCAACCTCCCTATCCCACCCCTCTAGGTGGTCACAAAGCACCGAGCTGATCTCCCTGTGCTATGCGGCTGCTTCCCACTAGCTAGCTATTTTACGTTTGGTAGTGTATATATGTCAATGCCACTCTCTCACTTCGTCCCAGCTTACCCTTCCCCCTCCCCGTGTCCTCAAGTCCATTCTCTACGTCCGCATCTTTATTCCTGCCCTGCAACTAGGTTCATCAGTACCATTTTTTTAGATTCCATACGTATGTGTTAACATGCGGTATTTGTTTTTCTTCTTCTGACTTACTTCACTCTGTATGACAGACTCTAGGTCCATCTACCTCATTGCAAATAACTCAATTTCGTTCCTTTTTATGGCTAATATTCCACTGTATATATGTGCCATATCTTTATCCATTGATCTGTCGATGGACATTTAGGTTGCTTCCATGTCCTGGCTATTGTACATAGTGCTACAATGAACATTGTGGTACACGTATTCAAGGTGAACTTTGCTTTACACCTCTAAGAACAACAAGTGACTTTCATTATAAAAAGCAGTAAAGAGTCTTACACCAAATATAAAATGATATATGTGCTGAACTGTGCATATGACAATATACCTCTCATTGACAAAAATGGCAAGTTTGGATATTAGAGTAAAATGGAAGTTTATAATAGGAATCCTGAAGAGTCTTAGACTATGTGGCACTAATAAGAAGCAACATTAATCCTATTATGCAAATTCCCTCTTGGTTCCTAAAACAGGTCAAACAAAGAATGTTACTCCTGAAAACTAGATTTTATCCTCTCATAAACTGACTAGTTGATAAAGTGAATGAGAAAGAAGTAAACCCAAGTCTTGTTCTCTCACCTGCTTATTAGAACCTAAAAGCTTCAAATTTCACTGTTAGCCAGGAGATATCAATATACCTTCTGCTGTGGACAGTTTTCTGAGTTTTGGCTGCCAGCAGCTATTTCTGCCCTCTCTGGTAAGAATATTTGGATTTTTTTCTTTGGGGAACCACTCCTTCCCCTTGTCTCTTTCATTTTTTTCTTTTCTTTTTTTTTTTTAATTGGGATCTTCCCAGACTGGGGCACAAACCCGTGTCCCCTGCATCGGCAGGCGGACTCTCAACCACTGTGCCACCAGGGAAGCCCCCCCTTGTCTCTTTCATATAGTTCAGGTGGGAATGTAGTCAAGGCCTGGCCAATTAGCAGAGTCCACCTGAACATGCACAGTAACTCATTCAAGGATGGAATATGACTCAAGACAAGCCAGTCACCGCCAACAGATGTCAGCCCTAGAACTTACGCTGGAATTCCAGAGAAATCAGTACTCTTCTTCCATTGATTTCACTAATCTAGAAAAAAGCAAGTCATGAGAACATTTGCTAACTCTTAAGGAGAATCTGATTGAGAATAAAAACAACCCAAGAGAAAGCAGGACTGAGGAAAGCACAGTCAGATTCCTGGCAACATCATTTGAGTACGTAGATCCAGACATACTGAACACAAATACCCCTGGACTATTCAGGTATATGACACAGACACGCATGCACACACAACATATGTGTGCACTCATATTCACTTTTTTTTTTCTGCATAAGCTAGTTCGATTTGGCTTTCTCTCCCTTTCAACAAAAATTTTCCTTCTAAATTACATGAGTTAAAAATCATTAAAATTATGGCATGGAAAAAGAGGATATGGCATTATAGGGGAGGAAAAAATATATATTTCCTCTACCCATCTTAGATTCTCAGGCTGGGGCCCTGTGTGTTAGACTGACAAAAGACAGATTAACAAAAGAAAAAGGAACAGAAGTTTATTAACATGTGCATCGCGCATACACACAGGAGCACTCAGTGATGAGTAATTCAAAGGGATGGTTAGAACTTGCTCATATAGAAGCTTAGCAAAGAACAATAATTTTTTAGAGAAGTGACAAGAAGAGGACTTTGAGCCTCTAGGGGCAGCAAATTATGGGAAGGCAAATATATGGGGAAACTGATAGAAGATAAGGGCTATTTAGTAAGGGTTGTTTGTATAGACTCTTTTTTTGGTGTCATCCATCTCCAGTGATAAGGTTGTTATTCCCTTCCTGGTATGAGGAATGGTGGTGGGGGGAGACACCTTCATAAGGGAAATTTATATTCTACTCTCAAGCAGATAGGGGGAAGGCAGAGAGCTTTTAATCAATTGCCTTCAGCTCAAAATAATCCTATGACAAAGTAGTATATTTTGGCATGTTATACTCTGAACCCCTTCATAGTAGAGGTGAGGGTGCAGAGTGAAGGACCCAGGCCAACTCAGTATAGAACCCCAAAAAATTTTGCTGCCTACTACTTCTACTCCCTCTTCTCAAATGTTTACACAAATAACATTTGTTTACAAGGAACAGCAAAAGCAACCTTGCATGGGAAAAGGAATCACTCAAGGACAGACTGAGCAGCATATCGATATGGTGGGGACAAGTGGACCCCATGTGATTTTACCTGGAGATAACAGGGGATGGGGAAGATGAGGGGCTCAATGTATAAGACCATGATTTCAGGACACCCCAAATATCAGCTGGCAGAACCACCTCCATTTTTGCTAGGCTGTCTCCTTGATTTAATGTCCTAGGTGGGTACTGTCCCCACTTCTTTCTACCCAAACCCTGATAAGCCCCTCTCCATTTCTAATGGATGATTCTGCTTTGGGAAGTTTTTTCTTCTCTAGACACAAATCTGGAGCAAGTAGATCCCACAGGTTCAGAAAGACCACACTGCCTGGAGACACCATGCTGCAGCCTGCTCTGTCTCCACTGCTACTTCTACTAGTTGTGGGTAGTCACCCCATCACCCATGATAAACTACAAGAGGAAGGATCCCTAAATGATTCTATGGAATTGGTGCAATGCTATAGCACACAGGTCTATAGTCTCTCCAGTACTACGAGAAATGATAGATAGCTGGGGGTGGATGAAAGGAATAAAATCATTATCTTAACAAAAAGTCTTTTATTTCAAAATTTAGAGGAGCAAATTCCTTCTGTGAACTCAGTAAAACCCACCTCTAGAGGGTTAAAGAACACCTCCTTTGAATACATAGAAAACCATAATCTTTGTAAATGGCGGTACTATATCAAGATGTTGAGTCAAACTGAGAGATCTAGGTCTAGAACAAAGCCCACAAGTGGAGTTAAACCCAGCTTCCTCCTCCCCCTGCTCTAACGTCTCCCTGGCTCCCGCTCTCCACCTCCCTCTCAAATCAACTGTGAGGGAAATGTCTCAATGCTTTCTACTTTTACTTCTTCAAATCCATTTCTGACTTGATATTTCTTTTCTTTTTTTTTTGCGGTACGCAGGCCTCTCACTGCTGTGACCTCTCCCGTTGCGGAGCACAGGCTCCGGACGCGCAGGCCCAGCGGCCATGGCTCACGGGCCCAGCCGCTCCGCGGCATGTGGGATCTTCTCGGACCGGGGCACAAACCCGCGTCCCCTGCATCGGCAGGCGGACTCTCAACCACTGCGCCACCAGGGAAGCCCCTGACTTGATATTTCTTAATTCTGATTTGTTGTCCAGGTCATCTCTTCAATTTCCAAATGATTTATAATCTTTAGAATTCTCATCTAGAAAGTGGTCAGGTTTATTAATCACCACTGCCGTGTCTTCACTTTATCTCTGCTTCATGCAGCCTTGAAACAGAGCTGGTGAATTTTATATTCATTACACTTATTGCTGTCCTAAATGCCTTTAGCCTTTTACTAATATCTGAACATGTCTGTCTAGGAGAACTTGAGAAATAATAGCCAGAATCTTGACAGCATGATACAGATTTACAACATTTCTTGAAGCGTGGTCTTCCCTCCTGAATCAGAATCATGTAAAAACCCTCGTTTTGTTTTTGTTGTTGTTGTTTTTACAAAGGAGATTCCTGGAACTCTCACCAGATATACTGAGGAAATAAGGCCCAGAAATCTGCAAATTGAACCAGCAGGATATGCTTCTGATGTACTCTAAAGCCTGAGAACCAGATGCCTGTGTATTGAAAAAGGGATAAAAACTAATGAAATAATCCTCAAGTTAAAGAATCAAGCAATAGGCATGTATCAGTCAGAATAAACTAAGTTATGCTGTGGTGACAACTGGCCTTCATATCCAAGAGACTTGAAACAAAACTTTCTTCTTTGTTCACATTATATGTCCAGCGTGCATTGATGCTGATACAGGTGAAGGTGGGAAGAGAGCTCTGCTCCATATCTTCTCACTGGTACCCAGGCTGATGGAAGCTCCACCATCTGGAACATTCCTGGTTGCAGCAGCATGGACAAGACAAAGCTGGAGGTCTCCCACTAGCGATGAAATGCTCTCCTAGGGAAATGACACACATTATTTCTGCCTATAAATCATTGGCCAATACTGGTCTCATGGTCCCACCAAACTGTAAAATGGGTTGGAAAGTGCAAACCTCTTACACACCCAAAAGGTGAAAAGAACTAGATACGGGTGAGCATTAGCCATATCTCCCACAAGGAAGCATCTCACTTCTGAAAGATGAAAAGTGCGGACAGAGAAGTTAAGCTACTTTCACAAATCCATGCTGAAGTCGATACCGGAAACCCTCCTCTCTCAATTCTCTCCGCCATTTTCAAGGAGGTAAACATTCTTACAATCCTTCCTATTTCAGCAGAGTTTTGCTAAAGTGCCAGTTATTGCAAAGGACAGACAGTATTGGAATTTAAATGTCATCATTTTCTTCCCGAAGCAGATTGTCTAGTGTGTAAACAGAGAAAAGAAACCAGTTTGCAGCCTTTTCTCTGAATTAATCATCAGAGGAACATATTACATGGGTGTGTCCTGCTCTGTTGTACCATCTGAGGGCTTCAATCAAACTGTTACTTGAGCACCTACTATTTGCCCAGAAAATGCTAGGCATCTTCCAATAGCATCAACAGAAGTCTGTCTGCCGCATAGATCAACTCACTCAGTCCTTCAGGGGGAAAAGTCGTTCCTGCTTCTCTCACCGTTCATCCCTCCTTTCCATTTTAATGGACACCAGCCTGGATGCCTGATCCCAGACACAGTCATCAGGGCACATACGTGCCATAGCACCAGGTAACCACAGAACCATGTCCCAGATCTCTGGAAGCATAAGCCAGAGGTTTAGTGTCTCCAGTTCAGGAGAACTGTCTGGGGCCAGAATCGGGAACATATTTGCTCAGTACAAAAAGAAGGACCCATGGGGTGCATGTGTGTCCCTCTGCCATGATAGGGCTTTTTCCATATACTTTCTGAGATAGATGAGAGACTCAGGCAGATAACAGCTTTGATGATGAAACAAATTGCAAGTGATGACTTCTAGTTCCATAGGGGATAAGGTCAAGAGATAATGGTTTTAGGTCGCAAATGGCAACAAACCAGATTCAGCTCCTTCTGATCTACATATTTTTGAAAAAGATGAAAAATATCATTCATTTTTCCAGTGATTACCACAAGTAAAAGAGTTCCCAATCTATCTGATTATAGCTGTTATTCTCTTCCCTTGAGCACAAACACATCTGTCTTTGTCAGAAGCAGTTTGCTGGTTCAACGTGAGCTTGTTTCTCACCCTACAAGACCCCTGCTTTCCATTATCGTATCAAATGGCTTTCGATAGAAAAGTCGACATTAAGTATCACTCTAGTAATGTCAGTAGTATCAAAATTACCAATATCATATCATATCAGGTAAACAATTCTATCTATAAACTCTGAAGCTGCTATCCTGACAGTTACCTCTAAGTATAAAATTTTAGCATTATTCCATGGTGTCTGCTAATCGTGATATGATTTCTTGCTATCAACACAAGTTTCTGTGATTTGAATTCTAGCACATTTTCACACCAAAGTCAAGCCTTGCTATTGTAAGGTCCTTGCAAGCCCACATCAAGCAATAGCGTTTTAGCTGTGATGTTCTCAAGATATCCTCTAAGAATCCCCCTTTAATGAAGTCCTCATACGCAAATCTTCGTGCCTTCCCTCAGGGCTCTGTAGCAAGGCTCCGGTAAACTTAAACTAAGCAGCATGCAACACGTGCTGTACTTCCTATTACTTCTGAGACCATTTGTCTTATCTCCTTTCTAATGTTTGCTCCTGCTTTTCACTGTATTAGAAACTGGTACTTAAGTGAAAATGGAGGGAAAAAAAATAAACCAAAGCATTTGTATTGATTTCTTCTGATCTGGGTCCTCAATCAAACTGCAGGTCTAATGTTTGCCTTTTCAAAATGCTTTTTCGCCCATTTTCTCTCCTCTGCCCCATTCCATGAATCCAGACTCCTTACTTTCCTCTTCCATTAAAAGTCTATTACCTAGTCTGTGTATTTTTGTAAACTGAGGAGTCAGCAAAATCTCTCAGCATCATTTCATTTACCCTTCAATTAAATTCAGACATGAGATAAACCCTATTATGACCTTGACCTGAAACCACCATGGAACCTGGAAACAAATTTTTAAATCTCTCTTTGCTCTATTATCTATATTGGCTCCAAATGAAAGAGCTAAATTTAATTTTTCCCAAGAAAACAACAATTTTTTTCACCAAGTTTTATTCTTAAAGCCCTTGAAAGTTTTTAATAGATTTATTAGCAGGAGAGGGGTAGAGGGAAGGGTGGCTGATTATCAAAAACAACAGAAAAATAAGTGCTTTTCTTACCACTAGCATTGTATATACCTCCCCGCTAGTTCCCACCTCTAACGTGGGAAAGGAAGGCTTCAGAGCAAAATCACAGAATGTTAGAGCCGGGTGAGATCTTCATTTCGGGACCATCCAGAACAGCCTCATTTGGTACATGTGCAAACAGGTTCATAATGGACTGTCACCTTAACAGTGATAAACACCAAAGAAACAAAGCTAATGTTGAGCACTTACTATCAGCTAAACACTTTACCTACATTATCTCACTAAGACTCACAACAGCCGTTACAGCCAGGTCCTTTCAGGAGCTCCATTTTAAAGGCATACGAGGTTAAATAACTCCAAAGTCACACAGCTAGTAAGTAAGTGGCAGAATCAGGGCTGTGATTCTAGAGCCACGGCCCTACTTCCAAGCCCTGACACTGGCTGCCGATTTCCTGAAGGTCCCCAAACTATGCGGTAATAACTCCCCTTCTTCCCTCCTTTGAAATTAGCTAAAGGAGTGGCTTTCCAGGCTTCATCACAGGGGGGTCTGGGAGGTCAAAATTATTTTCATGTTAATACTAAGATGTTATTTGCCTTTTGCACTCACATCCTCTCATGAGTGTATAGAGGAGCTTTCCAGAGCCAACTTAATGTGTGAGATCACAATGGACTGAGTCCAGAAGCCAATCTGCGAACCCAGTTGTGCTCTATTAAGCCAGACATTAAAGAGATTTAGGGACTTCACTGGTGATGCATGGTTAGGAATCCACCTGCCAATGCAGGGGACATGGGTTCGAGCCCTGGTCCGGGAAGATCCCACATGCCACAGAGCATCTAAGCACGTGCGCCACAACTACTGAAGCCCACACGCTCTAGGGCCCACGTGCCGCAACCACTGAGCCCGTGTGCTGCAACTACTGAAGCCTGCGCGCCTAGAGCCCATGCCCCGCAACAAGAGAAGTCACTGCAATGAGAAGCCCGCGCACCGCAATGAAGAGTAGCCCCCGCTTGCTGCAACGAGAGAAAGCCCGCACGCAGCAACGAAGACCCAACACAGCCAAAAAAATAAAAAATAATAAAGAGATTTAGAAACAAAAAGTGAAACAATGCTACTCTTCTAATTTTGTTTTGAAAAATGTAATTTTTTTGCTTAAAATATGCTATTAATGTTAACAAGTATGAATTTATTAGCACTATCTTAAGTGAATTAATAAATTTTAATTTCTAACATGGTAAATGTCAATAGATCCAACAAATAAACAGAAGCTCTTCAAGGTCCTCAATAATTTTTAAGAGTGGAAATGGGTCCTGAGGATAAAAAGTTTGAGAGCCACTGTTTTAAGAGATCTGCTAGTAACCTTAGCTCCACTGGAGTCTGGGGTCTCTCTCCCTGTAGCATCAGCCTAGACCAACATGCCAGGCCTTCAACAATCCTGGCACCAAAGGACAAAGAAGGGGCAAGAAGTACAAAGAAATCCAGATGTGTGTAAGTAGTGTCATGACCTTCCTCATATGTAGGTAGGTCATTCCCTCTGTGTGTGTGTGTGAGCGCCTCTCTCCTGGAACCCCTCAGACCCTATATCCATTAGGTGATAAGATCCTCAAGAACAAGGGATCCATGATTTTTTTCCCATCTTTGGGTTTTCTCCTATATTGTAAGTAACAGAGTAAATACTCCTTATTCTTGAAGATACTTAATGAATTCATCATCCTAATACTGACACAGAATATCTAGCCTAATCTGTCCCCTCTTACTCCTCACCCTGACACCCCCAATACGCATTCATATAGCATCTTCCTAAACTGAGATGTACTGCCCGCTTCCTTGACTTCTGATTTCCAGAAAAGAAAAGAGACTGATTATAGCTAAGGAGCACTTCCCCTTCCCCCGTGTACTGAGCTCTATATTGCCAAGGGCAGAAAGTGAGTTCCGCAGTAGAGGCCAGAGTACATGCTCCTTTCTACAACTCGAAAAGAAGAACTGAAATTAGCCAACCAGTTCCTACACAATTTGGTTTGGGCCTTTTACATCCTCATGCCTACTTGAAGAGTTCCATTTTGCTACGCTGGCATTGTGGGGATAAAGTCACCAATTTCGTAGTCCTTCCTTAATTCCTTCCCTAGTCCCTTTGACAATGCACCCTTTCACTCTTTGTCAAAATAACTGTGGGCAGGTATCTGCAGAAGGTAAACAGTAATAGCAACAGTATCAAGTGACTGCTGTGTGCCGGACCCAATGCTAGGTGCTGGACACGAATTATCTCATTTACTCATATGAATCCTACAAGCTATGACTATTATGGAAACTGAAGCTTAGAGAGTGAAGCCATAGGTTCAAGTTCACCCAGCTGGCTAGTGATAGAGCCAGGAGGACTCTAGCTCATTAATAAATAAGCACCCCCAAAGAGCAGTGATTCTAACGCATGTCATCAGAGGGGTACCAACACAAAAGAGAGAATAAAGATGGCATCAACCCTGAAAAGCAACTCTCCTGAGTGATGACCATGATTCCTGGAAACCTTGCACAAAGCATCACTGATAAATCTCTGATTGCACTTTCTCCTTAGTGGCTTTTTGTGTTTCTACCCATTTTTCACTAGCACTGCTACATATTTTCTTGATTAGAACACTACCAGATACTGTAATATCACTTTAAGGTCCACTCACTGCTCTCTCCTTGGCCTTAATTCAACAGAAGAATGATTTACTAGCACACGAAGCATGTGCTCCTGTATATCAATGCCACCCTCACCCACTCCCAGGAAGATTTAATAGACACTATATATTAGAATAGCAATTATCACATAATGTCAGAACATTAAGCATTTTGCATTTTCCAAATGATACCTGAATAATTTGAGCCCTGTGTGTACACAGCCCTTATAAATCAAACATTTAATTTTCAAACACTTTTGAAAGCTATAAAGGCATCTCTTCTTAACTTTAAAACAGCCCATAGAGTTTCCTTCTGTGCCTTGATTTACTCCTCCATGGATTACACTACTAATTCCCGATTCACAAACAATTGTGTGAGCACCCTAAATATTTAATAAATTAGATTTATTTTAAATCAGATCCTAAAATCAGAAAGTACTAAACATTATTAAAGCATTGAAATTATTGATGAACACAAAAAATGAATCACCTTTCCAGGCAAAAAGAAGAGGTGCTGGGACGATTATGTAGTCAACTGCATAAAATTGCATATTGATGAATGGTAATCAGTTTTGTTTCATGGACATAGTTCCTCAAGTTAAAATATAATTAAAACAAAACGAAACAAAACATGATCCTTAAATTGTGCTAAATATAAGAGATGATTAAATTTGTATTTTTTAATACCAAGAAAGCCATGTGGGTTAGAGTTTATAATTTTATCTGCTTATTCTGATACTCAGCAGAGAGGCACCTCTTCAGGAGACTGGGCTTGCAATTAATGTTGATGCTAATGTGGCCATTAATCCTTTTCCAAATGACACATATGTCTAGACAAGAACCATTAACAAGAAAGAAATAAGAAAAGTTCATTCTGATGCCTTCTATCTTGTGATCCGATGTCATAGATTAACCAATACATTTGCTTGACCAAAAGAAAGTAAAAGATATCATGAAAATCTCCATTATCCAAACATTGACACATGATTAAATATGTTTTATTAAAACTCACAGTGAGGTGAGCAAAGTCAAGAATCAGGTAGGACTTAACTAACTGTTCAGTCAACTCCATTAAATATATGAGAGCCTAGGAGAAACTGAAAAAAAACAGGCTTTGGAAGTTCAACACAGGAAAATAATGTTTTGGAGAAATTAAACTCTGACAAAACAGAAAGTTTGGGTTGCTTGGGGGAAAGATAGAAACCAGTTGAACAAGGTAATTTCCACTTTACCATAAAATGCTGAAACATAAACAATCACAGATGTTGTCTTGAAAGAGACCATTAAACATAACTGTAGAGAGTTTTTTTCCTTAGTAAGTTCATATAAAAACAATGTCACTAACACCAAAGCAAAAGTCATCCCACATCCACTTCAACAGTCCAAATTTAAATATCTAAATTAAATACGTTCAATTTTCACAACCTTGGTGAGAGGTGTACTCAAAACAAGCTGTTTCAAAATTAACCTGAACAAATAAAATACGGGACTTCAGTAACCTAGAAGTCTGTCAACCGGAAGAAATGCCTCAACTGGAGGGTAAAATTATTTCAAGGAACCTAGTGTTTTCAAATATTGGTTTAAAGTGTTTCAGCTGACACAGAATGTGACCTCCCAAACTCACAACCCTGAGACAACCATCCTATAATGGTGTCGCATCCACCAGCTGCTCACAATTAATAACAGCTTGGCTGGGATACATCTCCATCCCTATGAGCTATCAATCCCTTTGCCCTGACCATTGCCTTGGACTCCACATCTGCTATCCTGGATTGCCAACTCCACTCAAAAATTTGATAAACATTTATTACACAGTTACTATGAGCCAGGAACACTCACTAAGTACAAAACACCACGTAAAATACATGTTATGTAAAGCACAAAGGACGATGAGATATGGTCTCTTGTCTCAAGGAGTTTAAAATATAAAGTGGAGAAGCAAGGACAATGTGGGAAAACAGTACTTAAAAATGTAAATAACAATTCAGGGCAGCTATAGAACATGTCACAAAGCAGTGCACAATTATCAAATCGAGACTATGGACAGTGCACCAGTCAGGGTCCAGTCAGGAACACAGAGACCACTCTAGGTATTTCAGCAGAGAAAATTTAATAAAAGAGATTGGTGTTGAAGGGTGGTGAAAACAAAAAGGGAATGCAGCTGTAACACACAGATAGTAACTTCAGGAAGCAACTAACATCCCTAGGGCTGAGGAGCAAGAGGAAGGAGTTGGGATATCAGATAACTTAGAGAAGAGGACCCATGGAGCTGAGACCTAGACCCCTGGGAGGGGTAGCACTACCCTCCAGGGCTGGTGGTAGGAGCTCAGAGGAGTGGCCTAGTGCAGCTAGGATACAGATTCCCAGGGAGAGGACACTGTGCACCTGAAGGACCACACTGTGGATAGTTGATCTGGAAACTAGAACTCGCTACTGCTGCCAGGGTGAGCAACCATTGCTGAGGACTGGGCAGAAAAAACAAGCAAACAGGAAGAAGCAAGTCCATTCCTTCCCATTCCTACATTCTGGTGTCCCCCTATTGTGGAACCTAATAGGAAGACAGTTACAAAAGAAAAATCGAGTTTGCAAGATGCTGGCTCAATATCACAAAGCAGGGTATAGAAGGGTGGGTTTAGAACTGAGAGAAAATACCTTCGTAATTAGCACAAATGGCTAAGATAGAGAAAATGGATAGATCACACAGGCTGAGTTAACTGGAGAAGATCTCATGAAAGAGATGGCTATAATATGAGTCTAGAAGGGTGATTCAGGAAGAAGTAAGAAGAGCAGGCACAGTAAGGGAAAAACAAAATTAAATTGGGAAACTAAGTGAACTATTTGGCTAAAACTAGTTTTTATGTAAAGTATAAATATAAAAATATTTATATTTTTCCTAAATTTTCAAATATAAGTTCATCTTTGGATGCTTTATCAGCAAATCAATAATAATTAGCTAGTGTTTATTATGGGGCTGTTGGCCTCTACAGAAAACAAGAGAAAAGAAAGCATATGAAGATTCTTGTAACCTCAATGGTAGAAAAGAGACAAATATGAGACAAAAGGTCACCACCTAAGATGGCATTTAACTGGCAGATAGTATTTTCCAAAGACGACTGCAACAGTATTTCCCACCCCACATGCTCTTATACAATATGACCTCAACAGATCCTCTCAAGAGGTGGAATCTATTTCTCCACCCCCTTGAATCTGGATGGGCCTGGTGACTGCTCTGACTAACAGAACATGGCAGAAGTGATACTGTGCCAGTTCCAAGCACAGCCCTTTACTGGCCTGGCACTTCTGCATTCTACCTCTTAGAAGCCGATCACCCTGCAAGAATAGCAATCACCATGAAACCACCCTTCTGTGAAGCCCAAGCTATGCTGGAGAAACCCTGCAGGATGAGATGCCACGTGGAATGAAAGAGAGGCTAAGAAGTACTGAGGCACCAGACGTGGATGAAGAAGCTATCCTGGAAGGAGATATTTCCCCAGCCATGAGATGAATCACCCAGTTGAGACTTTCCAAAATTCCTGACCCACAAAATCACGAAATACATAAAATGGATGTTTTAAGTCCCTAAATTTGGTGGTTGTTTGTTTCACAGCAATAGAAAGCTGAACAATGACCGAGCACTAAATGGTATAAATGTAATTGTTTCTTTTTTTGGTTTTATCTTTATTGTAGTATAATTGCTTTACAATGCTGTTAGTTTCTGTTGTACAACAAAGTGAATCAGCTATAAGTATACATATATCCCCATGTTCCCTCCCTCTGGAGCCTCCCTCCCACCCTCCCTATCCCACCCCTCTCGGTGGTCACAAAGAACAGAGCTGATCTCCCTTTGCTATGCAGCTGCTTCCCACTAGCCATCCATTTTACATTTGGTAGTGTATGTATGTCAGTGCTACTCTCTCACTTCATCCCAGCTTCCCCTCCCCCACCACTTGTGTCCTCAAGTCTGTTCTCTACGTCTGTGTCTTTATTCCTGTCATGCTACTAGGTTCATCAGTACCGTTGTTTTAGATTCCATATATGTGTGTTAGTATACGGTATTTTTCTCTTTCTGATTTACTTCACTCTGTATGATAGACTCTAGGTCCAGCTACCTCATTACAAATAACTCAATTTCATTCCTTTTTATGGCTGAGTAATATTCCATTGTATATATGTACCACATCTTCTTTATCCATTTGTCTGTCGATGGGCATTTAGGTTGCTTCCGTGACCTGGGTATTGTAAATAGGGTGGCAGTGAACACTGGGGTTCATGTGTCTTTCTGAATTATGGTTTTCTCCAGGTATACGTCCAGTAGTGGGATTGCTGGGTCATATGGTAGTTGTATCTTTACTTTTTTAAGGAACCTCCATACTGTTCTCCATGGTGGCTGTATCAATTTACATTCCCACCAACAGTGCAAGAGAGTTCCCTTTTCTTCATACCCTCTCCAGCATTTACTGTGTGTAGATTTTTTGATGCTGGCCATTCTGACCGGTGTGAAGTGATACCTCATTGGGGTTTTGATTTGCATTTCTCTAATGATTAGTGATATTGAACATCTTTTCATGTGTTCCTTGACAATCTGTATGTCTTCTTTGGAGAAATGTCTATTTAGGTCTTCTGCCCATTTTTGGATTGGGTTGTTTTTTTGATATTGAGCTGCATGAGCTTCTTGTATATTTTGGAGATTAATCTTTTGTCAGTTGTTTTGTTTGCAAATATTTTCTCCCATTCTAAGGGTTGTCTTTTCGTTTTGTTTATAGTCTCCTTTGCTGTGCAAAAGATTTTAAGTTTCATTAGACCCCATTTCTTTATTTTTGACTTTATTTCCATTACTCTAGGAGGTGGGTCAAAAAAGATCTTGATGTGATTTATATCAAAGAGTGTACTGCCTATGTTTTCCTCTAAGAGTTTTATAGCATCTGGCCTTACATTTAGGTCTTTAATCCATTTTGAGTTTATTTTTGTGTATGATGTTAGGAAGTGTTCTAATTTCATTCTTTTATGTGTAGCCGTCCAGTTTTTCCAGCTCCACTTATTGAAGAAGCTGTCTTTTCTCAATTGTATATTCTTGCCTCCTTTGTCAAAGATAAAATGACCATAAGTGAGTGGGTTTATCTCTGGTCTTTCTATCCTGTTCCATTGATCTATATTTCTGTTTTTGTGCCAGTACCATACTATCTTGATTATTGTAGCTTTGTAGCATAGTCAGGAAGCCTGATTCCTCCAGCTCCATTTTTCTTTCTCAAGATTGCTTTGGCTATTTGGGGTCTTTTTGTTTCCATACAAATTGTGAAATTTTTAGTTCTAGTTCTGTGAAAAATGCCTCTGGTAATTTGTTAGGGATTGCATTGAATCTGTAGATTGTTTTGGGTAGTATAGTCATTTTCACAATGTTGATTCTTCCAAGCCAAGAACATGGTATATCTTTCCATCTGTTTATATCGTCTTTGATTTCTTCATCAGTGTCATAGTTTTCTGCATACAGGTATTTTGCCTCCTTAGGTAGGTTTATTCCTAGGTATTTTATTCTTTTTGTTGCAGTGGTAAATGGGAATGTTTCCTTGATTTTTCTTTCTTATTTTTCATAGTTAATGTATAGGATTGCAAGAGATTTCTGTGCATTAATTTTGTATCCTGCAACTTTACCAATTTCGTTGATTAGCTCTAGTAGTTTTCTGGTAGCATCTTTAGGATTCTCTATGTATAGTATCATGTCATCTGCAAACAGTGACAGTTTTACTACTTCTTTTCTGATTTGGATTCCTTTTATTTCTTTTTCTTCTCTGATTGCTGTGGCTAAAACTTCCAAAACTATGTTGAATAATAGTGGTGAGAGTGGGCACCCTTGTCTTGTTCTTGATCTTAGAGGAAATGGTTTCACCATTGAGAATGATGTTGGCTGTGGGTTTGTGATATATGGCCTTTATTATGTTGAGGTAGGTTCCCTCTATGCCCATTTTCTGGAGAGTTTTTATCATAAATAGGTGTTGAATTTTGTCAGAAGCTTTTTCTGCATCTATTGAGATGATCATATGGTTTTTATCCTTCAGTTTGTGAATATGGTGTATCACATTGATTGATTTGCATATATTGCAGAATCCTTGCATTCCTGGGATAAACCCCACTTGATCATGGTGTATGATCCTTTTAATGTGCTGCTGGATTCTGTTTGCTAGTAGTTTGTTGAGGATTTTTGCATCTATGTTCATCAGTGATATTGGCCTGTAGTTTTCTTTTTTTGTGACATCTTGGTCTGGTTTTGGTATCAGGGTGATGGTGGCCTTGTAGAATGAGTTTGGGAGTGTTCCTCCCTCTGCTACATTTTGGAAGAGTTTGAGGATAGGTTTTAGCTCTTCTCTAAATGTTTGATAGAATTCGCCTGTGAAGCCATCTGGTCCTGGGCTTTTGTTTGTTGGAAGATTTTGTTGTTGTTGTTGTTTTTGGAAGACTTTTAATCACAATTTCAATTTCAGTGCTTGTGATTGGTCTGTTTATATTTCCTATTTCTTCCTGGGTCAGTCTTGGAAGGTTGTCCTTTTCTAAGAATTTGTCCATTTCTTCCAGGTTGTCCATTTTATTGGCATATAGCTGTTTGTAGTAATCTCTCATGATCCTTTGTGTCAGGGTGAGGGCTGGGGGCTGTGGCCTGGCATCTTGGCAGCAGCCTGGCCCTTGCCCCCTCTTTGGGAGAACTCCTTGGAGCAGATTTGCCAGCTACTGTTTCCAAAGACAGAGACTGTTTTCATTAACTCTGAATTCACAGGTTGGAATGTTATTTGCTTTCTCAAGGTAAATCACTTGTTCTGTAATAAAGGACCCTGAGGAAAAAAAGCTTTCCTTTTCTCCCAATCGTCTAAGCAAAGTGAACAGACCATTAGTACCATTGATACCTTTCACAGAGAGAAATCACACCTGAGGCATCCTCTTGGAAGGGCTTTTACAGAAAGGTGGCCTCAAGTCCTAGATCAGTCAGCAAGCCCCAGAAGAGGCCAATGAGAGAAAGGTTCCACCAGAAACTGGAAGAATACCTTGTGTTCATGCCTCAGAGACTTACTGGGTTATATTTACTGAAACCTGATAGTGATTAAGGATTAATAAGTTGCCTTATATCTAAGTGTTTCTTAAGTCTGCCCTTAAAGGTAGCTCGTTAGAAAGCATCATGCATGTGATTAAGGCCACAGTCTAGAGCCAAGTGGCCTAGATTTGAAGTCCAGTTCTGCCACTTGCTAACTTAGGACTTTGAGCAAAATAACCATCCTAAGTTCTAGAGCTCTGCTCGCCAATACGGTAGCCGGGAGCCACATGTGGCTGCTGAGCACTAGAACTGTGGCCACTCTGAGCACAGATGCACTGTAACTGTGAGATACACACTGGGTTTCAAAAACTTAGCACAAAAAAATGCAAAATATCTTATCAGTGTTTTATACTGATTACATGTTAAATGTTTTAGATAATTTAAGTAGACTATAAAATTAATTTTACCTTTTTAAAACTTTTTAAAATGTAGCTATACCATAAAACTTGAAATCCCATACGTGATTCATGTTATATTTCTGTTGGACAGTACTGCTTTAGAGGGATAAAAATAAACTCCGCTCCTAGGGTTGCTATAAGGGTTAAGGGAAATTATCCAAGTTAAGCACCTAGAACAGTGCTTGACATGTAGAAAGTTCTCCATTCACTCATTCAGCTATTCATTCACTCATTCATTCATTCAACCAACATTTATTGAGCAACTACTATGTGCCAGGCACTTTTCTAGGTATTCACATTACAGCATTGAGAATAGACCAAAAGTGGGGGTGGCGGGGGGAAGCCTCTATCTCAGTGGTAGTGGTAATTATCTATCTAAACTCAATGATTATTCATATAAGCTAGAAGCTATGTTCGGTGATTCTAATAAAAGTAATTCTAATGTTTATTGTTCTTGGGTATCATTTAGTGGAAATAGATGCTGCTATCCCTCGCAGTTAACTCTCCCTGTGGAGAACCCAGCTGTTGGAAACATGAGGTCATAAAAAGGTATATTCACCTGGGGAAAGCAGGAGGTCCAACTGCAATTAAGACTCTTAAGCCCTGACCTTGCAAAGCCCAAACTAGAAATAGATTACAAAATCCGATAGGAGTTCAGAGAAGGAGAGATCAAAGCGGGCAGAGAGCTGGGAAAAGAAATCAAGGAAGAGATGGACTCAAAGTTAGGTCCTGCAGGATGCCTAGGGCTAAAAAGGCACCAAGACAGGAGCTATATCTCAGGCATTATCAGATTTATAACACAATAGAATCCTGGATGAGCTCAATATTTCCACGCTCTGTGTCTGGGGCATATGCATATGTGTCCGGAAAATTGATTTTTCCTGTCAGATGCTGGCTGGCACCTGGAAGACAGCCCACAGCATGACTGGGAAGATGAATACCCAAGCCTTACAAAGGTGAATCATGCCGGCAGAGTCATCCACCTTATTAAGGTGGACCTGTCCAACTTGCTCACTTAAGTCTTTGTCTAGGCTGGTCTCCCCAGTCCTCTTCAGCCCCCTTCCCTTTCTCCCACACTGCAGCCACAGTAACAGAAATCCGGTCATGTTATACCCCTAATAACAATCCTTTAATCGTTTCCTATTGCTGTCAGAATAAAGACCAAAATCCTTCCTGAGGCTTACAGGGCTCTTGCTCACTTCATGGCATGCTCCCCTTGCTCTCTGTACTCCGGCCACCCTGACCTTTCAGTTTCTCAGCTTCACCTTGCTTCCTCCAGCCACAGGACATAGGCTCATGCTCTTCCCTCTTGTATGTCACTCCTCGACCCCAACCAATGAACTCCTTTCATCTCTCAGCTCAGTTATTACTTCCCCAGAAAAGCAATCCCCCTCCAGCATGCATTTGCCCGGCACCATGTCCATTTCTCCATGGCTCCCATCTCAGTGTAATCTACATTCATTGATGGGTTATTTGAGCCATGTCACTTCCCTCTTTCAAGGACCGCAGTGTACTTCAGTCCTTGAAAGTAGAAGCTTTGTCCTTTTGGCATCTAGCACAGGGCCTGGCACAGGGGAGGCAGTAATTAAGTATTTGTTCATTTCATTTACTCCACATTTTGTGTAAAGATTAAATAAGTGTATTATATATAGCTTATAACAGGCCTTGGCACAAAGTAAGTGCTATGCAAGTGATTATTCTTATTATTACAAGAGTTAGCTGTGCTAGGCATTGTTCTTCCATCTATAACTATGACTACAGTTTTACTTAAGTCTTGTTATACTTAATTCTTGAGGTTTCTTGGTGTGACATTCCAGTTACAGGCTTTTAATACCATCCTTGTAACATGCAGAATCTGAGGTTACACACTGTGCCTCCGAATGAATTCCAGGATGTCCTCGATTTCACTCTCATTAATGCTTCAAGCTGGGGAGGGTCAATATCAGATATCAAGATTGCAGCTTGCAGGAATCAAATAAATCTATTCGTTAGGACTTAGCACAGAACATGATTTAATGTTAAATGCCAGTGATTACTTTTATATTATAATTGTGCTATAGCAGGAAAAATATCACAGATTTTTTAGGACAACAGAGATGAAGAAACAGAGGTTCAGAGTTGTGGGTGACAACAATAATTAGAATCATTAATTAAGAGCTGGACACAAACTAAGTGGTTATATGTACCATTTCACTTAGTTCTATTAACAACTAGGCATTACAACCTCATTTTTCAGGTGAAGCTTAAGGAGAATCAAATATTAAAAATAAAAAATAGACATTTCTACAAGGAAGATATACAAATGGCCAATAAGCACATGAAAAGATGCCCAACCTCATTAGTCATGAAGAAAATGAAAATCAAAACCACAATAAGAGACCACTTCACATCCACTTGGATGGCTATAATAAGAAAAAAAAATTTCTAATGGAAAATAAGTTTTGGCAGGGATGTGGACAAATCAGAATCCTCATACACTACTGGTGGAAATGTAAAATGGTGCAGCCATTCTGGAAAATAGTCTGGCTGTTCCTCAAACAATTAAACATAGAGTTACCATAGGACCCAGCAATTCCATTCCCAGGTATATACCCAAGAGAAATAAAATTGTATGTCCACACAAAAACTTGTACAAGAATGTTTTCTGCAATGTTATTCATAATAGCCAAAAGATGGAAACAACCCAAATATCCATCAACTGAAGATAAATAGAAAAAAAATGTGTTATACAAATGTGTTATAGTGGAACACTCTGCAGCCATACAAATACAGTATTGATACATGCTACAGCACAAATAAATGTTGAAGACTTTTTGCTAAGTGAAAGAAGCCAGATACAGAAGACCACGTTATATGCTTCCAATCATATGAAATGTCCAAAACAGGGAAATCTACAGAGACAGAAACGAGATGAGCGATTGCTTAGAGCTGGAGAAAGCAGGGGAAGACAAGGGAATGATAATTAAAGGGTACAGAATTTCTGTTTGAGGTGTTGAAAATATTCTAAAACTGATTGCAGTGACAGTTGCACGTATCTGTAAATATATCAAAAAACAGTGAATTTAATGCTTTAAATGGGTGGACTGTATGGTATGTGCATCATATTTCAATAAAACTGTTTTAAAATTTTTAATAAACAAGTGGGACTATAACAAACTTGTGCACAGCAAAGGAAACTGTCCACAAAATGAAAAGGCAGCCTATTGAATTGGAGAGGATATTTCTAAACAATATATCTAATAAGAGGCTAATATCCAAAATATATAGGGAACTAACACAGTTCAACATCAAAAAAACAAACAATCCAATTAAAAAATTGGGAGGGGATCTGAACAGACATTTTTTCAAAGAAGACATACAGATGGCCAACATATACATGAAAAGAATCTCAACATCAATAATCACCAGCGATACAAATCAAAACCACAATGAAGTATCACCTCACATCTTTTAGAATGGTTATCATCAAAAGGACAACAAATAACAAGTGTTGGCGAGGACGTGGAGAAAAGGGAACCTTGTGCACTGTTGGTGGGAATGTAAACCAGTGCAGCCACGGTGGAAAACAGTATGGAGATTCTTCAAAAATTAAAAATAGAGCTACCATATGATCCAGCAATCCCATCCTGGACATATATCCAGAGAAAACCATAAGTTGAAAAGATACATGCACCTCAATGTTCACTGCAGTACTATTCACAATAGCCAGGACATGGAATCAACCTAAATGTCCATCAACAGAGGAATGGATAAAGAAGATGTGGTACATATATACAATGGAACATTACTCAGCCATAAAAAAGAACAAGATAATGCCATTTGCAGCAACATGGATGGACCTAGAGATTCTCATACTGAGTGAAGTAAGTCAGACAGAGAAAGACAAATATCATATACCACTTATATATGGAACCTACAGATGTAGAAAATAAACTTATGGTTACTGGGGGGTAAGGGGGGAGGGATAAAATTGGAAGATTGGGATTGACACATGCACACTACTACATATAAAGTAGATATCTAGTAAGGACCTATTGTATAGCACAGAGAACTCTACTCAATACACTGTAATGGCCTATATGGGAAAATAATCTAAAAAAGAGTGGATAAATGTATTTGCATAACAGATTAACTTTGCTGTACACCTGAAACTAACATGACATTGTAAATCAATTACATCCCAATAAAAATTTTTTTAAAAAGTTGTGCAGTGCCCAACAGGCACATATATCCATTAGTAAGTAATTATGGTTATGTAAGAATAAAATTTCAGAGAGCAGAAAATAAAAAATTAAAAAATAAATAAAAAATAAAAATAGAACTACCATATGATCCTGGAATTCCACTCCTGGGTATTTACCCAAAGAAAACTAAAAAACACTAATTCGAAAAGGTATATGCACTCCAATGTCCACTGCAGCATTATTTCCAATAGCCAAGATATGGAAGCAACTTAAGTGTCCATAGATAGACAAATGGATAAAGAAGATGAATACTACTAAGCCATAAAATGATTGAATTGAATACTACTAAGCCATAAAAAAAATCTTGCCATTTGCAGCAACATGGATGGATCTAGAGGGTACTATGCTAAGTGAAATAAATCAGACAAAGAAAAATACTGTATGATTTTATTTGCATGTGAAATATTTCAATAATTTTTTTTTAAATAAAAGGACCAAGAAGGCTAAAATGCCCCATCACTTAATAGGTTTCTTAAAACTAAAAATAAATAAATAATAATTATTTTAAGCTAATACGTTTTATTAATAATTCTATTATGTTCATTATGTTATTAATTTTTTCATTCTCTCCTCCTTTTCTTCCCATCAGCCCCTCAACTAGCTATTATTGCAGTGATACTTCAGCACCTTGAGAACAAATTAAAACTACTATTTCCCAACATTTTATTCCATGACAGGCTTCCTGTTTTGTTTTAACTTTGTCCATTTGTGTTTTTTTTCTGCAGAGTCTGGATTACTTCAGTAACTAATAAAATACGTTTTTAAAAAGAGTTTTCCAAATTAAGGCTAACCTGGACACAGCAGGTCTTTACATAGAAACCATAATGTTCAGGGTTCCTTTTGAAGGCTCTCAGGCAATGCCTACTGATTGCCAAGCCCTGAGCTGGGCACTGAGAATGCAGATGAGTAAAACGAGATTTCTGCTGGTAAGGATCCATCATCAAAGCTCGCTCCGCTGGTCAAAGGCAGATGCTTAGGATAAAACTTTCCATCTGGGTGCCGAAATGCTACTACCCTAACAGGCAGTGGGGTATCTGCTCAGTGGCCTATGGTTATTGCACATTTTGCAGTTATCTCTGATAGGGTGACAAAGAACCCCATCTAACACATTCTCCTGAGAGTTTCTGTAATTAGGAGAGGTTGCTGTCTGCCTGAGATGATTAAGTAATGTTCTAGTAGGCAAGAGGAAGAGTTAAGTGACCTTGAGTTCTTTTTAATTCCATTTGTAAAATCAACATCACCACTTTTCTGAGGGTTCAATAGAAAACTAAGATTCCACCATGTCCATTAATTTTATAATCCCTCAACTCAAGCCTAATCATGTCTTTTCATCACTTTTGCTAAGATCAACTATGGTACTGGTTTTCTTTGGCTTAGTATCTCAGGCCCTCTGAGAAAAATTAAGTTATTAAATATAGCATTTGCAATGTTCACACAATGTTTACACACACCACTTGCCCAATGTGCTAACAGAATGGGGACACAAAGAAGGAAAACCCTTCCTCTCACACGGCTCATCTTCTCCCCACCCACATGTGTTGGGCTAACTCTGGAACCAGCCCAACAATGGTCTTTCACTCCCTAAGGAGGGATGAACTGGCTCCTGAGGAACCCCAAGTGGTAGCCCTGGAGAGCAGGTTATGGCCTCCTCTCCTGCTATAATGATAGGTGTATAGTAAAAAATTTAACCTTGTTCAAAAAGAGGTCAAAAGCGGTCTGTCCTTTGCCCTTGGATTCTGGGATATAATCTCTAAGTCCTTAGAATGTCATGTCTCATAGGAGTATCTTTGTTTGCCGTGGCCTTGGGTCACATAGGATAGCCCAACAATGTGATTTTGAGTAAGTGCTGGCCACACCAGATAGCCACAGGGTGGAGGCTGGCCACATTAGGTATTAACACTACGCTTTAGGATTGGGGCTTTGGTATCAGCGGTGCTAGTCAGCCTCCAGAAGGGCTGAGGATCAGAGACTGAGATCAACCCTGTGAGCAATCAATCACACCTGCATGATGGAAGCCCCTGAAAACTCTGAATGCCGAGACTCATGTGAGCTCCCCTACTCCATGTGTATTGTCACACGTGGATGCCAGAAGAATAATGCTATCCTGACTCCATGGAGAGAGGATGACTCAAGTTCCATGTTGGGTTCTTTTCCTGGACTCTGTCCTCCCTGTGCATCTCTTCCCTTGGCTGATTTTAATCTGTAAACTTCCCTGTAATAAACCATAAATGCAAGTATGGTTTCAGTGGGTTGCGTGAGTCCCTTTAGAAAGTTATCAAACATGAGGGTGGTTTTGGAACTCCCTGCAAACTCACAGTTAATTCCAGAAGTAAGAGTGGTCTTGTGTGGACTGTGTTCCCTCTAACTTTGCAGTTGGCTAATTTACACAGCAGGTCAGGGCATGGTCTGAGATATCAACGGATTTGAATTAGGTAGACATGACCTACATCCTATCCTTCTCAGCACTGAGTGTCCCCCTTTCCTCTCTGCTTCTCCTACCCTCTTGCTTAATTCTTTCCTATTTATTCTTCCACTTCCAACTTCACTGCCATCTTTCTCCTTCCCCCTTATCAAAACCTACTCTGGAAAAGACAAGGGGAATCTGTTTATATGAATGTGTATAAATTGATACCAGCTTGCAGAATATAAATGGGCCAACTAGTCAGGCCAGGTGGTATAAACAATAGTTACCCTCACCCCCAAGACTTTCGTATTTTAATTGATAGGCAGCAAATAGCACCCAACTGCTTAGGTTTGAATCCTGCTTTGCCAGCTACTTGCTGTGTGATCTTGGGCAAGTTAGTTAACATCTCCTCCAAGACTCAGTTTCCCTATTTTAAATGGGGAACTAATATTAGTACCTACCTCCTAGGGTTACTGTTAGAATTAAGTAATTTAATATATTTAAATACTTAAAATAGTGCCTGACACATAATAAGCACATAATAAACAGACGATATTGCCACCATTTTTAACCAAAATCTTATTTCAAGGCAGTTCTCATTTTCTCATTCATGGAACTTCTGAATCAGAATCACTTCAGATTTAACCCATTGATCAACCTTGTCATCACTAAAAATGGAATAATAGAGCATTGCATGTCTCTTTATATGATAAAATATATGATACAATAAGTAGATGACTTCAAGTACTAAAAAATTCTTGCCAAATTTTTAAAAATTGAAACTGAATCTAAATCAAGCCTCTATATCTAAAATCGAACTCCCGTTTATAGACAACACAGGGGTTAGAACAAATTCTACAACACCAAGGGGTGGACTCAGCCAAACCCAGAATGTGGGACATTCTTCTAGCCTTGCTACTCAAAGCATGGCCCCCTGTCTCCCCAGCCCTCAGCAGCTTCAGCATCACCTGAAAGATGGTTAGAAACGTAGACTCTCAGACCTAACTCAGATCTGCTGAGTCAGCATCAGCACTTAAACAAGATCCATAGGTGATTCACATGCACATTAAATTTGGAGAAGGTCTCTAACCAATCAATGTCTTAAAAAACTGGGGAGTCACACAGAATAAACAGACTTATGACAAAGAACATCCAACTGCAATGTAAAACCCTAGTTTGAATAGATTTAAACAAGCCAACCATAGAAAGGCATTTCTGACATAGAAAAATTTGAAAATGGATTGAGTATTAATTGATATTACAGAATTACTAATTTTGTTCGGTATGACATGCCATAGTCATAGGTACAAACAAAAACAGTTGCTGGAGATGAATAGTTAAATATTTACTCATGAAATAACCTGCTGTCTGGATTGGTTTTAAAATATATAGGGGAAAAATTTTTAATGGGTACATAAATGAAATGAAAAATATTGATAATTGATGGAAGTGGGTGATGGATGCATGGAAGTTCATTACTCAATTTATTTTTGTGGGTACTTGAATTTTTCTATAATAATAAAAATTTTAATAAATATTCTATTAAAAAATAATCACCTGGAATGTCCATTTAAAAGTCAGATTTCTGGGCTCCCTCACTCAAAATTACTGAATCCAAATGGCAAGCGTGAGCCCAGGCATGTGAGATTCTAAGATGCCAGGATTCTAAATAAGGGCAGAACCTGCAATGACACCACCACCCCACCCCCGCCCCGGCAACTGCCTACGCTTTTTAGTAAACGACCTTAGTGCAATCTATGAATCTCAGCTTCCCAAGGCCCACAAAACCATCATGAATTTACGTGAATTACAAATCAGGTCTCCCTCACTCCATTTGATAAATGTTGATTTTGAAGTGGCAGAGGACAGAAATAAAGAAAGAAGAAAGGAAAGAAAATGGAAGGGAAAAGGAAAAAAAGAAAAACAAAAACAGCAATACCTCTTTCTTTACCCCTAGGCTTTGTACCCACCACCACCAATGATGGCCCTTAGTCGACTACATGTCTGCCTTCACCCTAACATTGACAGCACCTGGCCCCCAGCCCTCAAAAGGAGAAATCAACAGCAGAGGGAAGGCTGGGGAGAAGTTCTGTCAGGAAAGTTTAGGAGTTACTGCAATGGAAGAAGATGGCTTACTGCCTTTAAAAATAGACTCTAGAGGCATCTCTCACACCACCCAGATTCAAATGTCCAGGTAAATACCCTAAATGAAATTTCAGCCAGAATTCTAAATGCAATTCCAAGCACATGATTTACAACTTTAATGTGATGCCTATTGCCTTTAATTAAATGAGATGTCCTTTTTGAAATCACAGTTACAGACACTTGCCATTTTCAAAATGCCCTCAGGTAACTCCCAACATTTGTGCCCTTCAAGTGAGCAGTTCATTTTCACTCTCACATACATAATAACTCACCTAGGCCATTGCTGGCTGTACCCATCAGCAGACGAGATTTACAGAAGCTTCACCACAGTAAATACATCAGGTCAGGCCTGCAAGCCTCCAAGATGGTTTCAAGACAGAAACTGTGTAGATAAAGTGAGACCTGAAAGGATAAATATCCCCCAAGGTGATATCCAAAAAGGGTAGAAGTTTAATGTTTGTATGTCTTTCCTGGTAAATTTTAACCTTTTTAGCATTACTTCTAAATGGATTACTTAAATCTTAAAACTATTTTTGGATTTAAACTTACTCTCTTGACCAACATGGCAGGACAAGTGATAACCCTAATCCTTTTTTTTTTAATGATTTTTTAAAATTATTTGACAGCAAGAGGAAAACAAAGGAAAAAGTGAAGCCAGCTCCTCATTTTTCAGGAAAGTGAGCAGACAAGCATGGCAGGAGTTCATCACTCTGTGAGCACCAGGCCTTGTCACGTGTTTCCATCAATTCATTTTCATTCATCACCTGAGCCAAGCCAAGAGGATAAGAAATGCCGATTAGACTTTGCTTTTCTCTCTAAGGCCTCCACGACTCTGAAGGTTCCATCTTACTCAGCAACTTTAATTTATCTTCCCTTCTTTTTCTTCAGATCTCTGTTGACGTACAAGTATTGACTAACTAGACAGGCTAGGAGGAATGAGAGGACGCAGAGCCTTTCCAGCTAAACATGTGGTTCATTTACTAGATGACAGCTGCTCACAAGCTTCTCGGGGTGAGCCCAAGTTGGCAGGACGACCGCAAATTTATTGTGAGGCTAAGGAATGCTATTAACATCTAGACTGATTTAGAGGGAGGGCAGGAATGGGTGCCTCTGTGAGATTTAGGTAATAGTTTCCCATTGCCTGGAAGGTCAAGACCCAACTCCCTAGCACATCTTACACAGCTGATCACAACCTGGCTCTTCCCAAGCCACCCTGCCTCAGCGCCCACCATTCCCCCACAGAATCCACCCCAGGCTGCCCAAAGCTCTTTCCTCTGAGGCTCCACGTAAGTCTTTTTTCCACCTGCAATTCTCTCTCAATACTATCCCACACATCTGCCAAGACCCAGCTCCAACGTCATTCCCCCAGGGAAGGCTGCACTCACCTCTGGCTCCCTCCTCTTTGCCCTCATGGACTTTTCCATCTGCCTCCACTAAAGCTCACTGGCTTCTTGCCATAATTATTTGTGTCTAAGTGTGTGATTCTCAATGTACTAATCTGTTTTAATATGGAAATGGAAATGTTCTGTCTTCTCTTTTGCTGCAGTCGAAGAATGAAAGGAAATATAGACCCTTTGAAGGTTTGATTCCTGACCTTGGGAAGTTTTAGGAAAAAATCGGAGGGTAGGAGATGTCTTGCCAATAAGTTCTGTTATGGAAGAAGAGAATAGAGGAGAATTTGTATGGCAGAGGGAAGGGCAGGACTCAAGAGGACTAGGTGAAAGGGGAGCAACTGGGGCAAAAAGAGACGGAAAGAGCTGGGGTCTCTGAGGCCTGAGAACCAATGGAAGTCATGTTGGAACTGAATCATTGCCCAAGGACAGCTCAACTTTCATCTTCAAGGAGAGCCTCCCATGTCCTGCACCCAAGGTCCATACCACCTGATCCCTCTTCTGCACCAGAGAGGATGTCCTTCTCCTCTCCCCTCCTTCTCCTCACCTCACCCTCAACTGCCCAGTACCCCCATACCAGCAGATATTACTTGGTACTCATCCCATCAAACCTCCCCACACTCCAGAAAATCCATAAGGCCATAGGGGCAGGGGGTCTTGAACAGGTAGTAATGCAGAAAGCCCACACTTATCCTAGGAGGTGGACAGAGTGCATTAACTGAGCAAACTAGAGACATATGTAAGTAGCACCGTAGTTGGTGACAGCTCTGTACTTCCGGCCATCTCCCTAACTTGACTGTAAGCTCAAGGACCAGGTCCCATTCATCATTGTTGCCTAGGAACAATGTAATCTGGAATGTAATAAGTTCACAGTAAATGTTAGTTTTATGAATATCTAAAAGCAAATTGCTTGTTCTTTCCGTAAAAATATGATCTTTTTGTAGTAGGAGAAAGTTTTCAAAATTTTTCTACTACCACTCTTTTTTTTTTTTAACTAAACATTTATCAATATTTATTGGAGCACCTACCATATGCAAAGTACTATGACAGGTAGAGAGGAGGGGAGGGGTGCTACAAGAATGAATAAATAGAAGATGACATTTAATGTGAGGTGACTCAAAATATAAAAGTAATCATTTATATAGAAGCCATCATTCATAGCCAAAATGTTAACATAATCTAATTTCAATCCTAAATTAGTATGCATCATCATTTTGTAATGGGCACTGAAAAGTGAAGTTTTTAACAGACATCCCCATAAGTCTCTCCCAGCAGTATCCTAGGCTGTGTACTGTGGAAAAGACTTTGACACCACCAACTCCGGGCTCATAAACATCAAGGGAAGAAGGCTCAACATCAGCATATTATACGTGAGTAAAATACTGTTACCTGTAATCTGCATTGGAGTGCAGAATTCATGATTAGCATTTAAGTACCAGGAGGAGAATTATGAAGCCTTCTGCTGGTTTTCTTCAAACACAGGTTTTAACTTTGTGTCCTAGCAATTTAAAACAACTAACATGTCAAGCTGGGATATTAGAAGTGATCAAATAGATCAAATATATCAGTAAGTAATGAACCTATGGCTGAAATTTAAGAGCAGGGTTCAAAGATGCATACAGTTGAAGATCTTAAGTTTATCTCAGGCTGACTCAGGCTGCTTTCTTTTACCCTAATTTTTCTCCCTCTCTCTCTTTTTTTGGGGGGGGGGTATAGTTGTTTTACAATGTTGTGTTGTTTCTACTGTATAGCGAAGTGGAGTTCCCTGTGCTATACAGCAGGTTCTCATTAGTTATCTATTTTATACACATTAGTGTATATATGTCAATCCCAATCTCCCAGTTCCTCCCACCCCCTGCTTTCCCCCCTTGGTGTCCATACATTTGTTCTCTACCTCTGTGTCTCTATTTCTGTGGACAAGTCCTTTTTAAGGTGGTTGTAAATGGGCAGTGTACTTAGATGGTGCACACCTTTGGAGCAGGTTAAAGCTTAGCTTGCAAACACCAGAACTACAAGTCGATGGATACACAGAAATTCAGTTATTCAAATAAAAACATCAGTTGATCATCAGTCAATATCAAGTTCACAAAGCAGCTGGCTGAGTTTTAAACTCTTTCACTTTCCAACTAGGAACTTTGCAGAAGCAATCATTGCAATAATCAGTGAATCAGGTTGTTGAAAGGACTAAGTACCAGACAGGCTGCAGTTCAAAGCATCTAAACTGAAAATTTTACCATTAGGGAACTAGAGTAAAGCAGAATCACACTTGTCTCTATAATGGTTGAAATCCCACCTCAAAAACAATCAATCAATGGTCATGACATGAAAGAAAGTAAGCACAAGTCATTGCACAAGAGATTATGGAGTAGATTCTAGCACTTCTAAAATAACGAACACTTATAAAGGAGTTAAACTCAAATATGTTGCAGCATTGGAGTTTTAATCTTAGACAAGCTCTTAGACAAACCCAGGGCCACCACGCAAACTCTGGTAGGGGCATCATCCACTTTCATCTGTAAAAAACATATACTGAATTGTGACCTATAAATCTCCTGTAACCAATGCTGGACAAAAAAGGCACTTATTTTATGCTGTATTTCTTTTCTCTAAAAGGGGAATTATAATTTCTGAGTCTACATAAGGATTATCTGGAGCACTTATTAACATTAAATGCACATCTCCTCCCCCTGGAGACTAGGATTCAGTAAGTTTGAAGTGGGGTTCAAGGAGCTTTATTTCTTTTTTTTTTTTAACTTCCCATTTTGAAATAATTTTAGACTTACCAGAAAGTTATGAAAATAACACACCCAGATTTCCTAATATTAGCATCTTAGTACAATTATCAAAACCAAAAAATTAACATTTATAAGATGCTCTTAATCAATTGCAGTGGGTTGAGTTGTGGCCCCAAAAAGGTATCTCTTAAGTCTGAAGTCCCAGAACTTGTGAATGTGAACTTATTTGGAAAAATGGTCTTTACAGCTGTAATTAAGTAAGGAATCTCTAGATAAGATCATCTTGGATTAACCAGGTAGACTCTAAATTCAATGACAAGTGTTTTATAAGAAAAGAAAACACAGAAGAGGAGAAACACAGGAGAGAAGCCCTGTACAGATGGAGGCAGAGATTTGAGTTTTATTACCACAAGTCAAGGAACACCTGAATCCACCAGAAGCTGGAAGAAGCAAGGAAGGATCCTCTCCTACAGTCTTCACGAAGGAACCAACCCTGCCAACACCCTGATTTAAGAACCTCCAGAACTGTGAAGGAATAAATTTTTGTTGTTTTAAGACACCCGGTTGTAGTACCTTATTACAGCAACTCTTGGAAACAAATATATCCAGGTAATGATAATAAATGAAACAAATATTGTCTCTCATTTCTGAGTGTAATCACCTCTGCTTACTCTCAATAAAGGACTGGTGAATCGCAAAACTATTTTTAACCTGGGCTTAATGTCCTACAACTTTACTCTCTTTCTTTCTGTCCTAAAGTTACTATTTCTTGAATAGCCTTTTATAAATCTGAAATTTCTAAATTCCATGGAGGAGGGTTTCAAAGATAATTAATTGATCAAGGAGGATTCAGTATTATTCATAAGTAAATTTATTGAGTACAGGCACCATATTTTGTGATTATTAAGCTTTGACATGAAAAATAAAGCTTAATTGCTACTGCCAAGGAACTAGGAAAAGCTTTTTACATAAACAGTAACACAGATGGATTTTCATATGTTAAATAATTTAAGAGATTTTAAATGTGCATGGCATTCTCAACATCTCCCTACTGAATATTAAAGTAACGTAATATTTTACACAATGATTTAACTTTTGCATTGCATAAACAATAGGTGAAGAGTAGATCTTAAGCTTGATATTTTGGAACTGTTTTGACATATAATCCACAAATGGGAAACTTGGAATATACTCACTAAATGATCCAAATATGTTGATATTGGAATTTCTGGGGATTGGTATCCACTTTTGACATTTCAGTGTATGATTAGCAATGTGTTTCAATGTCATTTGATTCAGATTAACACTTCGAGCAAAGAAATGAAGTTACCTGATTCTCTTTAAGATATCTCTTGAATCTATCACTTTGCCCCCAACACTAAATAGTTAGATGGGTTTTGTTCAAGTAAAATCTTTTTAAATTTTCTATGAAACATAAGAATATGTATTTTATCCCTACCAAGAAAATAAGCACTAATCTTAGGTGCTTATTAATTATTTAATTCCATAGGCCTAGGAATTAAAATAAACCACTCTTCATCAAAGTAAACATTTTAGTGGAACTGAAAGGGGCTGTGAGCCCCTTTCAAAAGCTAAGGAATAAGTACCATATTCCTTATATGAATGGAGTCCATTGGCATTTGCCTAATGCTGCCAAGTACGGAAAGATTCTGTTGAATGATTCTGGCAGGTCTGAACACGATCTGCCTTCAACCTTTCCTCCCACCGTGAAAAATCTTCCAATATGATTGGCTCTTAATGATTTTCCTTACATTCTGAAGGGGTAAATAGAAATGTTCACTTTAATTGCTCTTTATCTCTCCTAACATGAGAAATCTAACCAGCAACTCTGTCAATGCCAAGTAGACTTGCTTTCATTATGAAGTGTGACTGATTTCCCCACACTTCTCTTGACACAGCTCAACAGACTGAATGTGTGGTAGTTAATATAGTCCTATCTGTCTCAAGATCTGCATCACAAGTACTAACAAACATAACATAACCAATAAACAAGTTTGTTTTTAAAAATAAAATGTAAATTTCCCTTCTCAATAAATATATTCTGCAGCTGCTTAGAAAATATGAGAAATTGAATCTGAAAAACAATCCAGATATGTTTCTAAATATTAAAGAAAGGATATACTTCCATACTCATGAATAGGAAGACTCAACTTGTCAAAATGTCAATTCTTCCCAAGTTGATCTATAGATTTAATACAATGCCAATCAAAATTCCAGCAAGTTATTTTGTGGACATTGACAAACTGATTCTAAAGTTTATATAAAAAGGCAAAGACCCAGAATAGCCAACACAATATTGAAGAAGAACAAAGATGGAAGGCTGGCACTACCTGACTTCACGACTTGCTATAAAGTTATAGCAATCATGACAGTGTGGAACTGGTGAAATAATAGAGGAATAGATCAATGGAACAGAACAGAGAGCCCAGATATAGATCTCCATAAATATAATCAACAAAGGAGCAGAGGCAATACAATGGAGCAAAGGTAATCTTTTCAACAAATGGTGCTGGAACAATTGGACATCCACATTCAAAATAATTAACCTAGACACAGATCTCACACCCTTCACAAAAATTAACTCAAAATGAATCACAAACCTAAATGTAAAATGCAAAACTATAAAACTCCTAGAAGAGAACATAGGAAAAAACCTAGATGATCTTGGGTATAGTGATAACTTTTAGATACACCACCAAGGCAGGATCCATGAAATAAATAATTGATAAGATGGATTTCATTAAAAGTAAAAACTTCTGCACTGAGAATGATTATGTCAAGAGACAAGAAGATAAGCCACAGACTGAGAGAATACAATTGCAAAATACATATCTGATAAAGGACTGTTATCCAAAATATACAAGGAACTCTTAAAACTCAACAATAAGAAAACAAAAAACCCAATTAAAAACTAGGCCAAAAAAAAATGGTTCTGAAGAACCTAGGGGCAGGACAGGAATAAAGACGCAGACATAGAGAATGGATTTGAGGACACGGGGAGGGGGAAGGGTAAGGTGGGACGAAGTGAGAGAGTGGCATGGACATATATACACTACCAAATGTAAAATAGATAGCTAGTGGGAAGTAGCCACATAGCACAGGGAGATCAGCTCGGTGCTTTGTGACCACCTAAAGGGGTGGGATAAGGAGGATGGGAGGGAGACGCAAGAGGGAGGGCATATGGGGATATATGTATACGTATAGCTGATTCACTTTGTTATACAGCAGAAACTAACACAACATTGCAAAGCAATTATACTCCAATAAAGATGTTAAAAAAAAAACTAGGTCAAAGGCTTTGACACCTCACCAAAGACAATATACAGATGGCAAATAAGCATATAAAAATATGCTCCACATCATATGTCATCAGGGAAATGCAAATTAAAACAATACTACTACATACCTATTAGAGTGGTCAAAATCCAGAACACTGACAACACCAAATGCTGACAAGCATGTGGAGCAATAGGAACTCTCTCGTTGCTGTGGGAATGCAAAATGCTACAGCCACTTTGGAAGACAGTTTGGTGATTTCTTACAAAATTAAACATACTATTACCATATGATCCAACAATCATGCTCCTTGGTATTTACCTAAATGAGTTGAAAACTTATGTCCACACAAAAACCTGCACATGGATGTTTATAGCGGATTAATTCATAATTGCCAAAACTTGGAAGTAACCAAGATGTTCCTCAGTAGGTGAATGGATAAACAAACTGTGGTACATCCAGACAATGGAATGTTATTCAGTGCTAAAAAGAAATGAACTATCAAGTCATGAAAAACATGGGGGAACCTTAAGTGCATATTTCTAAGTGAAAGAAGCCAATCTGAAAAGCTACATACTGTCTGATTCCAACTATATGACATTCCGGGAAAAGTAAAACTACGGACACAGTATAAAGATCAGTGGTTGCCAGGGGTTGGCAGTGGGGGTGGAAATGGGGACAGAGAGGAGGGTGGCAGGGGATGAATAGGCAGAACACAGAGGATTTTTAGGACATACTCTGAAAATACTCTGTATGCTAATGATGGATATATGTCATTATACATTTGTCCAAACCCATAAACTGTACAACACCAAGAGTGAACCCTAATGTAAATTATGAACTTTGGGTGATTATGCTGTGTCAGTGTAGGTTCACCAACTGCAACAAATGTACCACTCTGGTGGGGGATGTTCAAAACTGGGGAGGCCATGCATGTGTGGCATCAGGGGGTATATGGGAAACCTCTGTACCTTCTCTTCAATTTTGCTGTGAACCTGAAACTCCTCTAAAAAAAATAAAGCCTTAATTTTTTAAAAAAAAAGAAAGAAAGGTTATCCTGAGTTCATATTTCTAAATCTTTCCATCAAATCACTTCTCCTCCAGTAGCTCCTCCATCCAACCAATTTCTCAGGTCCAAAATCTACTGTCTTCCATGGTCCATCATCTCCTCCAATGTCCAAATGCCCAACTCCTCAACAAGTCTTAGAGACACTTCCTCCGAAGTGTTTCCAATTCCTCCATTTTTCTCCACCTTCACCTGTCTCCTCCGAAACACCATCATCCCTTGTCTGATTTACAGCAATAACTTCTGAACTGTTCACTCTCACTTGACCCTAATTCATTCTCCACACATCAGTCAACATAATCTTTAAAAAATGTAAAACTGTTCAACAGGTTCTCATTGCAGTTAAGATAAAACCACAATGAGATATCACCTCACACCTTTGAGAATGGCTATTATCAAAAAGACAACAAATAATAAGTGTTGGTGAGGATGTGGAGAAAAGGGAACCCTTATACACTGTTGGTGGGAATGTAAATTGATGTACCAATTCCACTGTGGAAAACAGTATGGAGGTTCTTCAAAAAATTAAAAATAGGAGTACCATATGATCCAGCAATTCCAGTTCTGGGTATATATCCAAAGGAAATGAAATTAGTATTTCAAAGTGATTTCTGCACTCCCATGTTCATTGCAGCATTATTCACAATAGCCAAGACATGGAAGCAACCTAAGTGTCCACCAACAGATGAATGGATAAAGAAAATGTGGTATATATATATATATATATATATAGACACACACACACACAATGGAATATTACTCAACCATAAAAAAGAATGAAATCCTGCCATTCGTGACAACATGAATGGACCCTGAGGGCACTATGCTAAGTGAAATAAGGTAGACAGAGAAAGACAAAAACTTTATGGTCTCACTTATATGTGGAGGCTGAAAAAGCCATACTTATAGAAACAGAGAGTAGTATAGTGGTCATCAGATTCTGGGAGGTGGGGGAAATGGGGAGGTGTTGGTCAAAGTATACAAACGTCCAGATATAAGACGAATAAGATCTAGGGCTCTAATGTGTAGCATGGTGGCTATAATTAACAACACTGTATTATATGCTTAAAAGTTGCTGGGAGAGTAGATCTTTAATGTTCTCACCAGAAAAGAAGGTAATTATGTGAGGTGATGTGTAACTAACCTTATTGTGGTAATCATTTCACAATATATATGTGTATCAAATCATCACATCGTACACCTTAAACTTACACAATGTTATACGTCAATTTTATCTCAATAAAGCTGGGGGAAAACTATGTAAAAAAACCCCACTAAAATCCTTCATTTTGATACAAAGGTCTGCATCACCTGGTCCTGCTCACCTCTCCAGACTTACCTCTACCATGTGTCACCTGCTCTGTATGCTGCAGGTCATGTGGCCACCTCAGGGCCTTTGCACTTTCCCACCCTTATCCCTCTTCTTTACCTGCTTCATCTACTCATCCTTTAGGTCTCAGCTTGTTCTACTCTTTGATAGAAGCTCTCTCTGCCCCTAACCTAAATCTCTCCTTCTCTTATCATTTCTTATTGCACTGTTTAAATATCCTTCCTAGCATATATGTCTTATATGTATATTGGATATAATATAATGTATATTTGTATAATTTATACGTATAGACTTATTTGTACAAATAGTGTTTAGTATTTATCCCCCCACTAGACTCTATGCTTTATAGGAGGCAAGAGTATCTGTATTGCTTACCGTTTTCTCCCCACACCTAGCACACTGCCTGGCATAGAAGGTGCTTAGTATATATATTTGCTCAGTATGTACCTTAATAAACAAACGGCAAGAACCTCCACCTTCACGTCAATAAGACATATTGCCACTACTTTCTTTTCAGGATCATTCAAAGGAATGAAGTTGTGTATCCTAACAGTTACTGTTATCCCTACTGTCTTCTGAACCTAACCTCCGGAAGCTTTTATACACACTGTAAATTCCGCATACTGTACATAAACAGAGAGGGCTATGAAAGGAAAGAAGGCGTGAATTGGTCTGGGTCTGTACTATGACAAACACCTGACTACAACAGGAGAGAGGGAATCTGTAATCTTTTAACTTCTATTTTAATTAATTATCTAGATTCTGGATAATCTTTGTTAAAATAAAAAAATAATATTAGTATTATTGTTGTTATTGTTATTATATTTGTGTGTGATTTTATAGTTAAGCAAGTGTCAAATCAAAATATTAAACCAGTAATTTCACAAACCAAACAACTACATCTATAATTGCAAACTTCTATACATGCTAGCCATAAGATTTGGGAGTGCCATGGGAAACAGTAACCCTTACACATTCACTTCTCCTTTCATTCAATATTCATTTATTAAATATTTATCACACGCCAATGCTAAAGACACAAGAATAAATAAGAAGAGTAGCTCAGCCTTCTCCATGGAATCCGCACAACAATGCTACAGAGTGGTCAGGACAGATACTATCATTCCCACTTTACACATGAGGACAGAGAGGTTTAGGAAATTCAAGTCACTTCCTGAAAAATCACATGTAAGAGGCCTGGCATTAGTGTCTGGTTGGTCTAATTCCAAATCAAGAGTCGCTCTCCATTACTCAGTGCGTCTTGTTGTGCGAGGCGTGTGAATTTCATTCTGCAGTTACTGAGATATTTGTCTCTGTGAAGGTACCCCTTCAATGAACTAAGCAATTCACAAGAGGCAAATTCTAATCTTGGTAGTCTTAGGGGGTGAAAAAAAAAAAGGTAGATTTTCCTCTCTGTGAGAAGGTGATAGCAAAGAGAACTGTCCCTAGGGAACAGATGAAAAAAACGTTGTACACGTGTAACATAATACAAACATAAAGCACCGTAAGCTGTCTTCACTCTCCACCTTGCTAGCCCAGAAATGAAAAAACATAAGATAGGAAATTGTGGGCGTTTTGTATGCGAGCAACTAAGCTCCCCTGGAAGCTGCGAGTGGTTTTCACCAAAGCTGCTTTTCTGTAGTTGTTTCAGCTGATGCTAATGAAACTCCTTTCTGGCTAATAGGCCAACTGCTCCATTCGAGGAAGCACATACGTTCTCCCCGAATTTAGTCTCCGCTACCTCCAGGGCGACAATGGCTCTTCTGTAGCTGACAGTTTTAGTGCAGCCTCTGGCTCCCACATTCTTCTGCTTGTCTCTGAGAGAAGCAGAGCGACGGGGGTCAATGAGTTGGCGAGAGGTCACTGCTTCATCTAGGAAGATCACCCAAGGGGCACAAGGAGCTCCTCAGTGGAGTCAGCCCCCAAGTTGGGGGCCAACCTGTTCGTCGAGGCACAGTGGGGTGGGGGCAGTGAGCTGCCGTTCTCAGAAGAGGGATGGGCTGCAGGTGGTAATTTACAGAGGTGGCATGGGGAGCATTAAAAAGTCGGAAACTTTGGCTTTGGTAGAGAGCTTGAGCATATCTGATACCAAACTTTTAACGTTTTCCAAAGTGAGCTCCATCAAGATCTGCCATACTAAAAAAGACAATGGTTACATCAATAGATGTCATAGGAGAGGGAGGGAGGGAGAGGGAGAGGGAGAGGATGGACGAGAGAAGCCTCATAGTTACAAATACTCAGGAAACACTGGGGTTAACAGAACTTCGTAAAGCCTTTGATTTGCTTTCATGCACTATAATGCTTTGAGAGAAATGATAACATTCAACATTTTCCTTAATCTATTTAACCATTTTTTGCAGAACTTCTATAGAAGTCGGCATGTTGTTGGCCGCAAGTGGCAATACCTAGCCAACACTGTCTTAATACAATACAGACATTTAAATACCTCACATATCACACAGTGCAGAGGAAGACTTTCCTTATTTGGTCCAGGGCTTAGGCAGGTCACAGTGCTGGGTGTGAAGCTCTGTGATTCTGCTGGCCTTTCCCTCATGGTGGCAGGAAACTAGAGCAGCATCAAGCATAAGTCTCACACAGCAACATTCCAAGAGCAGAAAAAAAAAAATCTCTCTCCACTGGCCTCTCTCCCCTTTCACCTGGGAAGAAAACCTTTCCCCGAGACCACCCGTTACATGTCACTAGCCAGATCTAGGACATACAGCCACCCCTAACTGCAAGGGGAAGCTGAGAATCTGGGTAATACCAGCCTCTGCAGTGGGAAGTGGGCAAGGAAAGGGGGGTTACAAGTAATTGCTGGGCACATAACCCATAGCCACAGCCCCTCTTGGGGTTACTTGTTCTAAGTGTTGATAGAGGTATGTTTCACCATTGTGGTAGCTCGGGAGAAAGACAAGCTCATTTCCTTTGGCCCTTTTACAAGTTGAATTGTGTCCCCACCCCCCAAAACTGATACGCTAATGTCCTAGCACACATCACCTCAGAAAGTGACTATATTTAGAAATAGGGTCATTGCAGGTATAATTAGTTAAGATGAGATCATAGCAGAGTAGGGTGAGCCCCTAATCCAATCTGACTGGTGTCCTTATAAAAAGAAGACATTTGGACACACACATGCGCACAGGGAGAACGTCATGCGAAGACGAAGGCAGATGGGACTGATGCAGCAGAAGCCAAGGAATGCCCGAGACTGCCAACGAACCACCAGAAGCCAGATGAGCAGCATGGACCAGACTCTTCCTCAAAGCCCTCAGAAGGAAGCCAGCCCTGCCAGCACCTTGATCTCGGGCTTCTGGCATCCAGAACTGTGAGGCAACACATCTCTGTTATTCAAGCCACCTAGCCTGTGGTACCTTCTTACAGACACCCTGGCAAAATAATACAGACCGCACCCATCCAAACACAGGCACCACTCCTCTAGGTGAGCAGGGCACCTCCTGCATCTCAGGGCTCAGTGGCATCCAGGAATGTTAGAGAGCTGTTGCCAACAAGTGCTAAGTGAGAGGAGGACCAAGCCATACCTCCAGCTCACAGGGCATCTCTCCTGCTACATGGCCAAGGCCAACGGCGACACATGGTTACTGCAGAAGGGAAGTCTCCATCTGATACTGCAGAAACAGCAACTCCCACAGCTGAGCCATGCAGGGAAAGCATGGTGTTCACCCAGGTGGAGACTGGATCCCAGAGCACTGACTCAGAAGTGCCCAATGGAAGCTAGGAGACTTGAATCAACTCAGATCCACACGTCACTCCATGCCCAGCCCCTTCATCCTCTCCTCTCTCCCCTCACATCCTCTCCGTTCACTCCCTCCTCCCAGCTTGGCAAGGAGTTTTTGTCTAACTCACCATGTCGTCTCCACACAGAGCTGGCTTAACGTGTATGGGACCTGTGCAGCCACGCAGGGCCTGGTGCTCATAAGGGCTCCACGCTTGGCTCGATGCTCTGCTGTTGTCATCAAGAAACTTGGTTTTTTAACAAAGAACCTCACAATGTCACTTTGCACTGGGCCCTGCAAAGCATTTTCCTGGTCAGAACTTGCCTTTAAATTTTGCATTTAATTAGATTGTATGCCAAAAGCCAAGAGTTGACTCTTTTCTCAAAGCAGACCAGTAGACCATTCCTTACCTAAGGAAATAAACTCAGAATACCTAGCTGACTGGATGGGAGAAGGGCCCAGGGGTAGAAAGAAACAGAATGTGCTGACTGCCACAGCCCACTCCTGGACCATTCAGTGGGGTCAGCCCCAGCAGGGCACCGTCGTTCAAACTGGTGGGTTGCAACCTTTAGTGGGTCATGAAATCAAATTGTCAGTCAGGACTAGCATGTTTTAATGAGACAGAATGGAATGGAACAGAATAAAAGGGAAGGGAATGGAATAGAATGGAACAAAACAGAATAGAATAGTTTAGAGTATATCAAAAGTAGAAAGATAAGGAGAGTTTCATGAAACTTTTATTTCAATTATATATGTGTGTATACCAGGTAGTAAGGTAAAATATGTGCTTTCTGTGACTTAAAAACATTTGAAAGCCATTGCTTTAGACCCTGGATTCCAGGGCAAGGGTCAGTGAACTATGGCCCGAAGACCAAATCCAGCCTGTTTTTGTAAATACATCTTTACTGGAGAACAGCCATACCCATTTATTTACGTACTATCTATGGCTGCTTCCACCCCACCATGACAGAATCAAGTAGTTGCAACAGAAACCATGCAACCCACAAAGCTGAAAATATTATCTGGTCCTCTACAGAACAAGTTTGCTGAACCCCGCTCTAGCAATGTGCACTGCGAGTTGGAGGAGACAGCTGGTTATTGAAAAGAAAATAGAGGTGCAATCACGAGGCCAAGAATACGTGAATGGAGGAAGCAAAAACAGGTTTCTTTAGGTACTGCTAGAAGAAAAAAGCCAAAAGCAAACACACAGAGTCAGAGCATATTGTCAAAGACACCCTGGGGGCAACATGCAAGCTTCAAAGTAGCCCAGAGCTTGGCAGGGCAGCCTGCGGGTCAAAGAGTATCCAGACTGAAAGGTCACCCATTCTTGCCCCTGTCCTTCGCAGGCTTCTCCAGCGGTCCCAGCGTTCAGTCTCTTTCCAGCTGTGTTCATCTGCACCCTTTGCTCCCTCTACCATCGCACCTTAGACCCAGGCCTCAGGGTTCCCCCATGCTTTGGAGGAGCACCCTAGGGCTGGACCAGGTCCTACATGGCTATCAGTTAGCAGAAGCACCTTCCTCTGCTGCCTGGGACATGCCAGAGACAGCAGTGCCATCCTCTGCACTTGAACCAGCACCACAGGGGTCCCAGTTCCCATTTCTACCCTTCAGGGCACTCTCAGACCATTTATCCCCAGGCTCTGCACAGGGATTCCCCCAGATGATTCAGAAAGCTCCAACAATCCGGGTGTCTTAGGGAAGCTCCAGTTCCAAGAGAGCGATCTGGCCAGCAGGGTATTTCTTCCTTGGGACAACCCAAGACTGGTCCGTGAAAAGTGCTGACATGGAGATCGGGAGGTGACTCTCACTCATGCTGGACACACGAGTGGGTCAGATCAGTCCTGAGCCACACGTGTGGGTTCCTGCTACGGTTCTTGCCTGTCTGTATTCTGCCAAAGGTGCCACCTCAAGTGTATAGCACCCAAGGACGGCAGTGGTGGCAGCAGGGGTCTTCTATAATGTGAGACCCCCACTGCTGGCTAGCAGGGTGGCCCATCTCACTTCCCCACCCCCAGCCTCACAGGCTGCACACCACCTGCTGGGCAGCCCTCCTGTGTGGCTGTGTCCATCTCCAAGGGCTTTCCAGACAACTACTCTACAAGGCTACAGGGCCCTTCCAATCCATGTCCTCACTTGACCCCAGTGACACAGTGACTTGGTGCTAAGCTGTGCCAGATAAGGAATGAACATTCCTTGCTCACATGGGTCCCTCTGCTCACTTTGGCCCCAGGACCCTCCCTTATCCCCTCCACCGATGGTGGCTTTCACATAGACAGACTGTGACGAGCCATGGCAGTGTGAGCAGTAACAGCATTGCTGCCATGCTGTGGGGAAGGTTTACATTATCACCTCATTGCCTGTATCTTGAGCCATCCTACTACTTGGGTCTTTCAAAAAATCCTGTGCTAAAACCAAATTTGTGGTTCCTCCTAGACCACCTCACAAAAGATTCAAAAACGCTGAATCCATTCTAAGGAGGAGCCTGCCTGACACATGCTGGATGCTGAAGCAAAGTTATGTCACACTGTACTTTTTTTTTTTTAAACATCTTTATTGGAGTATAATTGCTTTACAATGGTGTGTTAGCTTCTGCTCTATCACAAAGTGAATCAGCTATACATATACATATGTTCCCATATCTCTTGCATCTCCCTCCCTCCCACCCTCCCTATCCCACCCCTCTAGGTGGTCACAAAGCACCAAGCTGATCTCCCTGTGCTATGCGGCTGCTTCCCACTAGCTATCTATTTTACGTTTGGTAGTGTATATATGTCCATGCCACTCTCTCACTTTGTCACAGCTTACCCTTCCCCCTCCCCATATCCTCAAGTCCATTCTCTAGGAGGTGTCACACTGTATTTTTACATCAACTCATAAATGTTTTTTCATTATACAAAAATAACCTCTCCCATTTTATTCTGTCAAATGTTTCTTTTGCGGTACGCGGGCCTCTCACTGTTGTGGCCTCTCCCGTTGTGGAGCACGGGCTCCAGACGCGCAGGCTCAGCGGCCATGGCTCACGGGCCCAGTCGCTCCGTGGCACGTGGGATCTTCCCGGACTGGGGCACGAACCTGTGTCCCCTGCATCAGCAGGCAGACTCTCAACCACTGCACCACCAGGGAAGCCCCAAACGTCTCTTTATTAGGTTATGGTTAATGGTTTAAGAAGTAATTTGCAGTGAAACATGTCAGCGCATTTTATAGTTATCAAAGAGAAGCACAAAGACACCATTTTCGGGGTGTCGATACCAGTATCCTAGGGCCTGCCTTCCTTGCGGAACTGATAGGTACAAGAAAGTAATTAAGTATCCCTTTTTCCTTCCCACTTGGTATTGTCACCAAGTTCTCAACTTCCCAGGTGTCAGATCTGAGCTTCTGGCCTTTAAATAAGAGGAGCGGTTTACAAAGGAAGGTGACTCCACTTAGCACTTAATAATGAAGCTCTCCTTGGCCTTTTGTACCTCTCAGAAGTGAAACTCTGACTTCCCAGCTTCAGAGGAGTGGCCAAATTGAGCTCGTGTTTATTAATTAGCTCATTATATTTGTTAGGCAGGAAATAAGCTTGTTAAGGAAAAGATTTAGTCCTTTTATAACCCGGAATTAACCTTTCCTGAAGTCAATTTTTATGGAGATCGGGCAAACAGTACATCCATCAGAACACCAGAATTATGAAGGTGTTCTGTAAATCCAGTTGTGAAGGGAACTCGAGATCAGGAGTACAAACCCGGCACAGTACTCATCTCAACTTCTAAGCTGCTTATGGCATTTGCGCTGAATCTGAGACGCTTCACGACCAGGCTCAGAGATCATGTGCATAGCTGTACAAACCACAGCAGAATTAGAATACTGACTACAGTACACAGCACATTGTTGCTGTATTTTGTTTGCTGGAGCCCCTAGAAGAGCTCATAACACAACACTCAGAAATCCTCACACCTTTGCTTCTGCATACAAGGTTCCCCAGAGACCCCCTGCACACAGTCGGACACATCTGATACATTTGCGAGTAAACAAAAGAATGTGAGATGTGGGACTCCCCCAGCCATGCTCTCTGTGATGTAAGCCTCTGCATATCTAAAGTACATATTCTCTGAAAGCCCACCTAAATTCAACCAGAGGAAACATGGCCAAGTGGAATCAGAAAGTCCCAACATCAAATCCTTCACTACTTAAGAAAAGAGATGGCTTGGGCAGATTACCTAAGCTCCAGTGAAATGGGGATAAAACGATCTACCTTACAGGACTGTCATGAGGACTGAATGACGTGTTTGTATATGAAATGCATTGAACTTGGTAGGCATTTATTTAATAAATAGAAAGTGCCCTTAAGATGCAAACTCTTGTCTTTGTGACTGTTTATCATCAGAAAATGAGAGGAATGGAGTTGTCTCTTGTAACCTTGAATTTGGCTGCCCTGAGGTTTACGGCGTCTGTAGAAGCAATACATCACCAGCTCTAAGGTGGGCCAGATTATCAGAGTACCTGTTCCTCCTCCCTCCCTCTCTTCTCCCTTCAGTCTTTGGCTCTTTACTTGGTAACACCGTATGGAGCATTTTTATGTGTCAAGTACTGGGAGGTATATAATTTAAGTAAGAAAGGTATCATATTATATTAACATTAAAATAATAGCACTTTCATTTAGTGCTATTCAGCTCACTACGTGCCAGACAGAGCTTAATTTTTATTGTCTCATTTATTATGACAATGAGATAATAATGGGATAACAATAACTCTGAGTAGGTTACTATTTTTATTCCAGATTTTACAGATAAGAAAACTGATGTTCAGAGAGACCAGGTACAAATTTCATAAATGGCAAAACGGCAGGTTCCCAGCTTTCCAACTATGTGTTATTTTGGCCTCCCAAGAAGTTAATGAAAGTGTCACTAACTCTTTAATAATCAGAAAAATGAAAATTAATACAACAATAAATGTCATTTCATACATATTAGATGGCAAAAATTTTAAAGCTGGGTAACTCAAGTTCTGGCAGGGATGTGGGGTGTTGAAGGCCTGGGAACTGTGGTGGGACCTCTGACTGTGCAGCCAGCCCCGTCTCTTTCTACCTGCTCAAATCGAGAACACACATACACCACGACCCACAAGCCTGCCCCTGGGAATCGGTCCTAAGAAATCCTCTCCGGTGCTCCTAAGGCAGAGTTTCTCAACCTCGGCAATACCGACATGTGGGACCGAATAACTCTCTGCTGTGGGGACTGTCCTGTGTGCCACGGGATGTTTAGGAGCACTATCTACTAGATGCCAGTAGCCCCCAGTTGTGACAATCAAATATGTCTCCAGACATTGCTGAATGTCCCTGGAGATGCAAAGTCATCCCCAGTTGAGAACCACTGCCATAAGGGGACATGCTTAAGGATGTTCACTGCAGCATCACTTATGACAAAGGGAGTTGGAGCCACCCTGGTGTCTGACATCAGAAAAATGCATAGGTAAAATGTGAGGGATGCCCAGCATGGAAGAGTATGCAGCTGCCAATGTGATGAATGAAAAGTATACCATAGCAACATGAATGGAGCATTAAAATTCAGTCCTTAGGAAAAGGAAAGAAACAGAATGAGATGTAGAACACAGTATCACTTAAACAAATTGAAAATATATGTTCACAGAACCACAGGAGACAGTCTGCAAGAATACATATGAACAAAAAGACATATACTAAAACACACTGAAATGGTTGCTGGAGGGGTAGAGGGGAATAAAAAGGAATAAAGCAAGAGAATGTCTATCTTGGACTAATCCCTCGGGTGTAAAGAATATGACCAATTCGATCAGCTATTGAAGACAAAGCAAAACAAAACAAAACAAATTTAAAAGACACCATGTGACAGATACAGATAACAATGCTCTGGGCATTAAGGTAGGAACTATTTCAGGTGGGAGTGGTCAGGGAAGATGGGTAACTTCAGCTGACCCATGAAGGATAAGTAGACTTTTTTTTTTTTAACATCTTTATTGGAGTATAATTGCTTTAAAATGGTGTGTTCGTTTCTGCTTTATAACAAAGTGAATCAGTTATACATATACATATGTTCCCATATCTCTTTCCTCTTGCGTCTCCCTCTCTCCCACCTTTCCTATCCCACCCCTCTAGGTGGTCACAAAGCACCGAGCTGATCTCCCTGTGCTATGCGGCTGCTTCCCACTAGCTATCTCTTTTACGTTTGGTAGTGTATATATGTCCATGCCACTCTCTCACTTTGTCACAGCTCACCCTTCCCCCTCCCGATATCCTCAAGTCCATTCTCTAGTAGGTCTGTGTCTTTATTCCCGTCTTTTAATAGACACAAACGAGTTCAGGGGGTGGGGGGGTTATATTTCAGAATGTTTAATGTTGGTTACCACCCACTGATGCCATTTACACATCTATCTCATTTGATTTCGAGGGACATTTTGATTTGCTCATTGTGTATTCTGAAATTCAGAGAAGTTAAGTAACTTGTCTCTGATTCCAAAGGCCATTCTGTTTGCACCACAGATGAGAGCTGTTCTCTTTAGGTTACAGACTTCTGGACTGGGCTTCTTATTTTTAAGCAGAACACAAAATGCCTCAGGCAGGCAGGGACTTCACACCCCTATCCAAAAGTCACCAAGTTCCAGTAAGTGTGTTTCACTATCTCTAAATCTCTCTCTCCTCTCCTTTCCCACCACCATCACCCTGTCTAAGCCAACAGGATTTCTTAACAGGACAACAGCTTCTCATGGATATCCCTCATTCACCCTTGCTCATATATTTAGAACTCCCTAGAACACTCATGTGACCATGTCAATCTCCTCTCAAAAGCACTGTGACTCCCCAGTGCCTGCAGGTTAGAGTTTAAATGTCTGAATGTGACCTTCCAGGACTTTCGTGATCTGGCCTAAGGCCCTGGTTCTTGCCAAGAACCAGGGTAGCTGAGCTTTCATACCACACCCAACACCAAACATTCTATTATTCTTTGTCTAAGAGACTTCACAAGTTATTTAAAAATTGCTAGTTGGCCCCATTCGCTCTTAAGAATTATCCAGGTTTTATTTAATAATTGGGGGGGGAATAAAGCCAGATTATGCAAAGTATCAAAAAAGAAAACAATACTATAAAATCATTAGAGCAGGGTGTCACTCACAGATAAATAGTAGCATCTGTGGCTTCTGAGACCACAAGAAGAAAACATTAATCAATCAGTAAACAAACACTACTGTCTACTACGTCCTAGACGCTGCAATGCATGGCAGTGAAAAGGAGGCATAGCATAGCTCCTGTCTTCAGGGCACTGACAGTCCAGGGGGGCAGGCAGGTAACTAACGCAGTGAGTTAAGTGCTACAATAGAGAGATGATGGGAGGGCATGATGGGAGAAGATGGAAAAAGCATAAGCCAAGGAAGGTTTCTCGAAGAAGTGCAAGTTTAAGCTGAGATCAGCGAGCTGAACAGTAAGTAGAGGTGTTAGGTTTAGGAACATTGTGAGTTGGGAAGAGTAGAGAAAACCATTACAGACAAGGGAATGACCAGCACAAAGACCTGGGATGAGGGATCAGGGCATTCAGGGAAGTGAACCGTTCAGAATGGCTTAAAATACTTGCATGGCTCTTAAAACACTTAGAGTGCTGTTATGCACTACTAACACAGATCGACTATATCTCAGAAATCCCTGCCGTGGGAAGAGCACTAGACAAAAAGTGGAAAAGCCTTTCCTTATAGTCATATCTCTGACAGAAACCAGCCATTTGATAGTAAGAATCTCCCTTAACCAATCTGAACCCTTCTCTCCTCAAATGAAAATGAAGTTTAAAAAAGTTCTTCTGCCTTCTTCATAAGATTTCAGATTTCAGAATGAGCTGGTATATATGAGGACACCTTAGACAAAACTAAGAGGCCAGACAAACTTTTATACTTTTTATTACTGATCAGAAAATATTCATTTCCCGTTGATGTTGGAAAGCCATATGACTGGCTTTGGTCAATGAAATGTTAGGGATGTGACACAAGTATATGTATTAGATGAATTTGTACATTTTTTTTTTTTTTTTTGCAGTACATGGGCCTCTCACTGTTGTGGCCTCTCCCATTGAGGAGCACAGGCTCCGGATGCGCAGGCTCAGCGGCCACGGCTCACAGGCCCAGCCGCTCCGCACCATGTGGGATCTTCCCGGACTGGGGCACGAACCGTGTCCCCTGCATCGGCTGGCGGACTTTCAACCACTGCGCCACCAGGGAAGCCCTGAATTTGTACATTTTGACTTGGTTCCTGAGCACCAGTGGATCACCATTAGGAGAACCTGCTGCCTCTCAGCCCAACATATGTGAAGCAGACCTCAGCATAACCCACAGCCAGCAACTGAGCCCAGCCTACATTAGCCATGCCACAGTACACCTACAGACTCATAAGCATGAGAATAAATGCTTATCGTTATAAATTTTTATTCAATTTTGGGGTGGTTTGTTACACAGCATCATTCCATCAATTGCTGACTACGTTAGTTTTCTATGCTGCATTACAAATTACTACAAACTTAGTGCTTAAAACAAAACACATTTCCACACCCTACCCCAGACTTGCTACCAGAATCTCTATGGTAGAGGAACCCATGAATTTGTATTGCAACCAAGCTTCTCCATGTGATTCTGATTAACCAAGTTTAGAAAACCCTGTTCTTACTTCATTCTATTACTTGACAACTTATTTATTGAGCACCTTCTCTGTGCCAAGTTCTGAGCAAGACACTGGTGATGCAGCTGTGATGGAGATAGCCACAGTGCCCACTCTCATGAAGGCTGCCTCCTAGCAAGGAAAAGAGACATCGACCAGAAATTCTAAGCATGAAGAGTGTTGGATGAAGTACAAAATACCAGGAAGGGAGGAGAGATAGGAAAGACAGCTAACCTGATCTGGAGGATCTGAGGGAATTACATTAAGCTGGGCCCTGCAAAAAGGGCATGGGAGTAGGGGACAGAGAGAGTAGGGTAAGAGCATTCCAAGGAGGACAAAGCAGGTTCAAAGGACCTAAGGCAAGAACACAGAGTAAGACCCCACAAGGATGTAGGCAGTGAGTTGAAACAAGAGAGCCCAGACCATGCCAATGTGTGCTTCCATAAAGGCCTCAGGGACAGTGTTAGGAATCTATGAATATAAAGCATGCCACTTGGTAAGGAAGTCTGCACCCCAGTATGTGGGCAGCCCCTGATGAGTGTCAGCCGTGGTTTGTAAACCTCGAGAATGCGCTGATTTACAGCCAGCATCAACACCGTGACAGAAGCTGCTTTTATTTCACGTGTTCCTGGTGCTCTCTTTGACATGGCCTTGGGAAGCTTAGCAAAGAAAAGCATTTGCTAAGACGTTTTGACTGAAAGGACACTGTCAAACAAGACAAGGAAGGAAGGAAAAACAGCCATTAAGAGCAGCCGTAGCTTAACCAGATGAATGGCAGAGAGAAAAGGCAATTTCTGTGTGGTCAGGAGAGGGCAACAGAGACTTAAGAGATTTCCTTCTGCGATGCTCTGCATTCACACCCTCTGAACTTCAGACCTACTCATGCAGATGGTTTCCTGCAAGGGAGATACAAGTGGTCTCTCGAGTGTGACAGAAGAAGCAATTACATTTTCTGGTCAAACTGGGTGAAGAAATTCTATGGCTGTCACTATTTAGACTTCATACTACCAGAAGAGATTTTTTCCTTCTCCAAACTCTGGGGGGCTTTGTTCACCGAAAGACAAATACTGTACAAAGAGGTTTGATAAGAAAATTCAAATTATTAGCAGAGGTTACCTGGAATGGGAAAAGGAGAGGGGGAGATGAAGGGTAGCGGAAGCTTTGTTATTTTACATACTTCGACATTGTTTAAATTTTATGAAAATGCTATGCTTTACAGTTAAGTTCAAATTTGAAGAAAATGCAAACATTTCTAAGAAAGCCCAGCCGAATCAATTTGCTCATTTGTTCAATATTTACTCTGCTCTTAAAAGATATGTGTGATTAACTTAAATCTGCATGTCCCCCATCAGGATGAGCCTAACTACACATTTAAATGTAACAGGAAGCCTAGTCCCCAAAGCCTTGAAGATCAATGGAATTCGGGGAACTGGATAGAAGCATGGGATGGAGGGTGGGTAGGACGCACAGGCTCACAGAATAATTTTCCATGACCCTCTTCGCCATCTCTCTCCCCAGAGAGCCCCCTTGCCAGAGCGGCTTCCATCGCCTCACTCTCCTTCCAAATAACAAGCCTGCACTGAACCTCAGCCTCATCTCCTCACACACACACACCCCTTTCTTCCAGCCCCTTGATTGTTTCCTTTTTTTCTCCAGGTAGTTGAAGTTGATCTTCTACCCCACCATCGCTATTCTGTACCTCCCACCTGTTACCACCAAGGCCAGGAGCCACAGCAGCAGGCAAAGAAGACTCCACAGGAAGCAGGACCTGGACAGAAAGCCTGCTGTGAATCTGACACTTTAGTGTTTTTCTGTCCCTGTCACACAGGATCCTGAGCATTCAGGGAACCCCAAGATAAACAAAATATGGCTCCTGCTTTCAGAAGCCTTCTAACTCGAATGGGGAGATGAGGCATAAATATAACCATTTTAAGACAACATGATGCGTGAAAAAATGCCACAAAAGAAAAACAAATGAAGACAGGAAACCAGATAGATTTTTGTTTGAGTAGTCTTGTACATCTGCACAAATACCCAGCACAATGTTGAGGATAGGTCTGGGACCCCTTAGAAACCCAGGGGGCAAAAGGGTTTCAAGGCTCATCATAAGTTTTGTCCTGCAGCCAACAGATTTTATCCTACCCTCCAACTTGTCAAGAGGAAGTGCTGGGCAGAGAGAAATCCTGGTTCCAGAGTAGCTGCACACTGTGAAATATTTTCCTAAAGATGTTAATGTTAAATTAACACTTAAAATAGCTGACTGAAAAGGTTAATATGTGGTTAGGGTTAAGTAAGGCTCTGTGGGTCATTTAGGAGGGATTTTGGTGTGGTTCTGGGGTGTTTAACACTAGAAGGGATTAACAAGCCCCTTGGATGTTTGATGAAAGCCATGAGCCTTTGGCACAGAAAAATGAATACACAGGCCAACAAAATTTTGCTTATAATTTTAGGGCATATATTGACTTCCAAAGAGTCCACGGGCTCTCAGACAAAACACAGATTTTGGAATCAGACATTTGAATCCTAGCCTCCTCACCTTTGTGGAGCCTGTGACTTCACCTCTCTGATTCTGGGAAGCCTCTTCTACAAATTCAAGGTGGTGACAGACCCCAGAGTTGTTGCAAGGACTATATTAAATTGGAACTAATATGTAAAGTGCTGACACATATATAGTAGGTAATCAACAAATGTGAGTTCCCGTGTAATGACTGTTTCTTTGAGAAATGTATCCTTGAATTTCAAGCAACTGACTTAAAAATTTCATTTATAAATTGTAAAAATAAAAAAGAAATTCAATTCCACTAGGACTAAGAAGTTTCAAACTCCCATCTTAAATGTACACACCACTTGAATCATGAGAAAAGTACAAAGTAAATCCAGTACAGGGGGATGCATTTTATGTAAGGGATAAATTACTCAAGACCTTGCATAAACCGAAACTTGCATAATTCACAACTAATTTTCCCACTGGAATAAATATAATGTATGAAGATGCTGGCACATAAATCTACAACCACTGTAGCATATTTTGCTTTAAGGCAGTCTTTTATTTCCTTGGCATTATCTATAATATTTCATGAAGTGCCCTCTCTGATATCAAAAGCACAGGGTATCTTAGCACATGTTTGTCTTAATAGTGTTTTATCACATCTACCTTCCTTTCTAGTTACTGGTTTTCAGGCATATTTTTAGAACTAGCACCAGCATCAGTACCACCCATTAATGAATACATGTATGATATTATTTTATGATTACGAAAAAAGACTCAATTATACTAACAGTGAATTTTCCAATAAAGGCACAACAGTAACCAACATCACTTGCAGAAGTTCCTGTTCTGACAAAGCACGGTGGGTTTGTCCATTTCCAGGGCTAATGTGGGATCCCCATTAATCAAAAGGTAAACACAGCGACTGTTTCACTCAAGCTGCCATATTATCCTTGAAACTACACAATTCTTGGTATTTTTTCTTTGAAATATTTGTGTTATTTCACTTGTGCATAAGGTGAAATTTTATTAATACATCACAGACACACTTTCATATGTATATAAAATGTGACTACACAGAATCTGAAATAAGAACAAAGGAAATGTAACCTTACGGCCTGGCTCATAGTTTTAATTAGTGAATTTGATTAGCAGCAGACTGTATCTATAATGCCTGCCGGCTCTGATACCCTGGGCGTTATCGGCTTTGGTATTAAGAGTAGAAACCAACAGATGGCTACAGTTTGATAGCAGAAGAAATAGTCTCTGACCTTATTTCACAGGGGCTCTGAAGAACATTAGTGCTTGGAATTCTGAGAATCCAGAACTCAGGCACCTGTGCAAAGACAGCTGGAACAGAGCCATCAAGGCAGGCTAACTAGGAGGCAGGGCTCAGCTGAGGAAGGGGAAAAGCAGAGGAGGGTGGTTGACAGAAGAAGAAAGATACATGCTTTTGAAAATGAAAAACCAGAACTTCCCAACAGTGTCTACAACATGTGTCTGGCCAAGGCAAACTAAAAAACTTAAAATAGGTATTGAAGGGTTGTAACAGTGTCAATTTCCTGATTATGATATTGTTCTACAGATATGCAATATGTTATCTTACCGCTGGGGGATACTGGGTGAAGGGTCTGAAGGATCTCTCTGTATTATTTCTTACAACTGCACGTGAATGTACAATTATCTCAAAAAAAAAAAAAGAGTAAAAGGAAACTGGTATTCAAATGGAGAAGCTAATCAGTTATTTGGTCTAGGATTTATCTGCAAGGATGTTCATTACCATGCTGTTTATACCAGCAAAATACTGCACAAACTACCTAAATGTCTAAAGACAAGGAATTCATTCATTATAAAAATCGTGGGTTTTTTTTTTTTTTTTTTTGCGGTACGCGGGCCTCTCACTGTCATGGCCTCTCCCGTTGTAGAGCACAGGCTCCGGACGTGCAGGCTCAGCGGCCATGGCTCACGGACCCAGCCGCTCCGCGGCATGTGGGATTTTCCCGGACCGGGGCACAAACCCGTGTCCCCTGCATCGGCAGGCGGACTCTCAACCACTGCGCCACCAGGGAAGCCCCATCGTATTTTTTTTAAATAAATTTATTTATTTTTGGCTGCATTGGGTCTTCACTGCTGTGTGTGGGCTTTCTCTAGTTGCAGTGAGCAGGGGCTACTCTTCATTGCGGTATGCGGTCTTCTCATTGCTGTGGCTTCTCGTTGCGGAGCACGGACTCTAGGCGTGCGGGCTTCAGTAGTCGTGGCTCGCAGGCTCTAGAGCACAGACTCAGTAGTTGTGGCGCACAGACTCAGTAGTTGTGGCGCACGGGCTTAGTTGCTCCGCGGCCAGGTGGGATCTTCCCGGACCAGGGCTTGAACCCGTGTCCCCTGCATTGGCAGGAGGATTCTTAACCACCGCGCCTCCAGGGAAGCCCAAAAACAATCGTGGTATGTATATACAAAAGTTACTATGCAGCCATTAAAATGATTTTATAGGAAATCACATACAATTTGGGAAAATGTTCAAAACATATTTTCAAAGCACATTATAAAACAGTATGACCGCAGTTTTGTAAATTATAAGTGTAAGGACCGAAAGGATAAAACCCATAATGTTAGTAACAGGGGATTAGGTTAAGGGTGAGTTTTCCTATTCTGATTTGTATTTGCTAGAGTTTCTTCCATGAACACTAATTCACTCGTGTACAGATAGTTATTAAGTCCCTGTGGTACGTGAGGCACTGAAGGATAGCACAGAGAGCAAGAGACTTCCAGGCCTGTATCTTTCTGGGGCTTCCTGGCTAAGACAGACAAACGCAATGGAGCCAGCAATATGGCAAACGGTGGTAAATTCTGAGCAGGGTCTTCAGCTCTGAGAAGCCTCACCCTGGATCTGGTCGCTTTCAGAAACCAGCTTTCAGTCCCCATAGCCCAGTCTCTCAGTACCCAGCCAAGATGCCTGACTTTTATCTCCTAGGCTCCAGGCTCTGTAGCACAATTTCTGATACAGCTAGCAGCCCTGTTCTTAGAAGAGAGAAATGGAGACTGGGCATTTGTAAAGCATCTGCCAAGCACCGAGCACTGCCGTGGGCTTCAGCTCACACAGCGTCACGGAGCCCTATCACAGCCACAGAAAGGAGGAATTCTGTCAGCATTTTACAAAGGAGTGAAATGGAAGCACAGAGAGATTAAACGGTTTGTCCACAGACACACGGCTGATACAGAAACCACTATTCAAACCCAGGCCTGACTCCAAAGATCATGCTCTTTCCACACATACCAGCCTGCTCTGCCCCATTTACCTGTCAGAACACCTCCCAACAGACCTACCTCTTTAGATATGCGTCCACTGGTGAAGCCCCTCGTGTTTGGCCATGTTTATACCCTCTGGGATGTCAGGCTCCAGACCTAAAGATTCAAACTCTCTAGGAAGAACTGCTGAGGTTGGAGATTGAACCCAGGGAAAACAGGTTTAAACTGACTGACTGGCAGCACAGCTGGAGATACTGAGGAGGAGGCTTCAGATCCAAGGTCAGGAAGCAGCTCCCAAGGTTACATACACCAAATGGCATTATGGACAGTCTGAATCCCTTCTCTGCTCAGGGAAACAGCTTCAAATACTTTTGTTTCCCTGACGCTTCTCACCTAAATGTTCTTTTTACCTCTTAGGATTCAAGAGGTCCTTGCCAGAGTGCATTTCACAAGCCTGTCTCGGAAGAAATGTTCTTGTCTGTCCCTGATCATTTGATCTCCTATACTCACGACCAGTCTTGATGAATAAAAACTCTCAGCAAAGCCACCCTATATAAAGTCCAGAGACCAGTAAGTTGAGCAATATGGAACCCACAAAAGTCAGTTCAGTGAATAAAAGTGAAATGCAGAGCCATATAGAGAGTATGATCCTATCTGTAGTTAAAAATAAAAATTTTGTGTATGTATAAACATATTTTTGTCTTTTAAAAACATCTTATGAAAAGTTTCAAACATCACAAAAATAGAATAAGACACTGAACCCCTATATACCTATCCCCTTAAGTGTCCAACCTCAAGTGATGCTGAGATTGACGGATCAGTGGTTCAGGTGTTGTCAGCCTGGTCCATCCATCATGAAGTTCTACATCTGCCTTTTACTCAATGGTTTTACCACCCACTGATTAACATGGCCTAGATCCATTTATTTATGATTTCATAATTCCTTCTGCATTTTAGCTGAAATTCTTCTATAAGGAATTCTTAACAAATCCTTAACAGTTGATTAAATTCAAATATGGTGCATATAAGGAAGAGAGAATAAATGCTGGATTGTTTTTCTTTACCATTTTACTGTTTTCAGAATATTGAGTTGGTGTCCTAGCAACCTTCAATGGTGACCAATGAGTTCTATTTCTTATTTTATTTTTAGTGTCACTGTGAGCCTATGTACTTGTTTATATTTTATGTATTTATTCAACTGCAGTCTTACATTCTTCCTATGAGATATATATATATATATATATATATATATATGCAAAAAATATAATAGTGAATCAATTGGGAAAAAAAATCCCACCCCAATCCCTCTCCCCAGAGGTGATCCTTACAATGAATTCTTATCACTAAGGATAACAGGAGTGAATCTGTTTCTTGCAACTTAGAAAGCTGAGAAGGACCACTCTCTTTAAAAAGCAATGACTTAAGAGAGAAATTAATCCAGTTCCTTGGAAGCAGGAACTTTGAAAAGAAAGATGAATTATTTAATTAGACACAAAGAAAAGAGCCAAATTAGGGGTTAAGAAATTAATCATACGAAGTTTAAAGAAAACATTGTAAAAAAGAGTTTTCTTTTTAAGGAAAAATTATAGATTGGGAAATAAAATTTTGGAGAATCTTAATTTCTTTCCCACAAGAAAATGACCAATAAAAACTGTCATTTGACATAAGCTAGTGAAGTGACAAGTAGCATTAAGACTTCAGAATCAGTCACCCTGTGCAGTAGCAATCTCAGTGCTGCAAGGGAACGACAACCTGCTTTTGTAAACTGGTCTAAACCAAATTCCTGAACTTCTGAGCACTGTCCTGCCCTGCTTCCCCATGCGCTTCCTCATCCCAGCGAACTGCCACTCCTCTCCAGGTACACACGTCAGAGACCTGCCTCATCCTTGACTCTTTTCTTTCCCTCTGACGCCCGTACTCAGCAAATCTTCCCTGCTCTGACTATAAAATGTCGAGAATCTAACCCCTTCTCTCCACCTCTGCTTCTGTCACCCTGGTCCAAGCTACTTCTATCACTCATCTGGGATATTGAAACAGCTTCTTAAAGTGTCTTCTTGCTTCACCTTGGTTCGTATAGAGGGAAACATCCACCACCAGAGTGATCCTTTTGAAATTAAGTTGTCTCTTCTATACCTCAGCTCAAAAGCAGAAACTAACACACCATTGTAAAGCAATTATACTCCAATAAAGATGTAAAAAAAAAAAAAAGTAAAGAAACAGAAAAAAAAAAGTGAGTACTGGCTTTTCCTCTCACTCAGAGGAAGAGCAAAACTCCTTGCTGTAGCCTCTTGTTACCTCCTTAACCTCATCTTCTACCTTGCTTTCCCTCTTCTCTCCACACTATCCTCACTGTTTGGTGATTCTGAAGACACTTCAAATATGCTGCTGCCTGCCTCAGGGGCTTTGCACTTATTGTTCCATGTGGAACAACTTACTCCCAGATACCTGCACAGTTCATCCCCTTTTCTCCTTCAGGTCTATGGTCGAATGTTACCACCACCACCCTCTGCCCATTACCACTCCACACACAAGAATTCCTATCCTCCTTTCAGGCTTTATTTTTCTCCACAGCAATTATCACATCTCTAGCACTATATAGTTAATATAAGTAATTATTTATTTTGCTTATTTTTGTCTCTTCCACTGAAATGTAAACTCCACAGGGCAGGGGCTTGGATCTTCTTTTACTGCTAGAAACAGGACCTGTTACAGGGCCTCAATAAGTACCTATTGAATGAATAAAAAACACTGTGATAGCCAATACTGTGGGTCTCCTCCAACCCCTGTCCCCAAATACAGAAAAGGCACCACTTTTTATCCTCAGCTCTACAGCCCTGTGGCCAAAGGAAGATGGAATATCAGATCTTACTACATTAACTTGCTTATCCACAGGCATTTGAATGTGGTTTAAGAACAATTTTTAATAAACTATTTCATCTCAATAGATATGGTGAACAATAAATGCAAAGTGTCATAATATATCAGACTTTTATTTGCATTGTAAAATCGAGTCGGCAGCTGTGCAATAATAAAAAGTTAAGAGTATGAGCTGCACAAGGAACAAATAAAGCCTGATCACTCAGGTATGGCATTCTCTCACCTTTCCTGCAGGTGGCCCATTTCTGCCTTGGCTAATAGTTCTCCCAGACTGTGCTCCTGGAGTAGGAAATGTCACCACCCTTACTCCCCCTATAGCGCCTCATTAAAGAAGCACCCATCATAACCTGCAATGACTTTGGTTTTAGACTAGTTTGCCTTTCTTACACCCCAGCTCAGTGATTCTTAACCAGAGACTAAATATCAGAGTTGGCTGGGAAGCCTGTTCACAATATGCATTCCTGGGCTCCATCCTGAGAGATTCTGATTCATGCGTCTGGAGGGAAATTGGGGGAGGACTGATATTAGACAGATGTACTTCAGGAAAACTCCCCAGTGATTCTGAGATGCTCCTCTGGTTCAGAACCACTGACCTAGCTGATACATACGCCAAATATAATTACAGTGGGAGTCATTTTAACTGAAGAGGGGAGGACCTGGGAGGAACCCTCAATACTCAAGGACAGACGAGTCACAGGTTTTCCATTAACCAACATCTCCCGATTGAGGGAAGGATACATTTGGTAGCTGAGCCCCCCTTGAATAATCCTCTGATACTTTCAGTGATGAGAGGGAAGGGATTGCCAAATGTTGCCATGAGGAATAGGATTTCTCCATTTTAATTAAGCCTTGCCCATAATGCATAGTTTTAAATCAGGTGGGAAATGTCTGTTCCTTTTCTCCCAAGACTTTTGGCCATACTTTCTGACAACAATAAAATCCCCCAGGCCTCCATGATCCGTATCAGTCATCTTCTTCCCTAAGTTATCCCAGGTCTCAAAGGGTAGCGGGGGACAGCTACTGAAAAGGGGGGTCTGCTATGAGAGATGAGAGTGAGGAATATTCAGCTAGGGTAGTTAGTGCACAGCAGCAGGACTCAGACAGCCACAGTACAGGGGGTTCTGGGAGGGCTTCCTGGAGGAAGTGACATTTTAACCTGTACCTGATGGATATACAGGAAATGAGTAGGGGAAGGAGAGTGGAGGAAGGACAGTCACAGGCATAGGAAATGGCACGTACAAAGACACAAAGGCGAAGGTGGTCTGCCATGTGGAAGGACAATGTCGCTGGGGTAGGGCACTCAAGGAGGATGGCAGGAGAGGGTACACTAGAGAAAAGGGCCTTGTAATCCATGCTAACGAACCTGGACTTTATTTTAACGTCTAAGCGGAGCCACTGGAACTTTTTTAAGCAAGGGAGTGGTTTGATAAGCTTTTCTTTTTTTTTTATGTATACACACACATATATACATATATAGTAATTTTTTAAATTTATTTATTCATTTGTTTATTTTGGCCTGCTTTGGGTCTTCATTGCTGCGCGCGGGCTTTTTCTAGTTGCGGCAAGCGGGGGCTACTCCTTGTTGAGGTGCACGGGCCTCTCACTGTGGTGGCTTCTCTTATTGTGGAGCACGGGCTCTAGGCACAGCGGCTTCAGTAGTTGTGGCTCGCGGGGTCTGGAGTGCAGGCTCAGTAGTTGTGGCGCACGGGCTTAGTTGCTCCGTGGCAAGTGGGATCTTCCTGGACCAGGGCTCGAACCCGTGTCCCCTGCATTGGCAGGCAGATTCTTAACCACTGCACCACCAGGGAAGTCTGATAAGCTTTTCATTTTAGGAAAAAGTCCTCTGGTTGTCCTGGGGAGGACAATTACAGGACTAAGGCTGGACACAGCAAGACCAGATAGGAGGATGTCATAACCATTCAAGTGAGAGGTGAGCAACTTGGAGCCCCACCTTCTTCTGCTTCCCCCCACTGTAATATAAGAGGGAGCACCAGCATTTCTGAACACAGTATCCTGAATGTCTGAAAGCTCTTTAATGCATCAAGCAATAGTCTTTTTTTTTTTTAACATCTTTATTGGAGTAAAATTGCTTTACAATGGTGTGTTAGTTTCTGCTCTATCACAAAGTGAATCAGCTATATGCATACGTATATCCCCATATCTCTTCCCTCTTGCTTCTCCCTCCCACCCTACCTATCCCACCCCTCTAGGTGGTCACAAAGCACCAAGCTGATCTCCCTGTGCTATGCGGCTGCTTCGCACTAGCTAGCTATTTTACGTTCGGTAGTGTATATATGTCCATGCCACTCTCTCACGTCGTCCCAGCTTACCCTTCCCCCTCCCCGTGTCCTCAAGTCCATTCTCTATGTCTGCGTCTTTATTCCTGTCCCACCCCTAGGTTCATCAGAACCTTTTTTTTTTTTTTAGATTCCATATATATGTGTTAGCATATGGTATTTGTTTTTCTCTTTCTGACTTACTTCACTCATTGAGCACCCATTATCTTCCATACCTGCACTGTCCAACACAGTAGCCTCTAGCTACATGAGACTACTGAGCACCTAAAATGTGGCTAGTCTGAATTGAGATGTGCTGTAAATGTAAAATACACACAAGACTTCACACAAAAAGAAAAATATAAAATGCTGCATTAGTAATTTTTATGTTGATTACATGTTGAAATGATCACAATTTAAAATATATTGGATTAGATAAAATATATTACTAAAGTTAATTTCACCTGTTCCCTTTTACTTTTCTAAAGTGTGGCTACTAGAAAATATTAAATTACCTAAGTGGCTCGTATTTATGGGCTGCATTATATTTCTACCGGACAGAGCTGTTCTTGGCACTACTCTCAGCACCAAGCATGTGGCAGAGTGCAAAACAAAGCCCCCCGAGAGAGCTTACGTTTCAGTGGAGTGCAATCCCAAATCATCGCAACAAAACTCAAAATAAGCATATTCTTTATCAACTGTATAATCAATCCCATAATCACCAGAAGCGCCATACAACATTGGTGCCCAAGCTTGGTATTATGATCACATTGGCACCAAGGAGTTGGGCAGAGCCCAATAATGGTTTTGCACTCAGGGGAGGCCAAAGGACATCACCACCGCTGTACAAGCAAAAGCCACACGGTTGTTCCTCTAGACAAGTGGAGCTGGATAACAGACTACTGAGTCATCCCATGACACATGAAGTGGAGGCCACGATATCCACAGAGCCTGTAGTGTCAATGCCACATAGATGCAATAAGTTGTGGCTGTTTCAGCAAAACAACAGCATCCATTATGTTAAATCAGTGCCACTAGTTGGAATATTATTGCTTCTGTAATTTTGTTCCTGTTTGGTTTTGCTAAAATGTTTCAGTTTTATAGTTGTACAACAGCTAAAAATATGAGGAATTTGCAATTAGTTTTGTTTGAACATATTTAAGTAATACTATAATAAGACTAATTTCCTTTAACACTGGAAATATGCTGTAATATTTTTCCTTCAAAAGAAATCCTTATATTACTCAAATTTTATAAATCCTGCCCTGGATCGTGATGACACCCATCCTATTCATCGGACCTCTACTGCCCTCCACCTATTCCCTCCCTGTAACCCAGGGGCTTCCCTGGGGCTTACAGTTTGCTACTTGGCAGCAGCATCTGAACAGCCCTAGTGAACAACTGGCCCTCTCCTTCTCCTGGCCTAGAAGAAGGTCCATGACAATTCAAGGGGCCTATCACCAAGCCAGCCATGGCTCTCGGGGAGGAACATACACTCAGCATTCGATGACAGGTATGCCGTAGCACTGCCAATCAGAATGGATGCTACCTGTAAGGAGTGAGTTCAGCCTCACCACTGAATGCTACCCTGCATACCCCCCACCATCACCTCTGTCCACACCTGGCTCTGGTTCTTCAGGTGAGGGAGGGGTCCCAGGAGCTCCCTGTTATTTTGCCGGCCACTGGACTCTGCCATTCTCTGCATGACTGCCCTTGGAGTGTCCATCTCTCTGTCACTCCCATTATGATTCCTAGACCAACATAACAGAGGGAAGGAGCATAAATTCTGCTAGACAGCAGAGCATAATGGCTAAAATGATAAACTCTGGAGCCAGACAGGCTGTATTTGAATCTTAGCTCCTATAATTAGCTGGGATCGCCGTGGGCAAATTCTCTGTACCTCCATTTCCTTTTCCTTAAAATGGGAAGAGTAATATACTCTCAGTGGGATTTATGAGGATTAATTAAGGTATTCAATATAAAGCACTTGGAACAGTACTTCACTCATTCACAGGTACTATTATTGAGAAGCCCAAGAGTATCTTGGCTTGGTAAAAGGCCCAAACCCTGAAGAAACCCCATCCTCTCTGACTATAGATTAGCACCCCCCATCCTTTGATTTGGGAAGACTCCATCCTGAGTTGGTCCACACAGCCCCTCCCACTTATAGCCACCATGGGGTCCTTGGCAGAAAAAATAGACCTGGGAGCTGCCATAGCAGGAGATGCATTTAGCAGGGAAATGAGAGAATTGCTTTGGCACAAGCCAATACATCACCTACAAATCTACATATCTGAGGTCTTATCAATGGAACTCCAGAATTCCACGGCTCATTTTCAAAGGAAAGGGTGTATGAGGTATTCCTAGGCATGACGTTGTGGGGGCCTCTGTTGATTTCAGTCACTTTGTAAACAACATACTCACACTCTTGGAATGCAGGGAGTAAGATATCATGCCTGAAGCACCCGAGTGGCCTTGGGCAACACACAACAGATTTTCCCTCTAGTTTATTGAGTCCAGAATCGTCCTAAAACACTAAAGCAGCTTGATGCTCTAAAGCAGTGGTTCTCACACTTTGGTGGGTATCAGAATCATGTGGGAAACTTAGTAAAAACACAAAAGTCCCAGGCCCTATTCCAATGAGCCTCTGTGTTCTTCATTAGCTCTTTAGGTGTTTCCCTAGAGCCACCAGAATGTGAGAACCACGGCCCTAAAGCAAAGATAGCCGCACAAGGGTCAACCACCCACTCCCATGCTATAATCCAACACTTGAAGAATGCCTTAACTGAACACCCCTAATCACAAGCTCATCTTTTCAATATTTTAATTAATAAAATTAATAAAGACATAAAAGTACTAATCATGTTTAAGCAATGCTGTCTCTGCATAAAGTAGCATTTTGAAAAGGTATTTGCATAAGTTTATTTTAGACTTGGGGATTCTTACAGCTCTCACACTGTCTCACTATTACTGAAAGAATACATTAAAATTAGGATGTCAAGACATTTAATTAACTTTTCATTGAAATGGCTCCAGGAAGAAAATTATAAATAGCACATTCGTCTTCACTGTGTTTTCATTATAAGACACAGAAAGTAATTGATGGACAAGAAAGCACAGCGAAACTCAGGGCACAGAGAGTATGATCACCCAAAGCAGGAACACAAGACTCTAGAATAATGGTCTAATGCAGACATTCCCAACAAGTGAGTCCAGAGTTCTAGGGATGAATTACCTGGGTTCTAATAAGCATCTTTGAAATACCAGAAATGGCCACTAGAACACACTCTCAGACACTAGAATCGATTTGGGCTAGAAAGTCCCCTACTTAATAGAAGGCAGTATTCTGAAATTTTGTTCTTTGCCTTGGAACACAGAATCTTACCACAGCACAACGTCATGGACGGCTGTGTGGTGCCCAGGAGGCAAGACGTGGAGGAGGAAGCACAGCCCTGCAGCCCAGCAGACTTGCTTCTGAATACTGGCCCCACCGTGAATTAGAAACCCCATCCTTCCAGCTGTTCAGCCACCAAATCTGTAATTTGACCTACATGCTCATTCTCTCACACCCCACCACCAGTCCAACAATAAATCACATTCGTTAGCTATTGCTCTAAAATATGTGCAGGATGCAACCATTTTTCCACTCTACTACCATTGAGGCTCATGCTACCATCATCTCTCACCTGGGTTATTACATAAGAGTCTCCAAATACTTCTCCCTATAAGTCAGGTCACATCGTGCCTCTGCTCAAGGAGCTCATTTCACTCAGAGTAAAAGCCCAAGTCCCTGCCATAACCTACAAAGCCTTGTATATTCTCCACCCCACTCCACCCAACTCCAACCCCATGGCCTCTTTGCTGATCCTCAAATGCACCAGGTACAACCCCATCCCAGGACTCTGCACTTCATGGTCCATCAGCCTGGCATTCTCCCCAAGACGCCCCCAGAGAGCTACCTGGCTCCTTTCCTCACCTTCTTCAATGGCACTTTAAATGTCAGTGCCTCCATGATGCCTATGGAATTGGTACTTACTACACTATATATACATTATATATATATATTATATATATATATATATATATATAGAGAGAGAGAGAGAGAGAGAGAGAGAGAGGGAGAGAGAGAGGGAGAATACGAATATGACTATCTGAAAAATACATAAGAAACTGTTAACAGCAGAAAACTCAATTAAGTGGGATTGGTTTGGGGCAGAGTGAGGGAAAAGACTTCTTATTTTGCACTCTCCTCTATACTTTTTAATATTTTTATAGTAAGATAATTAATTGTAGCTAATTTTATGATAATGTTGGATGAGTAGATACCCAGTTAAGTTCACAGAAACCCAGGTAGCCCTATCAGTTCTGGAATACTATAGTTCATATTCTTTATGTGTTTAATGGGATTTTTAAATTGAGATATAATTGACATATAACATTATATTAGTTTCAGGTGTAAATGATTTGATATTTGTATATATATATTGCAAAATGATCACCACAATAAATCGAGTTGACATCCATCACCATACAGTTACCAAGTCTTTTCCTTGTGATGAGAACTTCTAAGATCTACTCTTTTAGCAACTTTCAAATATGCAACACAGTATTATTAACTCTAGTCACCATGATGTATCCCCCTGACTTATTTATTTTACAATGGGAATTTTGTACCTTTTGACCCCCTTCACCCTTTTCCCCCACCCCCTGACTCTGGCAACCACCAACTTGTTCTCTGCATCTATGAGTTTCGGGGCTTTTTTGTTTTCTTAGATTCCACATATAAGTGAGATCCTACAGCATCTGTCTGTCTTTGACTTCTTTCACTTAGCATAGTGCCCTCAAGGTCCATCCATGTTGTTGCAAATGGCAAGACTTCCTTCTTTTTATGACTGAAAAATATTCCATTGTATATGTATACCACATTTTCTTTATCCATCCATTTATTGATTGATGGACACTTAGGTTGCTTCCACATCCTGGCAACTGTAAACAATGCTGTGTTAAACATGGGGGTGCAGATATCTTTTGGAGTTAGTATTTTTGTTTCCTTTGGATAAATTCCCAGAAGAGGAATTGCTAGATAGTGTTTAATGGGATTTTTATAGGTCTGCCTGAGAAGGAATCTAGACATCAGGTGTAATACTGTTTTTCTGAGGAAAAAAAATTGCCCCCTCCAGCCTATGGCAAGAGCTTCCTTCTCTTCCCTTCTGCTGCCTCTACTTCTCTCCTCCCTGCCGTGTTGCTGCTTATCGAGTTCCCTCCAGTTGCTCCTTTGAACACTCCACCGAGCCCCAGCCAGGTGTGTGGTAAGAAGGCAGCACCTGGCTCCAGGGCGGCTCACCTTCCCCAAGGCCTGAGGCATAGACGAGCCATCCAGTCATGTGTCTGAGGCATCTGTGAGCCTGATGTTCCCAAGTCCTAGCCTGGCAACCTGAGAGGTACCAACGAGAGAGAGGCCCTCTTTCTGGAAGGCAATGTTCTCAGCTTTGTGCTTAAAAAGTCACGTTGTGTAACCCATGCACACTAGAGGCCAGGCACCCATCCTTTGGATCTGGAAGCAAAGTCAAGATTACAGGGAATATCCAAAGTCAGAATCAGGACTTTCCCCTCAGTAATTAATGGATAACTGAAGAGAGAAATGTGCTACATAGAGCACTAAGTTAGGACTAAGGGAACCTGTGTTCTCCCACTAACTGCCGTATTGACCAAGTCTCCTCGGCTATAAAATGAGGGGACTCGGCATGATGGCTGATGATGCTTCCCACCCTTAATAACCCATAATCATGGCTACAATCCATTGAGTTTTTACCATGTATCAGATCCTTGCTAGCTTTCATGTCAATTCCCTTCGGTAGCCTCATCATCACATGAATTCAGCAAGGTAGGTATTACTACTCCATTTTACAGGGGAGAAAAGTAACACTCGAGAGGTTAAAGAACTTGAGCAACGTGACGCCTTGCTTGGTTGGTAGGTCTAGGACTCAAACCCATGCCCATTCAATTTTCCTGCCCCATCTCCTCTTATATATAGTATCCTTTGCAAAGAGAGTAGTCTAGAATCCCTAAACTGCATAAGTCCCTGCCCACCGGGATGCAACTCTCTGGGGTTGAAGGGCATTTATTCACCCACTCATTCGTTCAGCCAATATCTATGCCTCAGTTGTTGGACACCTGCTGATAAAGTCCCCTTGATGAGTTTGACCCTGCAGGTGCCACGTGAATCACTCTGACCACTGCCAAAGGCTAGGACCCTAACCCACCCAGGGGGTTCACATGTCCAAAAGAGATGGTAGTTATTACTATTGAAATGGTGGTGCTTGGGGTGGGGGGGAGTCTGGACACGGGCATGGCCTGCGCAGTGTGCGCTGAGCTACATTATGCTGTCATTAGTTGAAGCTGTCCTATAGGGAAACTCAGGGGAGCACAGTAAGCTGCAGAGTACTCTGTTAGAGTCACAAAAAAAAAAAAAAACAAGCAAGAGCACATATGACTTGACTCAAACCCCTCACCACAACCAGGCAAACCAATTTCAGACGTTCTACGTCATCTGTAGATCTACAGGTCCTCATCCTGAGGCTGCACTGCTCCAACCGGAATGCAGTATGGAGCCTCAGAAAGGGACACTTCCCAGGGTTGGAAGGAAGAAGTATCACTTCAGCTGATGTGGCTCCCCAGTTTGCTGCAAAGTTGGTCCAGCAAAAGAGGAAGACTATATAACCTGAAGTAAATTTAGACTTCCCTGCCATTGTTGTGCAACAGAAACACAGTATTGTGAAGCAATTATACTCCAATAAAGATCTATTAAAATTTTTTTAAAAAAAGGGTGCACGCCAGGAGAACGTAGGAGTTGTGTGTGAGGGAACCTGCTCAGGACCAGGGTTCAAAGTGCAACTGAGGGATGTCATCTAGTAAAAGGTCTGACTTCATTTACATTTGGAAACATGGAGTTAAACAAAGTGAAACAGGTGTGTTTCTTCATTTGATTGTGATTATGGATTTCTTTGTTTCTTACTTCAGGACTTGTAGGGGCCTTTATTTGACCATGGAACTGTCTTCTCCCTTGAGCATGTGGCAGGAATGGGGTTTCAGGGATCTCACACCAGGAAACACTCTGCTCCACAACTTTCCAACCTTAAACTAGGAGTCAGCGATCTTTTTTATAAAGGGTCCAAGAATAAACACTGTAAGCTTTGCAGGCCATGAAGCAAAATCAATGATATGATATAGGGACTTAGATACAAAAAAGAAAACAAATTTTTAAAACTTTTTGGTGAAATTCAAAATACATAATCACAACTGAGTACACTTTTTTGCAATTCAGGTCTACTAATGAGAAGACTGAAATTCTTTTGTGGAAGATAACATTTTGCTTAACTGGGGCTCAAAGTTAGTCTTCCGTATTACTGTGGCAGAAATGTAGCCTAAAATGAATGATCGAGACAAAGCATCCTCTAGGTTACAGACTGAAAAAGCTGGAGGGAGTGTTATAGAGCAACTGTTTCAGCTCTTACAGAGGAAATGAAGCCCAGATACCTGGGAAAACCTGCTTCCATCTCACAGCCACATAGGCAAGAGACCTGGTCTAATACAGTTCCACTGTACCTCATACACTGTTGTGTTTCCGCCGGGAGAGCAGACCCAGGGGCATATCCATCAACTAGAATGTAGCATTAAAAGACCACATCCGGAAAAGCCTCCTTTAAGAGACCATGCACTGTTTGTTAATAAAATGGTGGCAGTGACTACGCATGACTTTGCCCAATAAGGCTCCCTATTGCCATGTTGTTCTTATTCATGTATGTGCCTTCCGTCACTGAAGTACCTCAAATGTCTTGAGGACATGGGTGTATTATTCATTTTTCTGTCATCAGCATGTGGCACATGGGGAAAATTCAATAAATGCTTCTTTTTTTAACATCTTTATTGGAATATAATTGCTTTACAAGGGTGTGTTAGTTTCTGCTGTAGAAAGTGAATCAGCTATACGTATACATATATCCCCATATCCCTTCTCTCTTGCATCTCCCTCTCACCCTCCCTATCCCACCCCTCTAGGTGGTCACAAAGCACCGAGCTGATCTCCCTGTGCTATACGGCTACTTCCCACTAGCTGTCTGTTTTACATTTAGTAGTGTATATATGTCCAAGCCACTCTCTCACTTCGTCCCAGCTTAACCTTCCCCCTTCCCATGTCCACAAGTCCATTCTCAATGGCTACGTCTTTATTCCTGTCCTGCCCCTACGTTCTTCAGAACCATTTTTTTTTTAGATTCCATATATATGTGTTAGCATACGGTATTTGTTTTCTGACTTACTTCACTCTGTATGACACACTCTAGGTCCATCCACCTCACTACAAATAACTCAATTTCATTTATTTTTATGGCTGAGTAATATTCCATTGTATATATCTGCCACATCTGCTTTATCAATTCATCTGTCAATGGACACATAGGTTGCTTCCATGTCCTGGCTATTGTAAACAGTGATGCAATGAACATTGTGGTACATGATTCTTTCTGAATTATGGTTTTCTCCAGGTATATGCCCAGTAGTGGGATTGCTGGGTCATATGGTAGTTCTATTTTTAGTTTTTTAATGAACTTCCATACTGTTCTCCATAGTGGCTGTATCAATTTACATTCCCACCAAAGTGCAAGAGAGTTCCCTTTTCTCTACACCCTCTCCAGCACTTATTGTTTGAAGACTTTTTGATGATGGCCATTCTGACCAGTGTGAGGTGACACTCATTGTAGTTTTGATTTGCATTTCCTAATGATTAGTGACGTTGAGCATCCTTTCATGTGTTTGTAAGCAGTCTGTATATCTTCTTGGAAGAAATGTCTATTTAGGTCTTCTGCCCATTTTTGGATCGGGTTGTTTGTTTTTTTGATATTGAGCTGCATGAGCTGCTTGTATATTTTAGAGATAAATCCTTTGTCAGCTGCTTCACTTACATTTTCTCCCATTCTGAGGGTTGTATTTTCATCTTGTTTATGGTTTCCTTTGCTGTGCAAAAGCTTTTAAGTTTCATTAGGTTCCCTTTCTTTATTTTTGTTTTTATTTCCATTACTCTAGGAGGTGGGTCAAAAAGGATCTTGCTGTGATTTATGTCATAGAGTGTTCTGCCTATGTTTTCCTCTAAAAGGTTGATAGTTTCTGGCCTTACATTTAGGCCTTTAATCCATTTTGAGTTTATTTTTCTGTATGGTGTTAGGGAGTGTTCTAATTTCATTCTTTTACATGTAGCTGTCCAGTTTTCCCAGCACCACTTATTGAAGAGGCTGTCTTTTCTCCACTGTACATTCTTGTCTCCTTTATCAAAGATAAGGTGACCATATGTGTGGGGTTTATCTCTGGGCTTTCTATCCTGTTCCATTGATCTATATTTCTGTTTTTGTGTCAGTACCATACTGTCTTGATTACTGTAGCTTTGTAGTATAGTCTGAAGTCAGGGAGCCGGATTCCTCCAGCTCCGTTTTTCTTCCTCAAGACTGCATTGGCTATTTGGGGTCTTTTGTGTTTCCATACACATTGTGAACTTTTTTGTTCTAGTTCTGTGAAAAATGCCAGTGGTAGTTTGATAGGGATTGCATTGAATCTGTAGACTGCTTTGGGTAGTATAGTCATTTTCACAATGTTGATTCTTCCAATCCAAGAACCTGGTATATCTCTTCATCTGTTTCTATCATCTTTAATTTCTTTCATCAGTGCCTTATAATTTTCTGCATACAGGTATTCTGTCTCCTTAGGTAGGTTTATACCTAGATATTTTATTCTTTCTGTTGCAATGGTAAATAGGAATGTTTCCTTAATTTCTCTTTCAGATATTTCATCATTAGTGTATAGGAATGCCAGAGATTTCTGTGCATTAATTTTGTATCCTGCTACTCTACCAAATGCATTGATTAGCTCTAGTAGTTTTCTGGTAGCATCTTTAGGATTCTCTATGTATAGTATCATGTCATATGCAAACAGGGACAGTTTTACTTCTTCTTTTCTGATTTGGACTCCTTTTATTTCTTCTTCTTCCCTGATTGCTGTGGCTAAAATTTCCAAAACTAGTTTGAATAACAGTGGTGAGAGTGGGTAATCTTGTCTTGTTCCTGATCGTACATGAAATGGTTTCAGTTTTTCACCACTGAGAATGATGTTGGCTGGGGGTTTGTCATATATGGCCTTAGGTTGAGGTAACTTCCCTCTATGCCTACTTTCTGGAGGGTTTTTATCATAAACAGGTGTTGAATTTTGTCAAAAGATTTTTCTGCATTTATTGAGATGATCACAGGGTTTTTATCTTTCAATTTGTTAATATGGTTTATCACATTGATTGATTTGCATATATTGAAGAATCTTTGCATTCCTGGGATAAACCCAACTTGATCATGGTGTATGGTCCTTTTAAGTGCTGTTGGATTCTATTTGCTAGTATTTTGTTGAGGATTTTTGCATCCTATGTTAATCAGTGATATTGGCCTGTAGTTTTCGTTTTTTGTGACATCTTTGTCTGGTTTTGGTATCAGGGTGATGGTGGCCTTGTAGAATGAGTTTGGGAGTGTTCCTCCCTCTGTTGTATTTTGGAAGAGTTTGAGAAGCATAGCTGTTAGCTCTTCTCTAAATGTTTGATAGAATTTGCTTGTGAAGCCCTCTGGTTCTGGGATTTTGTTTCTTGGAAAATTTTAATCACAGTTTCAATATCAGTGCTTGTGATTGGTCAGTTTATATTTTGTGTTTCTTCCTGGTTCACTCTCAGAAGGTTGTGCTTATCTAAGAATTTGTCCATTTCTTCCAGGTTGCCCATTTTATTGGCATAGAGTAACTTGTAGCAATCTCTCATGATCCTTTGTATTTCTGCAGTGTCAGTTGTTACTTCTCCTTTTTCATTTCTAATTCTGCTGACTTGAGTCTTCTCCCTTTTCTTCTTGATGAGTCTAGCTAATGGTTTATCAATTTTGTTTATCTTCTCAAAGAACCAGCTTTTAGTCTTATTGATCTTTACTGTTGTTTCCTTCATTTCTTTTTCATTTATTTCTGATCTGATCTTTATGATTTCTTTCCTTCTGCTAACTTTGGGGTTTTTTTGTTCTTCTTTCTCTAATTGTTTTAGGTGTAAGATTAGATTGTTTATTTGAGATGTTTCTTGTTTCTTGAGGTAGGGTTGTATTGCTATAAACTTCCCTCTTAGAACTGCTTTGGCTGCATCCCATAGGTTTTGCGTTGTTGTGTTTTCATTGTCATTTGTTTCTAGGTATTTTTTTATTTCCTCTTTGTGTCCTTCAGTTATCTCATGGTTATTTAATAGCATATTGTTTAGCCTCAATGTGTTTGTATTTTTTACAGGTTTTATCCTGTAATTGATACCTAGTCTTATAGCATTGTGGTCAGAAAAGATACTTGATATTATTTCAATATTCTTAAATTTATCAAGGCTTGATTTGTGACCCAAAATATGGTCTATCCTGGATAATGTTCCATGAGGGCTTGAGAAGAAAGTGTATTCTGCTGTTTTTGGATGGAATGTAAATTATCAATTAAGTCCATCTTGTTTAATGTTTCATTTAAAGCTTGTGTTTCTTGTTTATTTTCATTTTGGATGATCTGTCCATTGGTGAAAGTGGGGTGTTAAAGTCCCCTACTATGATTGTGTTACTGTCAATTTCCTCTTTTATGGCTTAGCATTTGTCTTATGTACATAGGCGTTCCTATGTTGGGTGCACAAATATTTACAATTGTTATATCTTCTTTTTGGATGGATCCCTTGATCATTATGTAGTGTCCTTCTTTGTCTCTTGTAATAGTCTATTTTAAAGTCTATTTTCTATGATATGAGTATTGCTACTCCAGCTTTCTTTTGATTTCCATTTGCATGGAATATCTTTTTCCAACCCCTCACTTTCAGTCTGTATGTGTCCCTAGGTCTGAAGTGGATCTCTTGTAGACAGCATATATATGGGTCTTGTTTTTGTATCCATTCAGCCAGTCTATGCCTTTTGGTTGGAGCATTTAATCCATTTTCATTTAAGGTAATTATCGATATGTATGTTCCTATGACCATTTTCTTAATTGTTTTGGGTTCGTTTTTGTAGGTCTTTTCCTTCTCTTGTGTTTCCTGCCTAGAGAACTTTGTTTAGCATTTGTTGTAAAGCTGGTTTGGTTGTGCTGAATTCTCTCAGCTTTTGCTTCTCTGTAAAGGTTTTAATTTCTCCATTGAATCTGAATGAGATCCTTCCTGGGCAGAGTAATCTTGGTTGTAGGTTTTTCCCTTTCATCACTTTAAATATGTCCTGCCACACCCTTCTGGCTTGCAGAGTTTCTGCTGAAAGATCAGCTGTTAACCTTATGGGGATTCCCTTGTATGTTATTTGTTGCTTTTCCCTTGCTGCTTTTAATATTCTTCTTTGTATTTAATTTTTGATAGTTTGATTAAGATGTGTCTTGGTGTGTTTTTCCTTGGATTTATCCTGTATGGGACTCTCTGCACTTCCTGGACCTGATTGACTATTTCCTTTCCCATATTAGGGAAATTTTCAACTATAATCTCTTCAAATATTTTCTCAGTCCCTTTCTCCTTCTCTTCTTCTTCTATCACCCTATAATTCGAATGTTGGTGACTTTAATGTCACCAGGTCTCTCAGACTGTCCTCAATTCTTTTCATTCTTTTTTCTTTATTCTGCTCTGCAATAGTTATTTCCACTATTTTACCTTCCAGGTCACTTATCCATACTTCTGCCTCAGTTATTCTGCTATTGATTCCTTCTAGAGAATTTTTAATTTCGGTAATCGAGTTGTTCATCACTGTATGTTTGCTCTTTAGTTCTTCTAGGTCCTTGTTAAACATTTCTTTATTTTCTCCATTCTATTTCCAAAAGTTTGGATCATCTTTACTATCATTACTCTGAATTCTTTTTCAGGTAGACTGCCTATTTCCTCTTCATTTGTTCGGTCTGGTGGGTTTTTACGTTGCTCCTTCACCTGCTCTGTATTTCTCTGTCTTCTCTTTTTGCTTAACTTACTGTGTTTGGGGTCTCCTTTTCACAGGCTGTACATTCATAGTTCCCGTTGTTTTTGGTGCCTGCCCCCAGTGGGTAAGGTTTGTTCAGTAGGTTGTGTAGGCTTCCTGGTGGAGGGGACTGGTGCCTGTGTTCTGATGGATGAGGCTGGATCTTGTCTTTCTGGTGGGCAGTACTGCATCCGGTGGTGTGTTTTGGGGTGTCTGTGAACTTACTATGATTTTAGGCAGCCTCTCTGCTAATGGGTGGGGTTGCGTTCCTGTCTTGCTAGTTGTTTGGTATGGGGTGTCCAGCACTGGAGCTTGCTGGTCATTGAGTGGAGCTGGGTCTTAGCATTGAGACAGAGATCTCTGGGAGAGCTCTCACCAATTGATATTACAATGGGTCAGGAGGTCTCTGGTGGGCCAGTGTCCTGAACTCGGCTCTCCTACCTCAGAGGCTCAGGCCTGACACCTGGCCAGAGCATAAAGACCCTGTCAGACACGCAGCTCAGAAGAAATGGGAGAAAAGAAAATAATTAAAATAAATAAAGAAAAAAATAATGTTATTAAAATAAAAAAATTTAAAATTAAAAAAAAAAGAAGAGAGCAACCAAACCAATAAACAAATCCACCAATGATAACAAGCACTAAAACTATACTAAAAAAAATGGACAGAAGGAACCCTAGGACAAATGGTAAAAGCAAACCTATGCAGACAAAATCACAGAAAGAAGCACACACATACACACTCATAAAAAGAGAAAAAGGAAAAGAAATATATACACATATATATAAAAAGGAAGAGAGCAACCAAATCAATAAACAAATCTACCAGTGATAATAAGCTCTAAATACTAAACTAAGATAAACATAAAACTAGAACCAAATGAGACGCAGAAAGCAAACCCAAGTCTACAGTTGCTCCCAAAGTCTACCACCTCATTTTTGGGATGATATGTTGTCTATTCAGGTATTCCACAGATGCAGGGTACATCAAGTTGGTTGTGGAGATTTAATCCACTGCTCTTGAGGCTGCTGGGAGAGATTTCCCTTTCTCTTCTTTGTTTGCACAGCTCCTGGGGTTCAGCTTTGGATTTGGCCCTGCCTCTGCATGTAGGTTGCTCTCTGGGGTCTGTTCTTCACCCAGACAGGAGGGGGTTAAAGGAGCGGTTGATCTGGGGGCTCTGGCTCACTCAGGCCAGGGGGAGGGAGGGGTGTGGTAATTATAATTGGAATTCAGGGCGAGCCTGTGGTGGCAGAGGCTGGTGTGATGTTGCAAGAGCCTGAGGTGCGCCATGTGTTCTCCCAGGGAAGTTGTCCCTGGATCACGGGACCCTGGCAGTGGCAGGCTTCACAGGCTCCCAGGAGGGGAGGTGTGGATAGTGACCCATGCTTGCACACAGGCTTCTTGGTGGCTGCAGCAGCAGCATTCGTGTTTCATGCCCCTCTCTGGTGTCCGCGCTGATAGGCGCAGCTCGCACCCATCTCTGGAGCTCGTTTAGGTGGTGTTCTGAATCCCCTCTCCTCACGCACCCCAAAACAATGGTCTCTCGCCTTTTAGGCAGGTCCAGACTTTTTCCCGGACTCCCTCCCGACTAGCTCTGGCGCACTAGCCCCCTTCAGGCTGTGTTCATGCAGCCAACCCCAGTCCTCTCCCTGGGATCTGACCTCCAAAACCTGAGACTCAGCTCCCAGCCCCCACCC